>NC_136489.1:162697729-163102729 GCF_053919585.1 Euprymna scolopes | reverse complement strand
GACAAGCCGCATTAATTTTGAACTTAAATAGAATCTTTTTTTCATATCTTTTTGTAATTTTAATACAATCTGACTAAGACATTGGGAAACTTTTTTTTAAAAAATGAAAAATTCAAACAATCTTTATTTATGAAAAAAAATATCTCTATTTAAATTTTGCACATTTTCAGCTTTGCATATTTGTGCTCTTTCTAAAACATTATTCATGACAGATTTGCAGAATCTCTGGATTGCAATTTAACTCTCTTATTTGGTTCCACGAGCTGGCAGACCTCGAAATAGCAAACTCCAAACCCTGCAAGAATTGAAGGAAAACATCAAGAACGAAATAAGGGAGTTAGATACCAATTCAGAGATTCTGCAATCTGTCATGAATAATGTCTTGGAAAGAGCACAAACATGCGAAGCTAAAAATGGGCAACTTTTAAAAAAAACATTATTTTTCATGAATAAAAATTGTTTGAATTTTGCATTTTCTTTTCAATTAGCCAATGTCTCATTCAAATTGTATTAAAATTACAGAAAGATATGATCAAAGTTAAAGAATCTACCTAAGTTCAAAAACCTTCAGTGACTTTTTGAACACCCTGTATAAACGTCTGTCTGTCTGTCCCTGTATTTTCAAACTCCATCGCTTCCAAAACTAAAAGTCACATAGCAGCTTTATATATATTAATTTATTTTTATTTCGGACTAAAATTTCGGAAAAATAAATTAATATATATAATGCTCATCTCAAAAAAATGAATTCTAATTAAGGAATAATATATAATGAGAATAATAGTCCGAAATAAAAATAAATTAATCTATATAATGCTCATCTCAAAAATGAATTCCAATTAAGGAATAATATATATACCAATCGGTACGGACCCGACTATGGAAGATCAGATAATAAATAAACGTGGATTTATAAGATCAAAAGAATCCAACCTTGATCGCCCCTTCAGGGCCCGTGGCGTAGTTGATAGAGACATTGAATCTCTACAGTTCCAGATGGACATTGTCTGAATATAGCGATTTCAATCCCACCCAAAGCGTGCCAGAGGTTTACTTGGCCAAAATTTGGTGAGACGACAACAACTACAGATGGCAGTGATGGCTGAGAATGCAGTTAGGAGATTCGAGGTTCCTATCCGTGACGGTTACCACCTGACGAAGGCCAGAGGAATAGTTGGCCGAAACGTTGTGAATAAACAAACCAATAAAAGATGAAAAAACAACAACTAATAAAGATGAGAATAATAGTCCGAAATAAAAATAAATTAAGAGTCTCAAATGATTGGATTTCTTACAGACCGTTCTTCTATGGGTCGTTAGCCGGTTAAAATAGTTTTAAGGGGTCAAAAATTGAAAGAAATCGTAATCTACATTCATCTTGGTTTATTTTTCATTTTAATTTTTAATCAGTTCATATACATGTAACGTTGGTACAGTGGTAACGTCACCTGCTTGAATACTACAGTTTCAGTTTCGATTCTAGCTGGTAGAACCTAAATACTTTTTTTTTTTTTTTTACTTTTGAAATCACGATTCTATAATAACATATACCAAATCTGGAAAAAATAAAATATCATATTTAAGTGTGTTTTACGCCCGGGCAAAGCCGGGCCTCCCCCCTCGCTAGTCTATTGATAAAACATAATTGATTGTCATTACATTCAAAGATATTGTTTTTGTTTTTTTTTAAGATTTCAATAATTGCATTACTATTTTCCTTTTTTTTTTTTCTTTCTTTCTTTTTTTTTTCAAATAAAAAAATAAGAAAGAAACCTACATAACAATGTAATTTTATAATAATTAGTCCCTCATTAATGTCAATGTCTCTGATTGGAGAACATTAAAAGCAGAACAAAAAACGTGTTGTAAAAATGCTATTAACAAGACCTATAATTATGACTTCATAATGCTATTAAATGAATTCAGCTTAAAAGGAAATCAGAAAAATGAAAAGCAACGTTCATGTTGGAGAGTAATGATACCCAGAAATAAATAAATCATATTCATTTCCCAAACAAGAAACCTTATTCGCTAACAAATATAAAATATATGTGCCTTTCCTTAAAATAAATATACGTTTATTATATTCAACTAGCGGGGGTACCCGGCATTGCCCGAGTGTTTGTTTCCGGAACGGGGGGGGGGGAGTTTTAAAAAATGTTATGGTAGGTAAGTAGGAAGGATCAAACCCGGAGTCATGAGTAAAAGTAGGAAAATAAAGTGTGAAAAAAAAACAAAAAAAAGACATCTGCAACGTTAACAGTTCGGCCACCAAGAAAAGTCCATTCCAGTTGTTTAGGGAAAAAAAAAAAAAACGACTACGGTAGGTCAGCGCGAACGTGAAAATATAATGTGAATTGTCCAGCACGCTAACCACTACGCTACAGAGCACTGCAGCTTAGTTTAGGGATTTTAAATAACTTCACATGAAAGAACTACGAAGCCAAACCGGTGTTCTCTTCTCAACTGTTCCTTGTGAACGATCCCCAAACGGTGTTAAGTGGTGGCAGGAGGAGGAGGAATTTATTAGAGAAAATATTTTACCACTTCCATTGATCTTAACCGATTTTGGCCGTGACTTCTCAGCAGAAAAAGTATAGAAATCTAAGATTATCGAGGAATTTGAGAAATAATAAGCCTATAACACACCTCAGATATTGTTCTGCCGTTTGTGCATATCATATTTGCATGAAATATCTTGATTTTTAATCCTATTAATGTCAAAATCATACGGGAAAAAAATGAGTTCATTTTATTTATATATTCAATAATATAATATATATTCAATAAAGCTATCTTAAAATTGCAACGGTTTATTAATCTCAATGAATCTGGATTTACACTTTCAAAGAATATGTAACTTTCTTAAACACTAGCAGTTCTTTGCTTTGTTCGAGCCCTATGTACTGTTCATAACATATATATATATATATAATTAAAACGTTTAACTCGTGTCCAGTTAACCTACATCTAAAATTTCAATTGTTTAGACCCAAAATTGGCATAGGAGTTTGGTAGAGTCTGCAAATGTCAACTCTTTCAACTTGGACCTTGGCAGCCAAATTTTCGCCAAAAAACTGATTAAAAAGCTTGCTGCATGTCTGAGTACCCTTTATGTAAAATTTCAAATTTTTAGACCCATAATTGGCTGAATAGTTTGCTAGAGACAGCAAAGGTCAAATCTTTGGAACTTGGATCCCTTGGCAGCCAAATTTTCGGCCAAAAACTAATTAAAAAGCTTCCCTTATGTCTGAATACACTTTATGTAAAATTTCAAATGCTTTGAGCAAAAATTGGCTGAGTAATTTGGTAGAGATCGCAGAGATCAAATTTTTTTTTGCTTTGACTCCAATTTTGACCCCTTCACATTTACTGTTTTAGGGATCAAATCAAGTTATTAAGTTAGATCCATGTCCAAGTAACCTACATCTAAAATTTCAAGTGTTTAGACCTAAAATTGGTGGGGGAGTTTGGTAGAGTTTTCAAAGGTCAAATCGTTGAACTTTGACCCCTTGACAGCCAAATTTCTGGTCGAAAGGTGATTAAAAAGATTTTCCCAAATCTCACTACCCTGTATGTCAAATCTCGAGTTTGTAGACTGAAAATTGACAGAGCAGTTTGGTAGGGAAATGTGCACGCACACAGAGAATTTCACTTCATTTCAAAATCACAGGAATATAAACTTAATTCACATTCGTATTGTTTAAATTCAAACAATATAAATGCGAATTAAGTGAATATTCCTACGATTTTGAAATGTTTAATAAAGTTAATATATATATATATATATATATATATATATATATATATATATATATATATATATATACACACACACACACTTTTTATTTATTTTACATAACCATTAATATGTCGCTACACGTTCATGAGTATGTTTCGCTTAGCCAGTTACAAGTAACTAAAGACCTCTTCAGGCGATATTGCTTATAGAAAAGCTTAGTCCATAAAAGGATTACACACTAAGCTCTTCTATAAGCAAAACCGCTTGAAGAGCTCTTTAGTTACTTGTAACTGGTTGACTGAAATATACTCATGAATGTGTAGCGACATATTAATGCTTGTCTAAAACAAACAAAAAGCACATCTTGCCCTACTTCAGTATTGAGCACTCTAGTATTAACCTCGTTAAAACTTAATTTAGTGATTTTACCTCTGGTGTACAAGATGGAAGCCTTCTATCATGTCTGAAAATGACATTGCTATTGGTGGTAGAGAAGGTTTCTTGTTATTGAAGGAAACAAGCTTAGTCTTGGCAGCATTGAATGTGACCATCCATTATTGTCCCCATTCCCACCCCTTCACAGTAGAGATCCCTAGATGTAAGAGAGCCTTCTACTCCAGTAGTTTCTTCCCCAGAACCGCTAGACTTTGGAATTCCCTTCCGGGTTCCTGCTTCCCCAATCGTACTGACATGCAGAAGTTCAAGTGTAAAGTGAACCGACATCTTGCTGCCCCACTCCCCAAATAGTACCCCTGTAGCTTGTGCCTCTGATAGTAGCCTCCTACAGCAAAGTGGCGATGTGCCTTGTTTGGGGTGAAAATGTAATAAAAAAGATATAGTGCTCAATCAGAGATGCACCACTGTACAATCCATGCTCTCTATCGATCTAAGTTATGAAAACAGGACCATTACCAGCACCCTCAAAATGCATTGCTGGATTGCCACAAATAACAGGGATGTGCCCAAGGTGATGAAAACAAAGTTTTCGGTCACCGTCTTTGATGTGGTTTCAAGTGAGGGCCACATCATGCCACCTCACATTTTCAAAGTCGGCTTGAAAGTCAACACCAAAGTGTACGTGGATATGCTGAAAACTGAAATGACCCCTGGAGCAATTAGGTGGCTGCTGGCAGACAAGTCCAAAGACACACATGCTTGGCTTCAAAAGGAGTGCTATGAATTTGCACCCGTCTCTCACTGCCCCCCCTCCTCTCCAGACCTAAGCCCGCTGGACTACTTTGTTTGATCATACATCGCAAGCATCACCAACATGACCTCCCACAACACCAAAGCCAGCCCGATCACCGCCATCTGCCGAGTATTCACCGAGCTCCCACCGGTGCATGTGGAAAAGGATGGTCCCAGTTCTGGACCAATATCAAGGTGGTGATTGAGGCTGAAAGCGGCTACATTGAATAGATGTCAGCTCTGCTACATAATAAAGTTACCTGAATAAATCTTTTAAATAAAAGTTTTAAAATAAAGCTGTAGTGTTGTTTTCTTTAGGGTGACAATTTTATCATTCCACCCTGTATAATAGAGTCAATAAATTAAAAAGACGGGATTTGAGTACCATCTTATGATGTTAATAAAACTAAAATACTGCGGGGTGGCCGCACATAAAAAAGTTGAAAATTTTAAAGACAGGATAGGGAAAATGTTATTAAAAGAAAAAAAAAAAGTGGTGGACGTGAACTTGCAAAACTTAAGTTAATAAAAGATTATCAGTTGGACCAAGACGTCACAGCTGCTATCACGTTACAAATTTAGCTTTTTAAAACGAAACAATGAATCGACAGTTTACACATGCGTGAGTAACAAACAACGTCAAAACCAAAATTTTAACCAGACCCTCCTTCAAGCAAAACAATTGACAGTTTGGGCTAACTTTTTGATATTATGTGTCCGAGAGATCACTTTATGCGGATGACAAAAGTTTTTATCGGACATACAAACACACATACAGACGACTGAGATTTTTATATATATAGACTAGAAGGGGTACCCGGCATTGCCCGGGTGTTTGTAGGTGTTTGTGTTTGGATCAAAACAAAACCCTGGTTAAATATTAAAAAAAAACAAAGAAAAACAAAACAAAAAAAAAAAAAGCAAAAAAGTTTTGGGAAGAAGATAGGCTCGAACCCGAAGCCTTAAGATTAATAGTCTGATGACGTAGCATGACGTCACGCAGACAGGGACTTTAGAAGAGTCGACAATAAGCGTTTAAACACCACAGGTGGTTTTCTAAGTCAAATATTACATCATAGCAGTAGCAGAGAAAACGAATTCACAGCGCAAATTTTGTAAGATAAAAGTCCCTGAAATAAAAGATGTTTATGGCGTCGTTTCGTAAATCTTAGATATTATCATCTCGGTAGCATATAAAAAGTTATAAGCATGAGCGACCAATGCGGGAACAAGCCCAAAAAAATCCTTTGCCGGACATACAGAAAAAATGCACACATACACACAAACAAACTAACACACATTTTGCCTTTTATATATATATAGACTAGCAAGGGGTACCCGGCGTTGCCCGGGTGTTTGGAGGTGTGTGTGGAAACTCCGGGGGGGGGGGTTTAAAAAAAAAGTAAGTATGAGGATTGAACCCAAACCCTTGAGGTAAAGTTGTAAATTAAAGTGTGAAAAAAAAATGTGCGACGTTAACCATTGCCCCACCGCGATATGCTAACGGAAACACGTTTGAATTTATTTAATTACTTGGATTTGGCAGGTGCCTGTTTTAATGAGGTCAAGTTTGACTGCGGAATAGTATTCATTTACTGCGGAACGTTTTTTTTAATTTTTTATTTTCCCAAGATGTTATAGGAAAAAGACTAACCCACATGCGGCGAGCGACAAATGTTGAATATTTATCTTCCTGAAATCAAGCAAATTAAATAGACAGGCGAGCTTCGTTGTTAACTGTGAGATATTACGATTTATATGTGATATAAAAAGTTTTAAAAAGTTGTGAAGCGACCGACCGCTTCTCTGAAAGAAGCCTTTTGTAGACATACAGAAAAAGCGAACATACATACATACATTTTCGCTTTTATATATATAGATAACCGAAAGAATGGTGTCTCCTTACACCAAGCGTTTATTCAGTTCGAGAAAAAAATTGGTGCTGTTATGTGAGAACAAGAAAAAAATTTGAATGGAGAATGCTCTGACGAACTGCAGTCACTTGTGCCCCCACGACATGAGCACCCTCGACAAACCCGACAGACATCTAAATCTCACCCCCACACAGTAGAGATCCCTAGATGTAAAAGATCTTTCTACTCCAGTAGTTTCTTCCCCAGAACCGCTAGACTTTGGAATTCAATTCCAGGTCCCTGCTTCCCCAACTGTACTGACGTACAGAAGTTCAAGTGTAACGTGAACAGACATCTCGTTGCCCAAATCCCACATAGTACCCCAGTAGATGTTACCCCTGATAGTAGCCCCCTACACGTAAGTGACAATGTGCCTTGTTTGGGGTGAAAATGTAATGAAAAAAGAAAAAAAAATGGGCAACACGATATTTATATATTTTTTTTACAAACCGTGTATATGAATAAGTATTCAAAAATGGTTCCAGTTTATCAACTGAATTTTTCCTAATATATTTTATACGTCTGTTTTTCCCCCCTTTTCATCCTTATAGATGAAAAAAAAATAGAATTTTAAAAACTATAATTTCTCACTAGGTATTTCAATGAGTACTTACCAGTTTTCCTTATACTGAATAAACGCTTTAATATAAGTTAAAACACAACATCTAGCTAGGTAGAAGAGTAACTTCTCTTTCGTTTTGTAAAACATCTAAATGTTATTTCATACCCATTAAATGTTTCAACCACTTATAACAGTTTGCATAAGTGCTTATATAATTTAAAAGCATATTTTTTTTTAACTAATACATCCCGACTTAAATTGATCCATTCTGAATCTAAATACTGGACTCAAAAATGAGGTTCAATCAAATTATATTGAGGTGTATAAACACCTCATGGGACTGTGTTTGGAACACTCAGGTGACTAATGTAGGGTTAAATACACACCACCTATGCGAATTGACAAAAGGTATGTTTGGAGATTATTAATTAATAGCTGCAGCAAATTTATCATCTGGTTTTAAAGTTGAATAAAATGTGAGAAAGTTGGCATAGACCGTTACTTCCACGAATGTTGTACAACATGAACTGCTTTGCAAGAAAGTTTGGAGACATTGAAAACAAGAAATCGATTCGATAAGGAGAACAGAAAAAAAAAATGGCCATTAAAAATATTTCTTTTTAAATTTCTAGCTGAAATGATTCCAACAGACGTGTGAAATATCCACTGTGATACAAAAAATTATGAATAATTAACGGATGAGCAAACAGAACAATCAGTTCAAGTTTTGAATAATTTTTTTGTTGACCTTTTAGAAATTTTAAGCCGATAATTATTGAATATTGAAATGATATTTTGTTTTATATCATTTATTCCGACAATAATGATAATGATACACTAAGTTTATATGATGACTTAATTTATTGTATTTTGTGATATCTTACAATTACATCTGTTGTGGTTAGCGTTTCTATCTTAATTATTTTATCTTGTGACATCTTACAGTTACACATGTTGTGGTTAGCGTTTCTATCTTAATTATTGTATCTTGTGACATCTTATAGCTACACGTGTTGTGGTTAGTGTTTCTATCTTAATTATTGTATCTAGTGACATCTTATAGTTACACGTGTTGTGGTTAGCGTTTCTATCTTAATTATTGTATTTTGTGACATCTTATAGTTACACATGTTGTGGTTAGCGTTTTTATCTTAATTATTGTATCTTGTGACATCTTATAGTTACACATGTTGTGGTTAGCATTTCTATCTTAATTATTGTATCTTGTGACATCTTATAGTTACACGTGTTGTGGTTAGCGTTTCTATCTGAATTATTGTATTTTGTGACATCTTATAGTTACACGTGTTGTGGTTAGCGTTTCTATCTTAATTATTTTATCTTGTGACATCTTACAGTTACACATGTTGTGGTTAGCGTTTCTATCTTAATTATTGTATCTTGTGACATCTTATAGCTACACGTGTTGTGGTTAGTGTTTCTATCTTAATTATTGTATCTAGTGACATCTTATAGTTACACGTGTTGTGGTTAGCGTTTCTATCTTAATTATTGTATCTTGTGACATCTTATAGTTACACGTGTTGTGGTTAGCGTTTCTATCTTTATTATTTTATCTTGTGACATCTTATAGCTACACGTGTTGTGGTTAGTGTTTCTATCTTAATTATTGTATCTTGTGACATCTTATAGTTACACGTGTTGTGGTTAGTGTTTCTATCTTAATTATTGTATCTTGTGACATCTTATAGTTACACGTGTTGTGGTTAGCGTTTCTATCTTAATTATTGTATCTTGTGACATCTTATAGTTACACGTGTTGTGGTTAGCGTTTCTATCTTAATTATTTTATCTTGTGACATCTTACAGTTACACATGTTGTGGTTAGCGTTTCTATCTTAATTATTGTATCTTGTGACATCTTATAGCTACACGTGTTGTGGTTAGTGTTTCTATCTTAATTATTGTATCTAGTGACATCTTATAGTTATACGTGTTGTGGTTAGCGTTTCTATCTTAATTATTGTATCTTGTGACATCTTATAGTTACACGTGTTGTGGTTAGCGTTTCTATCTTAATTATTGTATATTGTGACATCTTATAGTTACACGTGTTGTGGTTAGCGTTTTTATCTTAATTATTGTATCTTGTGACATCTTATAGTTACACGTGTTGTGGTTAGCATTTCTATCTTAATTATTGTATCTTGTGACATCTTATAGTTACACGTGTTGTGGTTAGCGTTTCTATCTTAATTATTGTATCTTGTGACATCTTATAGTTACACGTGTTGTGGTTAGCATTTCTATCTTAATTATTGTATCTTGTGACATCTTATAGTTACACGTGTTGTGGTTAGCGTTTCTATCTTAATTATTGTATCTTGTGACATCTTATAGTTACACGTGTTGTGGTTAGCGTTTCTATCTTAATTATTGTATCTTGTGACATCTTATAGTTACACGTGTTGTGGTTAGTGTTTCTATCTTAATTATTGTATCTTGTGACATCTTATAGTTACATGTGTTGTGGTTAGCGTTTCTATCTTTATTATTTTATCTTGTGACATCTTATAGTTACATGTGTTGTGGTTAGCGTTTCTATCTCAATTATTGTATCTTGTTACATCTTATAGTTACACGTGTTGTGGTTAGTGTTTCTATCTTAATTATTGTATCTTGTGACATCTTATAGTTACACATGTTGTGGTTAGCGTTTCTATCTTAATTATTGTATCTTGTGACATCTTATAGTTACATGTGTTGTGGTTAGTGTTTCTATCTCAATTATTGTATCTTGTGACATCTTATAGTTACACGTGTTGTGGTTAGCGTTTCTATCTTAATTATTGTATCTTGTGACATCTTATAGTTACATGTGTTGTGGTTAGCGTTTCTATCTTAATTATTGTATCTTGTTACATCTTATAGTTACATGTGTTGTGGTTAGTGTTTCTATCTTAATTATTGTATCTTGTTACATCTTATAGTTACACGTGTTGTGGTTAGTGTTTCTATCTGAATTATTGTATCTTGTGACATCTTATAGTTACATGTGTTGTGGTTAGTGTTTCTATCTTAATTATTGTATCTTGTTACATCTTATAGTTACATGTGTTGTGGTTAGCGTTTCTATCTCAATTATTGTATCTTGTGACATCTTACAGTTACACGTGTTGTGGTTAGCGTTTCTATCTTAATTATTGTATCTTGTGACATCTTATAGTTACATGTGTTGTGGTTAGCGTTTCTATCTCAATTATTGTATCTTGTGACATCTTATAGTTACACGTGTTGTGGTTAGCGTTTCTATCTTAATTATTGTATCTTGTGACATCTTATAGTTACATGTGTTGTGGTTAGCGTTTCTATCTCAATTATTGTATCTTGTGACATCTTATAGTTACACGTGTTGTGGTTAGCGTTTCTATCTTAATTATTGTATCTTGTGACATCTTATAGTTACATGTGTTGTGGTTAGCGTTTCTATCTTAATTATTGTATCTTGTTACATCTTATAGTTACATGTGTTGTGGTTAGTGTTTCTATCTTAATTATTGTATCTTGTTACATCTTATAGTTACACGTGTTGTGGTTAGTGTTTCTATCTGAATTATTGTATCTTGTGACATCTTATAGTTACATGTGTTGTGGTTAGTGTTTCTATCTTAATTATTGTATCTTGTTACATCTTATAGTTACATGTGTTGTGGTTAGCGTTTCTATCTCAATTATTGTATCTTGTGACATCTTACAGTTACACGTGTTGTGGTTAGCGTTTCTATCTTAATTATTGTATCTTGTGACATCTTATAGTTACATGTGTTGTGGTTAGCGTTTCTATCTTAATTATTGTATCTTGTGACATCTTATAGTTACATGTGTTGTGGTTAGCGTTTCTATCTCAATTATTGTATCTTGTTACATCTTATAGTTACACGTGTTGTGGTTAGTGTTTCTATCTTAATTATTGTATCTTGTGACATCTTATAGTTACATGTGTTGTGGTTAGCGTTTCTATCTCAATTATTGTATCTTGTGACATCTTATAGTTACACGTGTTGTGGTTAGTGTTTCTATCTTAATTATTGTATCTTGTTACATCTTATAGTTACAGGTGTTGTGGTTAGCGTTTCTATCTCAATTATTGTATCTTGTTACATCTTATAGTTACACGTGTTGTGGTTAGTGTTTCTATCTGAATTATTGTATCTTGTTACATCTTATAGTTACATGTGTTGTGGTTAGTGTTTCTATCTTAATTATTGTATCTTGTGACATCTTATAGTTACATGTGTTGTGGTTAGCGTTTCTATCTTAATTATTGTATCTTGTGACATCTTATAGTTACATGTGTTGTGGTTAGCGTTTCTATCTCAATTATTGTATCTTGTGACATCTTATAGTTACACGTGTTGTGGTTAGCGTTTCTATCTTAATTATTGTATCTTGTGACATCTTATAGTTACATGTGTTGTGGTTAGCGTTTCTATCTTAATTATTGTATCTTGTTACATCTTATAGTTACATGTGTTGTGGTTAGTGTTTCTATCTTAATTATTGTATCTTGTTACATCTTATAGTTACACGTGTTGTGGTTAGTGTTTCTATCTTAATTATTGTATCTTGTTACATCTTATAGTTACATGTGTTGTGGTTAGTGTTTCTATCTTAATTATTGTATTTTGTGACATCTTATAGTTACACGTGTTGTGGTTAGCGTTTCTATCTCAATTATTGTATCTTGTGACATCTTATAGTTACACGTGTTGTGGTTAGCGTTTCTATCTTAATTATTGTATCTTGTGACATCTTATAGTTACATGTGTTGTGGTTAGCGTTTCTATCTTAATTATTGTATCTTGTGACATCTTATAGTTACATGTGTTGTGGTTAGCGTTTCTATCTCAATTATTGTATCTTGTTACATCTTATAGTTACACGTGTTGTGGTTAGTGTTTCTATCTTAATTGTTGTATCTTGTGACATCTTATAGTTACACGTGTTGTGGTTAGCGTTTCTATCTGTGAAAGTTTTACTGTCACTAGTTAGAAAACTAGCTTGACACCCGGCGTTGCCTGGTCATACAATATACTTAAACATGATATTTGAATTTATACAGATTGCGTATGTATTATTATAGAATCAATCCTCTATTGATGATTATATATTATGAAGAATAAGTCACCCTGTGGACTAATTCGCAAATAATAATAATAATAATAATGTTCATCAAAATCCGTTTTTGTTTGTATATAATATCATGTCAATTGGTATTTGGGTGTAACGATCTCAAAAATAGTCTTTTTTTCTCTTATAGATAAGACAAAAGAATTTTTACAGAGGAATATTTTCCGTTGGACCAGTTAAGTTTAAACTTGTGTAACATAAAATCTCATGCTATAAAAATTCTTTTTTTATCTAGAAGAACGACTATTTTCAAGATCGAGTTTTTTCGATTTTCAATACATATCTGCACAAAACATATCTAAGAACACTGCCAGAAATATAAATTACTTTTGTGTGAAATTTCCAAAAAGTAGGCTCGACCATTTCGGAACCCGTCTCATTGATAAGTCTCCTTTATTGATTTATAACATTCAAGCTTACTCTTACACATATCTCTCTCTGCAAATTCATCGTGCTACCTCAACTGTCCTACACTTACTGACCCTATAACTTTTTATCGACTCTTTTAATGTGGCCATACCATTGAAGTCTCCTTTATCGATCCATACCATTCAAGCCTCCTCTTACACGCATCTCTCTGTACTGACCAAATTTAACCTTCCTTTAAGCTCATCCGAACTAAGACTAGCCTTAATACTCACATTATGCAGCAATTGTTACATTCTTATATTATTTCTTTCCATGCAACGCATGTCCTCAACCCTCACTGGCCAGGGGTCACTTCCATACACCTTTACATTGCATACACATTCCTGATAATTTATAAGAAAAGGATTGTTAAAGAAGAAAAGAAATAAAAGACGTTTCTATAAACAATTTATCTAAATATATATAAATACCGCACTTTTGGGGTAATTGCGTCAAAATCCGGGGGTAATTGCGCCAACTAAAAAAACGGTGCTCTTTATATGTGTGGTTGCCAAAAGAGCACTTTTAGCTTGCTGGCACAATTACCCCCAAAATACGATATGCATATACCGCTGAGTGTATGTGGACGGACGTGAGAACTGTAAATTTCTTGAAACGAACAAAATAGCATTGGTAATTCTTTCTTTTTGAGGAACTGTAAATTTCTTGAAACGAACAAAATAGCTTTGGTAGTTCTTTCTTTTTAAAGAACTGTAAATTTCTTGAAACGAACAAAATAGCTTTGGTCGTTCTTTCTTTTTGAGGAACTGTAAATTTCTTGAAACAAACAAAATAGCTTTGGTAGTTCTTTCTTTTTGAGGAACTGTAAATTTCTTGAAACAAACAAAATAGCTTTGGTAGTTCTTTCTTTTTGAGGAACTGTACATTTCTTGAAACGAATAAAATAGCATTGATAGTTCTTTCTTTTTGAGGAACTGTAAATTTCTTGAAACGAACAAAATAGCTTTGGTAGTTCTTTCTTTTTAAAGAACTGTAAACCTTCAAATGATTATAACAGAGCGTCTCGTTAACACATGAAAACGCAGTGTATACGTTTGATTTTCTCGTTGCCTGGAAACTGTCTGACCTGTGGACCCCAAAGTTCTTAAGATAAAGTTCTAAAAAGTTTCAGTCGAAACTCCAATGCCATATAATCAGATTGCTCGTTGGATAAGCCAACACTCTGCAAGAGAAAATCGATCTTCATGACTACAATTCTCAATAGGTCATTGAAATTAAAATTAAATACATACAGCATAATCACGTTGACACACCGGTTCCCGTTTGATCAGTATAGTTAAGCAACATTGAGCCTTATCAGAACTAAATGGGTGACTATTTGGGAATACCAAGTACTGTACATGCTCTCCGCTTATCTCAGCATTGTTTCTAGTCGTCCTGGACTTCTTGCCACTGGAATCAAGCAGTGCAGATTCAGAAGAGATGTGGTTGAAGATTACGCAACCCTTGTCTCATAATTTCACATGCAGCTACCCTTACATGGGGTATCCATTTTCTTTTTAGGAACACCAGGCGCTTGATGTCACCTAGAGAAATATGGGCACCATAGTTTCCAGCATACAGCACACTTACAACCCCCACTCTATCATAAGAAAGGAATTTATAGGGTTACTGAGCACTGGACCAAGTAAACCAATGTAGACTAAGAAATGTTAAAATAGTTGCTCATTATTTGGTCTACAATAAATAGAAAATTGTATTTTGTAAAAAATATTTATTTTTCTATTCATTAATTTTGTTTTGTATAAGGTTAAATTTACTTAACTTGTGTGTGTGTGTGTGTGTGTGTGTGTGTGTGTGTGTGTGTGTGTGTGAAACGGCATTAACCGTATTTGGGTTTAACCGGCTTCCTCCGGAGGAGAAAGTTCCATGGGAGTATGAAATTTAAAAGCGATCCCCAGTCACATGTATACCCCCATTAGGGGAGATGACGACGTTAGGTTTTTGCAATTCTTGCAGAGAGGTGTCGAGTCCTACTACATACAGTGCCTGGAATTCCCAAATTGGTCACCCACTTTAGTAATGACCAGGCTCAACGTTGCTTAACTCTGTTGGTTTTGTTTCTGTTGAATACATTTTTTTAAAAGCATTTCTTGAAATGATGGTCATTCATTTGTGTTTAGTTTTATTAACTTTTCTATAAGTATTTTTGTACTTAGCTGTTTGAGTTTTTTGATTTGTTTTTTGTACAACATTTGCCATTGTTTTCTTTCCATATAGCTTCAACAATTTTTCTAGCCAATGGAAATGGTACACTTTTGGTGTGTTTTACATACATCTTTCACTTTTTTTTTTCTTTGTATATTGACTATCGAAAACATCTCAATAGTAAATATACAATGTTACGACATTTAAAAAATAAATGTTAAAATTTCAATGGTATTTCTCGCGAATAAGATTGGCTTTGAGGCTATTTCCTTACTAGTGGAATCAGAGACGGATTCGTGGCCGGGTTCGAATCTCCCAACCGGTAGTAATCATACCACTCTGTACTGATGATTCCCGAAAGTACAAAACACTAGTGTCTGTAGGTAATAAAATTATTATTGTAATAATTATATATATATATATTAAGGGGATTAAAACAACTGTCTGAAGAGCAGAGTATATTTTAGTGTATTAGTAAATTCATTAATACAATTAAAAGAAAAGAAAACAGTGCTCGTTGTAATGTAGATATATAATAAGCTCGATAGGCATATATATCCTAGAGCTATTTTGATATTGAGTAAAATGATTGATAATTTAAAATTAAAATAAAAAATTAAAAATCGGTTTCATAAGGAAGAACAAACTATATTAATAAATTCGGAAACGATGTTTTATTGAGACAATAATTTTGTAATATTGTTTTCTCTCTCTCTCTCTCTCTCTCTCTCTCTCTCTCTCTCTCTCTCTCTCTCTCTCTCTCTCTCTTTACATATATATGTGTGTGTGTGTGTGTGTGTTCTTCGATCGGGCATCGTACAATACATATATATATGTATTGTACGATCGGGCAACGCCGGGCATATATATATATGGCGGTCTCTGTGTATGTGTGTGTTGTATGTGTGTTGCATGTGTGTGTGTGTAGATGTAGATTAAAAGGCATCGGTCAGTACTTAGCTGACCATCGCTAAGGTTCTTAACTTACAGACTCCAAGACAAGAAAACTAAATTCTCAAGTACCTTATGCCATAAAAACCAAAAGTTAGCTTGGAAAGGGAAAGAAAAAGATGTTTATTATCTTCAATAGACCTCACTCATCCTTTTACCGTATTTTATGACTCCCACCCAGGTTGCATGCTAACTTGATAAACGAAATAGGAAAATGTATTTGGTGGAAATATCACTTTCGACGGTAATTCTTGGCCTGAAGACGTAATCCCCCAACGTGGGTGATTACAGAAACATGTATGCACATATGTAGCCATTAATGTTTGTATAAATAAAATTAATATACCTGCTCTGTTCACTCATTGAGCACTATTTTGGTAGACACATGTTGTTTCATTGGATGTACTTCTAGGAAACTAAACTCTACTGGCTATATATATATATATATATATATATATATATATATATATATATATATATATATATATATATAAACATATATATTCTAAGTGCCTATTAAATTTCAACAACTGGGTTAAGTATTCTAATTACTTTAACAGATTTAAGTTGTAAAATACTAAAAATTAATCTTTGAAATAATGAGCTTATTTGTATAATAAAAATAATTTTCTGTGATTTATTTTAATTCATACTTTAATCTATGTTTGCATATATATATATATATATATATATATATATATATATATATATATATATATATATATATATATATACTTAGGGGATTAGAACAACAGTCTAAAGAGCAGAGTATATTTTAATGTATTAGTAAATTCATTAATACAATTAAACGAAAAGAAAACAGTGCTCGTTGTAATGTAGATATATAATAAGCTCAATAGGCATATATATCCTAGAGCAATTTTAATATTTAGTAAGATGATTGATAATTTGTAATTAAAATTAAAAATCGGTATCACAAGGAAGAACAAACAAAATCAATAAATTGTACGATCGTTTCGGAAACGATGTTTTTATTGAGATAGACACTAAGTCTTGGACAATAATTTTATCATTTAGTTTTTTGAAACAAAGTCTTCTCATCAGCAAAAATATTGGGTGGGTTTTTTTTTAAAGACACCAAAAATAAAACAAGCATTTTTTAAAGTAAGGCAGATGTATCTGGAAAATATTTAAAATATAAAGGAAAATCGTTACTTTTTTGATGTTGACAAAATCAGATTAAATGAAAATAATAATAAAAATAAGATAAAATAAAATCGGGTGGAAAGGTAAGGTTAAGATGGAATATTTTAAAATATTTCTACTAAAAATATATATACCTTTTAATGATTCGCCTTTTAAACCTCGTAAGTATCATCATCAGTGCATTCATGGCGATGTTAAATCTAGTATATGAATACTTGAAAAAGTTGATATATACAAACTTCCAAAGGAAACGCCAATAGAATAATATTACCAGTTAAAATCGTTTGTAACGCTATATTTGAATTCAACTTAAGTATTTCAATTACAAAGGGAGATAATTATAGTCGAATAGAAAAATAAAGAATTTTACTGTTCAAAGGGAGATAACCACTAATTAGTTATAAGTGAATTTTTATATAATGGTTTAGATATATTAATATTAATAAAATCAATAATAGTAATAAATGAATCTTAATGATAGTAATTAAATAATAATATTATTTTTAATAGTAATTAGTTCTCGCGCAAAAGCGCAGGACACAAAATGTTTTCAATAATAATAGAATAACAATAACAAAGTCTTTCGCTAGCGAGGACTACTATTGAGCGTAACCAGTTATACACTCCTTTTGAAATTTTCATCTCTATTTTTTTCGTTATCTACTGAATATTTTTGATGAAACCTATATGAAATATGTTCCTTATTAAATTGTAAAGATTTTCTATTCTGAAAGACTTTTTAAAAAATTAATCTAAAAAAGTTATTTTAAAGTTTTTGTTAAAAAAATTCAGATTTTCTTATTATTCAGACATGTATGACAAAGAGAGAGTTGCAAAAAAGAGTTGTGGTATGAGGAGAATTACAAACTGGAACAGAGAGAATATTCAGACCTGTAAGAATACAAAGAGGGGGTTGCAAAAATGAGTTATGGTGTGAGGAGAAATACAATCTGAAATAGAGAGTAGGAGAGTTTTTATGAATACATACAAAATCACATTCATCTGTTTTTTTTAATCCAAATTAATAAATTAAATAAAATATAATCTTAAAAAGATAGGATACAAGTTAGAAAAGCATTTCATCCAAGGCATGAAAATTGTTAAACAAAATGTTTTTACTATAGGCTTTAAAAATAAAGGTACAAGATTCAATTTGAAATTTATTTATCTTCAAAGTGCACTTTTATACATTTTACAAAGTAAGGTATTAACTTTGCATACCTTACTTTGTAAAATTTATCAAAGTACACTACAGCCGGTTGGGAGCTACAAACCTAGCCACGAAGCCATCTCTGACTCCATTAGCAAGGAATCAACCACGTGCAACCCCATAAAAGTACTTTTAAAAGTAACCTCTAGACATCTTTATTTGAAGATATTCACTAAATATTCTCATTGTATAACTCTTCTATACTTCTTTTCATCGTATGTAATGGTTCTTTAGTATCAAATGTTTTGCTCTGAATATCTTTTTTTTTTTTTACTACAGAAACAAAGCAATCCTATACCAAAAGTTGAAAAGTCAACATACTTTCATAATGAGAAATGCATAATCATTAATAGCTGAATTTTATGTCGGAGTTTTGGGTTCATTTCTTAAGTTTATTATAAAACTAGTTGGCCGCCCGGCGTTGCCCAGTCGTACAATACGCTTAAACATGATCTTCTAATTTATGCAGATTGCATAGATATGATTATAGAATCAATCTTTTTTTTTTTTTTTACATGGAGGTCACCACTTATCAAGGCCCGGAAGCCACTCGGGGATAAGGGTTATTGTGTATACAGTAATCAATTAGATAATATCGTAGTAATCGTTAGTAATGGAGATCTGATAAAGTGTCTTACTTAAGGGGGCGGTTCATCAGGAATTTGTTTGTGTTGGACTTGAAGACATGCAAGTTGTAGTCAGGTGGAAAACAGGCAAACAGAAAAGAGTTCCACAGGCGTGCACTTCTAAGGAAGAAGCTTTGTTCATGGAATCTACGTTTTGATTTAGGCACAGATATAGAGTGGGAAAAATTATTGACAGTGGTTTCAGCTAGACGGGTGTTTATTGTGAAAGATTGGCGAGGGGGGGGGGACCATATATTGGAGCTCAGACGAGCACTTGCCATGGAAATAACGATAAAACAAAGACAGGCTCGCAACATCTCTTCTGTGGGAGAGAGGTTGCAGGGAAGAGAAAAGGGCATCCCCCACTAAGCGGTAAAGTCTATTGATTATTAAGGAATAATTTGCCCAGTGGACTAATTCGCAGTAAGAAATAAAATAATAACGATAATGGATTTTTTTATCTACAGTCTTGAAATTTGGTATATAGGGTATTCAGACACGTGGAAAACTTTTTAATCTGTTTTCACCTTGAAAAAAAGGACTGCTAAGGGGGTAAAAATTGAAAAATTGGTACGTCAGAGTCTTCGGATTTTTATGTTTGTTAACTGTTTCATGAACGCGCATGTGTTAATGGTTCATATGACAGATTAATTATGGTAAGAATAAGTAGAATTGAAAACACTTTCTAAAGATCGTGTCAAGTTATCAAAATAATGAGATGAATTAAATCACAGATCAATGAATCTTGTTGTTTCAAGTTTTACAAATTTGGGAAGTAATATTTTTACATAAGACAATCGCAGTCAAATAAAATTGCTCAATATACTAGATAGAGCAAATTAAAATTCAGAGTTTTCATACTTAAATTTCATTCAGAAAAAATATTTTCAAAACAAAAATTTAATGTTTGGACAAAGCCATACAATATATATAGTAATTTCCTTAATCCATGAATTTTCCATGTGGGCTCATATCCTCAGAGGAAAAATTGTTAGCAAAATATTAATTCTGGTTTGATATAATTTTGCTATTCAGCATATAAACAGAAAATATATTAAAGATTAAATAATTTTTAGGGACATAGAGAAAGAAAATTATTGTTGAAAAAAAAAAAAAAAAAAAAATAGGATATAAGATTTTGGTATCTAAATAGAAAATCAATCCTTGAATAGAATAGGTCTGTGTTATTATGTTCCAGATTGTTTTTTTTTTCTTTTTTTTACAAGGTGGTCACCACTTATCAAGGCCCGGAAGCAACTCAGGGATAACGGTTATTGTAAGTACAGTACGTTAGTGTGGATATTTAAAGTGTCTATTTAAGGGGACGGTTCATCAGGAATTTGTTTACGTTGGACTTGAAGATTGGTTGAAGATTGGTACATTGATGGTAAAATCCAATGTGCTTTTATGGTAATCGTGAAAAAATATATTTTTAGTTAAATATTTAGAGATTTATAAAAAAAAAAAATCAGAATCTGAAATTGTATCGGAATTGGGTAGTTAGTATGGAATTAGTAATTGTATGGGAATCGGAAAAAATATTGGACGTCCCATCACTAGTATATATGCATCTATATATACTTATAAAGTTTCATACGTAGGGTTTTTTTTTTTTTTTAGTTTGACGTATAACAAAAAACCGAAAATAATATTGCATTTGATTGTTGTCTTCAAGGGAGATAATTTCATTTCTTAACGATTAATCTGTCAGTGACTGACAAGACAGTTCGCAATGAAAATGGCATTTTGCTATTCTACTTGAGAAAACGCAAAACTATTTTAACTTCAAAAGAAAAAAAAACGCTATTTCGGAACTGCTATTTTCACCGAACAAATCGTTCAATAAAATAACACGCGGACAATGTGCTGAAAATAAAAGACCGAAAATGTCTTAGTGACGTCAACATGCACGAATGTGCACACACCTTTGGGAAGAACTATTTTAAAATCATTAAGATTTCTTGTTTTACTTCAATTAATGTTATTCGCATCAAAAATACTAAGACAACCTTGTGTAAACAAAAGCAATTCGTTTTTGAATTCAAGTTGTTTAGTTGATATTTTGCTGATATCTTATTGGACAAATAAATCTATATATTAATATGATAGCGTGTGTGTTATTTTCTGTGTCATGCTTACATCCGGGTCGTTTAATTGTTATGGACTTCCATTTTTTGTCATAAATAATTTTACCAAGAATTCTTCATAAGTTTTGGTTTCGGTTTCGATTATAGCTGATGGCACTCCAGTAATTTATTCTTTTTTTTTTAGAAATAATTTTACCAAGAATTCCTCATAAGTTTTGGTTTCGGTTTCGATTATAGCTGATGGCACTCCAGTAATTTATTCTTTTTTTTTTAGAAATAATTTTACCAAGAATTCCTCATAAGTTTTGGTTTCGATTATAGCTTACGGCACTTCAGCAATCGATTTTTTTTTACAGATAATTTTATCAAAAATTCTTCATAAGTTTTGGTTTCGGTTATAGCTAAAGGAACTCAAGTTATATATATATATATATATATATATATATATATATATATATATATATATATATATTTCATAATTTTTTATTTTGATTTCGATTCAAGCTAATGCACCTAAGTCATGTGGATATATTTTTTTATTGCAACTTTATAATATATAAAAATCTATAATAATATATACAAAATCTGCAAAAATTAAAATATCATATTTAAGCATACTTCACGACCGGGCTTTGGCAGGCGTTCGTGTTAGCTTAGATCAATACTTTTGCAGTTTTAACAAAAGAGCTACAATAATATCAGAGTGTCTCCATTTATGCTGAACATCTACAGAATGTCAAAATCAATATATTACATATGAATGAGTCCCCTGTGGAATTTCCACAGGTCCCGCTAATTTTGTATTAATATTATTTAGTTTAGTTTAGTGTATCTATCAGGAGATGAGAGTGGTTTTAAGTCGTTAACGGCACAGACATAGTACCTGGGTGTCTCAAGTTCAAATCCAGTTTGTTCCACAGAAATCACTTTTACTTAGGATGTTACCAATCTTCACATGTTCTCCCCTGTAATTACCCAATGTCTTTCTATAAAGAATTCTGACTAGAAAAATATCGGAGAAAACAATGCCAACAATAGAATCTGATGATGGTGATCCAGAAGGACCATTGGAGATTTTCTTGATGCACTATCCTTCAATACTGTTTGCTGCTTTCTTTACTGCTGTGGATTTGGTTTGCCCAAGATTTTGGAGGTTTAAGACAGAGTATTTTACTGGGAAATTCTTTCTTGCATGCTTGGTAAACTTCTAACAATGTGGCCAAACCAGTTTATTTGTCTTTTTGGTCCCCTGACAAAAAGGAGGGTGGACCTGTAAATTAACCCTTATCCGTTCGTCTGTTCGTCCGTCTGGACACTTTTCTACAGGGAGGGGTAGAAAAAATCGTTCCTTCATAAAAATTTAGCCATACACGCATGCGCAAAAAAGTTCTTTCTTGAATTAATTTAAATATAGAAAAAAAAAAACACCTACTTTCGCTCACGCGGTCATAGTCCAGTCGGTATAGTAGCAGTGTCGTTATCTTTAGATTGGTTGTTCGAGCCGAGATGTCAGAAATTTTTTTTTTTTTTCGATTTTTGAAGTTTTAATATTTAAACAAGATTATTTATGTCATTTTTTCGTTCGTTTTTTTCTTCCATCACGTTCGCCGTTTTTTTTTTTGTTTTTTTTTTCCGATTTTTTTTTTTTTAAGAAGTTTTAACATCGTTCGTTTATTCTTTGTTTCGCATCACGTTTTTTTTAAACATTTTTTTTTGTTATCATATTCGAACAAGGTTATTACGTTCGCTTATTCTTTATTTTCCAGTTTGTTTAGATTTACCGCCTACACACACACACACCCGGGCAACGCCAGGTACCCCCGCTAGTCTCATCATACGAGGCTGATATACAGTTTTGGATCCTAATGTTGCATCGCTGTATTCCTTTTTACTCTGAAGTATTTACAGACGGCATTCTCTTCCGAGTCTTCAAAAGAACAGGTAGTGGTTCTGGTCTTGCTGGCGGTTTTAGATCAGGTTGTTAACACCTTCTCATTTATTGATCAGCAGATTTATCATGATGCAAAATAGTATAGGAAATAAGTTGTCTACTTGAAAATTTTATTACAGGCTGTTATTGTTCGATTGTTGTTGTTGTTTTCTCGATAATTTCTGAATAATCCAAAGTATCGTGGTAGACACGTATATAGTACAGGATGACATGCCTTTCGGTAAGCAAAACTTAGATTTTGTTGCCACTACCCGCAACCCTCCAGTCCAGTTCCAGTGCGGCTGTAGCCGAGATTGAACTCACTACACGAGTTTGCGGTGTAATTCAAATCTTGTCGGTAGCTGAATACTTGATGCTTTGCCAGGGCTATGAAGGGTATTTTTTTATCGTAACGCCATCACTAGACGGGGTGCCTACCATGGCTTAATATAGTCCCATCTCCCTCGAGAGAAGGATAGACCGTGCCAGTTTCTCCACCTGGTATTTTACCTTGCGGTACATACAGCGCCTCACCTTTCCTAATGGTCTGGTACTGGCCAGGCTCAACGTTGATTAACCTCGGTGATCTGACGAGAACCGGTGTGTCAACGTGATTGTGCCGTGTATATGTTAGTGACTGTTAAACGCAGGACGCTTAATTCAAGAAATCGTTAGATTAATGAAGGCTTACGTTGATGAAAGGCGTCAAATTCTATGTTACATAAGTGTCGTTTCGGGTTTGTATTACTGTACACATAGATTTGAAAAAGTTGTCAAAAAACAAATATATAACAAATAAATGTTATCAAAGGCAAGATAAGTTACTTTTCTACCAAACTGGATATATTTTTCGTGTTTTTATTCAATGTAACATGTTTATTCAGCTCGAAAAACATAGTGTTTACCGATGTATTGGAAAATTCAAAATGGCGTCTGATTCTCTCTTTAACACGGTAAGTTTGGGAAAAGGTGTTATAAATAAAAACCCAGATAAAATACTGTTAAAAACTCGCTCATTATATGTTACCGTGACATAGGTTGACATATATTCGGCGGGTTTTTAATAGTATTTTGTATAGTTTTTTATTTATAACACCTTTTCCCAAAATTACCGTGTTAAAGAGAGAATCAGACGCCATCTTGAATTTTCCAATACATCGGTAAACACTGTATGTTTTTCGAGCTGAATAAATGTTACATTGAATAAAAACACGAAAAATATATCCAGTTTGGTAGAAAAGTAACTTATCTTGCCTTTGGTAACATTTATTTGTTATATATTTGTTTTTTGACAACTTTTTCGAGTCTATGTGTACAGTAATACAAACCCATCGTTTATATTTCATCACTTACTACATAGCTCGACTCACTTATTAAATATTTTTCAAGTAAACATTGAAAATGTATACATAAAATAATATATCTGCATTTAAGATTGAATGTAGACACATTAAATGTATCAAGGGTCCTTATAAAAATAAAGCCTCCTATTTTTTTTTAATCAAAACGTTGAAGAGGTAACCAGACGAGAGTAGTAACACTAAAACAAGCAATCCTTTTTGCTACAAATTTTATTTTTCCGACATAGTCATCACCATTCTCAAAGTACAACTCTCCGTGACCATCAACAACTAAATTCTGGATGACAATATTGTATTCTTTGTCCAAACAATAAATTTTTGTTTTGAAAGGTATTTTTTTTCTGAATGAATTTTAAACATAAGTGAAGTATGCATGATGCTCTGTGAGTGCACATCGAACGAGGCATAAAAAAATGACTAAGTTCAGCATTTGTCCCCTCCCCCATTAAGCCCCAAAAGTCCCCAGAAAACGTCAAATCCTGATGAAAATGAACAAACGGGGTAGCTTTAGGCCTTAATATATTTAAATTTGAGTTCAACACCATGCAAAACTGCTAAATAGTCATACACAGAAAATTTGGGACAAATATGGTAAAATAGTTCCAAAAATAGAGTGTTTTTATTAGCCATAAAAGAACCCCTGGGGCACACGCAAGAGTTATTGCGAAATATAGACAAACAAAATTATATAGAAATCAGTTAGTTACAACTTTTCAGAAAGTTTTATAAAAATTCAAGGCATCATTTTTTTTTTTTTAATAAGCACAAAAGTGTCAATTTTAGCCATTTTAACCCGAAAGGCACTCCTAGCGGGGCAACCGAAGTTTTCCTGGAAAATTCGTACTGTTACTTTTTTTTTACTCATAATATGTTTAATGTTTGTGCAAAATTTCAAAAAATTCAAAGGCGTAGATATCGAGAAAAGTGCGGGCAGACGAACGGGCAAGGGTTAATTTACAGGTCCACCCTCCTTTTTGTTGGAGGACTAATAAAACTGTTTTGAATGCAAACAATCAACCGCCATTAAAAACAAATAAAATGGCGAAACTTCCGGTTGAGTACTCCTCATCCAATGCTCATATCATGCAACTCAAAACGTGCAAAATTTATTGAAGAAATTCTTTTACTTTATCCATCTCAACTGGTTGACTTCTTAAGAGTGAGAGGCATTTATATTTTCAGAACTAATGCATGAGGTCAAAGAACAGCTTGTTATCTGTGACAAGATGTAACTTCTGATATCCACGATAGAGTACGCATGACGAAACCAGTTCATTAATAAAAACGATCTTCATTGTGAATATATTGTATTTTTCTATTTAGCTTGTTTTTTGACCCTCATCACAAATTTCCATAACAAGCAATGTTTTTTGTGATAAAAGGTATCTGCTTGGATACACCTCATAAGCATATCTGATTCATCAAACACAACATTTTTAATTCTTCTTTCACCGTTATTACGTAAGCTAAATAACAGATGTACACAACTGTGTTGTGGAAAAAAAAACAATAAATACCTAGGCACTGCTGTTGAAAAAAAAAAATAAATAAATAAATACCTAGGCACTGACCTTAACTAATTAAGGCATTTGCGTAAGTCACATGTTTCCTCACTCAATGATTTTCTTTCTTTTTTAATAAAATACTCCACCAAATGCCCCAAAAATTATAAACTGTTCAGATTTTTAAATAGAGCTAATATATATGTTTTTTTATTTTTATTTTTTACAACCTGAAGTGTATTAAATTAATTCATTACAAATTGTTTCAATAGACGGGAATTAACTGACGATATGAACGGATAATTTTTATCCTGTTTATTGAAATAATTTGTAATGAATTAAGTTAATGCACGTGAGGTTGTAAAAATAAAATAAAACATTTGGCTCTGCTAACATATTAAGCACTCTTTATCCTTGTTTTTTTTTTACCACATATACCTCTTAATATATATATATTCTCTATATTGCTCTGTAATTACATTGAGCTTCTCAAATATGGATTGATATATATTATAATATATATATATAAGAAAAAAAAATTATATATATATATATATATATATTTCTCTAGAAATATATTTTCTTATTATATATCAATCCTTATTTAAAATGCTCAATGTAATTATTCTCTCTCTCTCTCTCTCTCTATATATATATATATATACATACTAGCATTTCAGCCCGGCGTTGCCCGACTGTTTGGATGTGTCTGTTGAGAAAAAAAAAAAAATAACATAAAAAAGTGGTAGTAGGAAGGCAGGCTCGAACCCTTACCGCGAAGGAGGAAAAGAACGGAGAAAACACCTGACGTCTATGCTGTTACGACCAACGCCAAACTGGAAGTGACATTTTTTAAAATTAAGGCTAGACAATCGAAAGGAGAGGATGACTTTCAAAAATATCGGCGAAAAAAGCGACCCCTTCCCTGTAGAAAAGTTCCCAGTTGAAGGTGAAGATATTAATGTTTTTAGTCAATTTTTCGATATTTGTCGTCTGAAAGGTCGGACTTTAAAACGATACTAATCTTGGTAAAATCCGTCGCCTCTGTCAAAGGTTTTAGGCAGACATGCATACATACATACATACATTTATATACTGGTAACTAAAAATTTTCGATCGAAATCAATTAAAAAGCTTGCCCTATCTCTAAATACCCTTTATGCAAAATTTCAAATGTTTAGACCAGAAATTGTCTGAGTAATTTGGTAGAGACCGCAGAGGTCAATTTTTTTTTTAACTTTGAACCCGATTATGACCCCTTAACATTTATTGTTTTGGGCTCAAATCAAATTATTAAGTTAGATCCATGTCCAAGGAACCTATATCTAAAATTTCAAGTGTTTAGCCCCAAAATAGTCGGAGGAGTTTGGTAGAGTTGTCAAAGGTCAAATCGTTGAACTTTGACCCCTTAACAGCCAAATTTCTGGCCGAAAACGGATCCCAAATATTTTCCCAAATCTCAGTACCCTGTATATCAAATTTCGAGTCTGTAGACTAAACATTGACAGAGTTATTGTGTAGGGAAATGTACATACAGACACGTTCACTTTATATATATATATATATATATATATATATATATATATATATATATATATATATTATTATTATTATTATTATTATTTCTTTAAGCTTTCAGATTACTCTTTAATAAAATAAAAAAAAAAACTCAACCAAATGCCCAGAAAACATAGAAACGGTTCAGATTTTTTAATAGAGCTCATATATATATATATATATATATATGTTTTATATTTTTAGAAGAAATTAGACTTAGAATCTAAAGAGCAGAGTTTATTTTAATGTATTCATAAATGTATTTCAACAATTTAGTGACATACAGCGGCGTGCCTAAAGATATACTGACTGAACTTAAAACAATTTTTTAATGAAACTTAATAAAGATTATCCGCCTTACTTACTACAGAAATGCTAGTTTCATTTTGGTGTCTTTAACCCCCCCCCCCATTTTTTGCTGATGAGGAGGTTATGTTTCAAGACGAAACCGTTGTCAATGACACCTAAGCTCCAGTTTTACAATTTTGACCCCTTATCACCCATTCTCCGGATGAAAACAGCTTAACAATATTAACAATGTCTGAATACCCTATATACCAATTTTCAAATCTGTAGATTTATTATTTTATATGTATATTTGTTAGAACTTTCTTTACACATATTCTCACTTTTCTAGATATATAGATAGATATATAGATAGATTATCCGCTTATTTTACTGGGTGCATATTGTTGGCATCAATTACTTTACAGGTATGTGCAGTTAGATGTTGCTGTATCTGTCGGTACATATAAAAGCCAGGTACGGCTAACTATGGAGTTTTGTTGCCATAACTAGGCAGGAGCTGCTAGAAGCAGCTTATATTGTCATGACAGTTCAAAATAGACTTCGTAGCTTTACTTACTACAGAAATGTTAGTTTTATTTTGGTGTCTTAAACTTCTCTCCTGTCCCCCCCCCCCATTTTTTGCTGATGAGGAGATTATGTTTCAAGACAAAACCTTTGTCAATTATTGTCAATTGTAAAATAAAATGAATATAGTTTCTGAAACGATCGTACACTTCTGCTTGTTTTTCCTTTTGAAACGGATTCACAATTTACAATTATTAATCTTTTTACTAAATATATATATATGTTTTTATTTGTATTTTTACAACCTCAACCTATTCATTACAAATTGTTTCAATAGACAGGTTATAGTGAATCATCTTGAATCATCTGACGATATGGACGGATAGTTTTTATCCTGTCTACTGAAATAATTTGTAATGCATGAGGTTTGTAAAACTAAAAAACATATTTGGCTCTACTAACGTATTGAGCACGTTTTATCCTTGTTTTTTTTTACCACATATACTTATATTATATATATATATATATATATATATATATATATATATATAATATATTTTTTATAATATATATCAATCTAAGAAGCTCAATACAGAGCAATATAGAGAATAAATGACAAAAAACTATATTCCAAAATTCATGATGTTGACCATCTTATAATTTATTCCTTTAATTCAGTTGACTTATACAATTCTTGACAGTATTCAATATGGCGTAATGGAAAAATATAAACGTATTTGCAACTTCTCTTCCAATTTTCGGATTTTAATCATGTCAAATCACATTTTAATTCTTTTTGACGGATTGATTGTTGCTATTTTTTCTGACGAGTTAAGGGCAAAATAGATTCACTGGTTGATATCATAATCAAGTGATTGATTTTCCGTTATGAAACAGATACTGTCAAGAATTGTATAAGTCAAGTGAATTAAAGGAATAAATTATAAGATGGTCAACATCATGAATTTCGGAATATAACTTTTTGTCATTTATTCTCTTTCTCTCTCTCTCTCTCTCTATATATATATATATATAGATACACACACACACAAATATTTAATTAATAACTATACATACATATTCCAAAGACGGACCAGCGGTTTCATTGCATTGAACCAGCCATCTGTGGCTGATATGAATTCAATACAAATCATCAGTGTCGGTGGAAAGAGAGAAACAAAACATAGACGGTATAGTTTTTAAATAAATATTTGTATTTTAGCAATCGAGCACGTTATCTGATTTCTTTTCATCGCATTCTGATACAATATATATATATATATATATATATATATATATATATATATATATATATATATATATATTAGTGATGAAACGATTCCAACATTTTTTAATGATTTCGAAACAATTACCGATTCTGATTCTTTGTAAATCTCTAAATATTTAACCATAAAATTAAATGTACATACATGTGCTCAAACATAAAAACGCACTTGTGGAAAATGATCTATTAATTTTAGTTTGTATTTTAAAACTTAATATTTGTTTAAATTCAATAAATATTTATTATTTTATTATTACTACAAGCAGTGGAAGAATTTGTTTTAATCAATAAAAAAAAAAGATAATTAAACGAATCGTTTTTGGCATCGGAAAATAGGCACATTTTTTTCTGCTTTTGATACCGATTCCGATACCCTCAAAACTTCCGATTTTCCTGATTCACAATTCCGATTCTGCTTAATCGTTCCTAAATCGTTAAACTAATATATAATTTAAGGTTCTAGGTATTCAAAGATAAAAACTAATGAATATGTATTATTCCTTAATTGGAATTCATTTTTGAGATGAGCATTATATATATTAATTTATTTTTATTTCGGACTATTATTCTCATTTATATATTATTCCTTAATTGGAATTCATTTTTGAGATGAGCATTATATACATTAATGTATTTTTATTTCGGACTATTATTCTCATCTTTATTAGTTGTTGTTTTCATCTTTATTGGTTGTTGTTTTTCACGACGTTTCAGCCAACTAATTCCTCTGGCCTTCGTCAGGTGGTAACCGCAACGGATAAGAACTTCGAATCTCCTAACTGCATTCTCAGCAATCACTGCCATCCGTAGTTGTTGTCGTCTCACCACGTTTTGGGTAAGTAAACCTCTGGCACGCTTTGGGTAGGATTGAAACCGCTATCTTCAGACATCTGGAACCATAGAGATTCAACGTCTATTAACTGCGCCACAGGCCCCAAAGGGCGATCAAGGTTGGATTCTTTGATCTTATAAATCCACGTTTATTTATTATCTGATCTTCCATAGTCGGGTCCGTACCGCTTGGTAACCAATGAATTTAACAAGTTTATTAACAGTGCTCAATAAAAAAGAGCAAGATATATTTTTTATTTATGTTCAGATAAACATTTTGTATCTTCATTATGATAATGTTCCAGTCAGTTACTAATGACTTCATCAGATGATTAAGTTCCTTCCTCTGAAAAAGTTTTGTTCTTAAATGGAGACCAGAGAATAAACAAATTACTTAAATATAGCAATTTAATATATATATTAATAATAAAGAAATATATATATATATATATAGTAAAAAACTTAATAATTGTGAATTATCAATCAGTTTCAACAGGAAAAACAAAAAATCAACTTGAGTGTACGATCTTTTCGGAAACGATGTTCATTTTAATTAAAATTGACAATAATTATTGACAAAAATTGGTTTTTTTTTGGAACATAATCTCCTCATCAGCAAAAATGGGAGGGGGGGCGGAATTAAGACACCAAAATAAAACTAGCAATTTTGTCGCAAGTAAGGCGGATGTTTCTTATTAAGTTTCATAAGAAAATTTGTTTTAAGTTCAATCAGTGTATCTTTTTTTTACAAAGGAGTAACCACTTATGAAGGCCTGGAGGCCACTCGAGGATAAGGGTTGATAAGCGTACAATGGTCAATGGGACAATGTCGTAATAATTGTTAGTAGTGGAAGTTTGGTAAATTGGATTACTTAAGGAGAACGGCTCATCAAGAACTTATTTACATTGGACTTGAAGATGACCATATTATAGTTAGCTGGAAAGCAGGCAAAAGGAAGAAAGTTCCACAGGTGTGCAGTTCTAAGAAAGAAACTTTGTTTATGGAATCTACGATTAGGTTTAGGCACAGATAAAGAGTGGGGAAAATTATTGATCGTGTTTTCAGCTAGATGAGCGTTTGTCGTGAAAGTTTGGTCGGGGGGGGGACATAGATCGGAGCTCAGACGAGCACTTGCCATGAAAATAATGATAAAGCAGAGACAGGCTCGCAACATCTCTTCTGTGAGAAAGAGGTTGCAGGGAAGAGAAAAAGGCATCTTAACCGGAAGTGATGTAGGTTTAAATTAAGGCTAGACAATTGAAAACAGGCGATGAATTTCGAAAATATCGGCAAAAAAAACGACCCGTCTCTGTAGAAAAGTACCCAATTGAGGGTGAAGAAAGAAAGTAATTTTTCGATATTTGTCATCCGAAGGGTCGAGCTTCAAAATGATACCGATCGTTAAAATCCATTGCCTCTGTCGAAATTTTTTTGCGATACATACATACAAACATACATTTAAACAGACAAGTGAGATCTATATTATCGATGAAGACCTCTATAGCACGGATACACTGACGACCCCTCCAGCAAGTTTTGGGCTGTTCGGGTATTTGGCAGTAGGTATCACAGGCACTGCAGAAAAAAAACAAAAAAAACATGGCGAATGTAAATAAACTTCACAAGCAACAAAATTCCACCCCTACACAGTAAAGATTTCGAGATGCCAGAAAGTCTTCTACTCTAATAGTTTCTTCCCTAGAACTGCTAGACTTTAGAATTCCCTTCAAGGTTCCTGCTTCCCTGGCCGTACTAAAGTTCAAGGGTAATGTAAACAGACACCTTGCTGCTCAACTCCCTACATAGTATCCCTGTAATTGATGTCCCTGACAGTAGCCCCTTACATCAAATGGCACTGTGCCTTGTTTGAGGTGGAGATGCAATAAAAAATTTTAAAAATAAATAAAACGTATCCGCCAACAAACGATGGAGAGTTATAATTACAGACTTTGAAACGTGCACAAGGAAATCAGCTAATTGTTTTGGTCTTTTTAAAATGGCTGTGCAATTTGTCTTTTTGTAATGGATGTTGTACTTTGGTAGGGTTGGTGAAACATAACGTTAGAAAAATAAAACGGGGGGGGGGGGAATCAGGTTTCAGAGTGGAGGAGGGGAGTCGTTTATAGCCGATTTCTATTGTCCTCCACCCCCAAAAATGTTTCTGTCTCTTGAGGTCTCTTGAACATTAGCCCAAGACAACTAAAGAATAAAAAACAGGAAAGAATGAAAAGAACTTTTCTTTTAATATCCAGTACATGTGCGTATGAATAATTATCACCTGGAAAATAGCTGAGAAAGGGCAACAGAAAAAAAAAAAAAAAAAAAATCAAACAAATAATGTAAGGTAACATCACGTCTCCGAAGTTAAGCAATGATAAACCTGGCCAATACCAGATGGGTGACCGTTTCTGAATACTGGACATTTCATATATTGCACTGTGACGTAGAAATTTCCATGTTAGTATCTGGTGGCATGTTTCAGACATGATAGATAACTCCTACCGTTTTTTGGAATTGGTACACAACTGGTCTGCAACAACAAAAGAAAACTGGTTCTTATCAAACGGAAATGACATCATGTCGTCTTTTCTAGTGCAATAATTTCATCGTTCCATCCTGTATTACCGTAATTTATAAAGTTTAATAATTGCCTCTTCAATTGGTTGGTTGTTTTTGTTTTACGGCATATCAACCCTTTTCTGGTTACTTAATGCCGAATCCAAAGATTTGAAGACAAATTTTTTTAATAGAATATATTTGTTGTCTTCACGTCGGTTTCTATTTAACCCATAGTTGGGAGCCTAACAGATACTACCACTCCAGGTCAGAGTGGACCTGGGAGCAATGGTAATTAAAGGGTGGCTCCACACTCCCCAAAGCCCACAAGCTGGGGCCTCACCACTGGATATAGTTTAAGGTCATATCCAGGACCCCCATTGAGGGACTTTTATCCTCTGCAGGGGGGCAGTCGGCGTATTCTAATGCCCCACCGACAGGGTCGTCTTCGATTGACAAAACAGATAAAGTATTTGGTAAAAATCAGTTGTAAAAGTTACACTCTTCTAGGGGTTCCAGGTTCAACCCTCAGTGCAGGCGACACTAAAAAACCAATCGTGAATTATTTAGGACTTCTACTCAGTCATGGCTGATGGAACGAGAGCGTTCTACCCTTATGGATTCAATAAAGGATTCCGTTCAAAATTTTGTGCAGATTCCAGAATTTAACTGAAAAAATTATTGAGTTTGACAAGATGAATTTGACTTGAAGAAGGTCGAAGGTTACATCGGTCGAAACGTTGTGAAAATAACACTCAAGATGAGAACAGGAATTCGAAAAATTCAAATAATACAACTCTAATTGAAATCTGCTAGAAAAATAACTTCAGTTCTGAAATGAACTTTATTTACACAAAACTATAACAGGTTTTTAGTTCTTTGAAAATTGATATTTCTTTGAAATCATTATATAAAACTATATATATATGTGTGTGTGTGTGTGTGCGTGTGTGCGTAAGATTCACTCCTAAACTAATTAACCGATCATTATAAATTAAATGCACCTTCGGTCTTCGTTAAAACATGCATCTAGGAGAAGGAAAACTCTGGTATAAAATCCGAGGTCTACTATCTGCTCTGTCTTATGGTAATCATTTGCACCGACTGAGGTTAGCAGTGATTTCAAAAAGTGTGCACAGTCCTACACAAAGCCTTCACTACAATAAACAAATCATTTGGGTTGATTTCGGACAATTTAGTTGTCAGAACCGCAGACATCAGGATTTGACAGCAGAGTATAAAAGTGAGAATGTGTATGTGCGAGAGGACACTTCTCAACCTATATACTCCACAGATATTTTATCAACAAACCTGAAATTTGGTATATAGAGTATTCAGACATGTGGAAAACTTTTTAGTCTGTTTTGATCCGGATTAAAGGGCTGCTAAGGGGTCAAAATTGCAAAATTGGTACATGGGTGGCCACCGGATTTTTATCTGTTTTCAACTGTTTCACGACTGCGCATGCACGGTCGTGAAATATGACAGCTTCCTTATGTTAAGTATGAGATGGTTTGAAAACACTATTTAAAAGTAATGTCAAGCTGGTGTAATGGTTATCACACTTGACTCACTGTTTGTAAGCTTTGGTTTCAATCTCAGCTCGAGTAGTTTTTTCCTTCAAAAAGTGAGCTGTTTAGAAAAAACATAATGCTCACATGCTCATGTCTCAGTTTGTTTAAGCGTTGTGAGTTCCAGTGAAAGAGTTCTCTGCGTGATATAAAATTCTCCTGCTTATATGGAAACGAGCTTCAAATTGGAGAGAGAAGGTTGACAGTTATGTAGGCTAATTAACTTTACTGCCTCAACAATTAACATCATATTCTTTCTGTGTTTGGAGCAATCCTTTCTGTATCCATGTTTGTTTTAACCGGACTATTGCGCATGCATTGTGAATTTGACAAATGTAATTTTTAACATGTGAGGTCTTCAACCGAAATAAATATTCATTTATAAGTTGAGTCATCAAAAAAAAAAAAAAAAAAAAGAAAAAAACAGTGTTCTTTTCACCTCAAACTTTTTCGGTTAAACAACATTGAACTTTCCTTTTATCATAATACTAGCCTGGGTGGTCGGCGTTGTCCCAACGTTTGGAGGTTGAGCAAAAACAAAAAATAAAATAAAATAACAAAAAAGAAAGAAAAAATGGTAGTAGATAGGCAGGCAGGCTCAAACCCATACCACCAAGGATGAAAAAAAAGTGAAAAAAAAAAAAGGGACATCTTTGCTGCTGCGTTCATCACCAAACCGGAAGTGGCGAAGGTTTAAATTAAGGCTAGTCAATCTAAAAGAGGGGATAACTTTCGAAAATATGGACGAAAAAAGCGACCCCTCCTTGTAGAAAAGTGACCAGTTTGATGGTGAATTAATGGTTTCAGCCAATTTTTCGATATTTGTTATCCGAAGGATCGATCTTTAAAACGATACCGATCCCGTGAAAATCCGTCGCCTCTGTTGAAAGTTTTTGGCATACATACATTATATATATATATATATATATATATATATATATATATATATATATATAAAGACAGGTTAGATTTATATTATAGATGATGGACTAAATGTTCAGCATATTTTTATTTCTTAATTTGTCACAATGGGCCGTAAATTTTTGTCTTGTTTCTGAAGACAGAAACTTTTTAGAAGCTAGAAATTTAAGATCATGATTTAGAAGTTCGTTCTTAAAAAAAAGATGAGATGTAAAAGTAATACAGTTTAAAAAAAAAAAAAGCAGAAACTTCGTTTGCATTAATCTCGAATAATGGCAAGATCTGCCATCTTGGATTTTTTTTTCACTTGGCATGCTCACCAGCTTAGTTTGGATAAAGGCCCATTTTTTTTTTACAGAGATCACTGTGCAGGGCGTCTGCCTATATATATATATATATATATATATATATATATATATATATATATATATATATTTTTTTTTTTAATTACATTTTCACCCCAAACAAGGCAAATTGCCACTTTGGTGTAGGGAGCTACTATCAGGGGCAACAACTACTGGGGTACTATGTAGGGATTTGGGCAGCAAGATGTTGGTTCACGTTACACTTGAACTTCTGAACGTCAGTACTGTTGGGGAAGCAGGGACCTGGAATGGAATTCCAGAGTCTAGCGGTTCTGGGGAAGAAACTATTGGAGTAAAAAGATCTTTTATGGAATTGTCTTCCATTTTCCTGCTTTCCAGCTGACTACAATATCGTTGTCTTCAAGTCTAATGTAAACAAGTTTTTGATGAGCCGGCCCATATAAGTTAACAAATTTACCGAACTTCCATTACTAACGATTACTATATTGTCCAATTTCTACTATACACTCTTTAACCCTTATCTTATCTTGGCCTTGATAAGTGGTGATGCCTATGTAAAAAAAATACTCGAGAGTTAAATCAATAAAAAGAATATGCTGGTATCACTAATCCTTCTTTTTAATAAATAGGATAACCCGATCAAATAATTTATAATCTGGAAACTGTAAGACACATACGTACGTATGTATTTATGTAATTGAAAGGTACTATGGTATTAAAATATAAATGATTCGTTGTAAAGTAGTAATTAAATGAGGGAAATAAGGTTTAATACTCTTTGCAAGTTAATTAGTGAATAAACACTCATTGATCTTCTGGACATCATTTTTTTTTAATTACATTTTCATCCCAAACAATGCAAATTGCCACTTTGGTGTAGGGGGCTACTACCAGGGGCAACAACTACTGGGGTACTATGTAGGGATTTGGGCAGCAAGATGTCGGTTCACGTTACACTTGAACTTCTGAACGTCAGTACTGTTGGGGAAGCAGGGACCTGGAATGGAATTCCAGAGTCTAGCGGTTCTGGGGAAGAAACTATTGGAGTAAAAAGATCTTTTACATCTAGGGATCTCTACAGTGTGGGGGTGGGAGTTAGCAGCCTGTCGGGTTTGTCGAGGGTGCTCACGTCGTGGGGGCACAAGTGATTGCAGTTCGTAAGAGCATTCACCACTAAAATACTTGTAGAAAAGGCAGAGGGATGCAACATTTCGTCGATGGGACAGAGGCTGAAGCTTAGATGCCAGTTCAGGGCCTATCAGGTTTGCGACTCTCTTTTGAACCTTGTCAAGGAGCGAGAGACTAGTAGCAGATGCACCAGCCCAGATGTGGCAGCAATACTCCATACATGGGCGAATGGTGGCCTTATAGAGGTACAGGATACTTTCGGGTGTTATTCTTTCAGTTGGTTCTCGGCAACTTCTGATGTAAACGCAAGTTTTGCATGGTGTATTCGTTGGCCCCCAGTACATGCCCAAACTATCCCTTCTCACTATTCCTTCATCTTACCCTCAATCAGTGAGACGCAAAATGCCTTTGGATGCTGTCATGAACGTGAAAGGAAGACAGAAACATCCAGTGGAAAAAGGTAAGATTGCTTATCAACAGTGAAACGTGAAGACGTGAATCAATAGAAAAAGAGAAATGTAGCAGGATAGGCCGATTCTGTTACTAGATTGAAAGAGAAGGTCGACATTTTTAATACTCAGAAGATAGTTTAGACACAATCATTATCTTTACTATTACATAAAAATCACTGCGTGTGTGTACGAGTTTTTTCCTCATAGGTTCCGAAACGGTTGAGCTGATCTTTTTGCAAATTTCCCACAAAGGTAATTCATACATCTGGCAGCGTTCTTATATATGCGTTGTACAGAAAGTCACTCAGTAAGTATGAAAAATCGAAAAAAAAAAAAAAAAAAAAAAAAATCCGATCTTAAAAATAGCCTTTCTTCTCTTATAGATGAAAAAATAATTTTTACAGGGGAATATTTTATGTTACACCGGCCATGAAAAAATAATTTTTTTTGGTGTAACATAAAATATTCCTCTGTAAAAATTCTTCTTTTTACCAATAAGAGAAAAATAGATTATTTTTAAGATCAAGCCAAAACATCAGCTGATCTTATATTGTAAACAAACATAGACGGAATTTGATGAACAACATTATCATTATTATTTTTAATTTATTTATTTTATTTTTTTTTTTTTGCGAATTATTTCACCGGGCAAATAATTCCTTGTAATGTATAATATTCAATTAAGGATTGATTCTATAAAAATGCATATGCAATCTGCATAAATTAAAATATCATGTTTAAGCATATTGTATGACCGAGCAACGCCGGGCGGCCAGCTAGCTAATTATATATTAAGCAATTTTTAATTTATAAAATATAATAAAATACATCTTTAAATTTGTCATTTTAATATAGGGATTGAAAAGCTTCAAAATACCACTATTCACCCATGTATGGAGTATTGTCACATTTCGGCTGGTGCATCTGCTACCTGTCTCTTACTCCTGGACAGGGTTCAAAAGAAAGTCGCCAACCTGATAGGTCCTTAACTGTCATCTAGGCTTCAGCCTCTGTCCCATCGACGAAATGTTGCATCGCTCTGCTTGTTCTACAGGTATTTTAATGGTGAATGTTCTGACGAACTACAAGCACTTGTACCCCCTTGACGTGAATACCCCGACAAACACGACAAGCAGCTAAATCCCACCCCTTCACAGTAGAGACCCCTAGGTATAAGAAAGCCTTCTACTCCAACAGTTTCTACCCCAGAACTGCTAGACTTTGGAACTCCCTTCCGGGATTCTGCTTTCCCAACTGTACTGACATGCAGAAGTTCAAATGTAATGTGAACAAACATCTTGCTATTCATCTCCCTTCATAATATCCCTGCAACTTATGTCCCAGATAGTAGCCTCCTACTTCAAAGTGGTACTGTGCCTTGTTTGGGGTGAAAATTGAATTTAAAAAATCATCCAAACTTCTGAATTGTCTCGTGAGATATAATCCCTAACTCAGTACAGAAATGGCTAAATATTTCTAAAAAAAAAAAAAAAAGAAAAAGGAAAGAAAAGAAAAAGAAGGAAAGAAAAGAAAAAGAAGGAAAGAAAAGAAAAAGAAAAAAAGAAAAGAAAAAGAAAAAAAAGAAAAGAAAAGAAAAAGAAAAAAAAGAAAAGCAAAAGAAAAAAAAGAAAAGCAAAAGAAAAGCAAAAGAAAGGAAAATCGTATAAACATTGACTCCTTCCACCAAACTATAATAATATGCGATAAATGGTGGATAATTCAAATTTTGCCGTTAGACAAAGTCTAGTGAGATAGTTTTATTATTATTGCTGTGTGAACGGTCTTCACTGAAATCTATATTTCTGCACAAGTCAAGTTGATTGAGTATTTCTAAGATTGTTTAATCATAATTTTTTTTAGTGTTGAGATTGCTGTAAGAAGTTTAATTGTGAAGTAATTATTTGCATACATTTAATTGAATACAAACTCCTTTTATCTACCTTTTTTCTGGGGTTTCTTTTTTTTTTTTTTTTTTTTTTTTTGAAAGACAAACTTTTCCCATTGTTCTAATAATAGAGAAAGTTTTATGATAAATCGATTTGGCACAAAAAATCGCAGACAATCCCCCCCCCCTTTTTTTTTGCAGGCGATAGGTGTTGCGAGACAACTCTACAAACCTGTGATTCATGGACGCCAGTATATAAAAAATAAAAAATTGGCGCAAGCATTACCGTAGGTCATTTGATATCTTTAGAGACATTAGGTTTGTCTTAACCAATCCACGTTTTATATGCGAATCAAATAGACAGCCAAGGGGCATAATTCAAACTATTTTACGTTTTTTTTGTTTTTTTTTTATTGACATTCAAAAAAAGTTCGTACTTTGCACAGTTTTATTACTTTGCATATTTTTTTCACATCGTAACAATATTCACATTTCACAAATTAATTACTAGCTTTCCCTAACCCGGTGTTGGCCAGGAGTCTTTTTACTTTCATCGTCCGTTCTTTGTTACTTTTTTTTAAATGAACATTTTACAATTAAAATTACTTATTATGTTACCATATAAATTATTAATTGAAACAAACCAAGCATGCGGGGTCCCCGTTCATAAGTGAAAAATTTACTTTCACCATGACTAATGTTTGTGGAAAATCATTTTTTTTTTTTAATCAGGGCGTGATTATTGAATTAAGTGCAAACGAACAAACGAACGATTTGGGGGCAATTTTGCCCCTGGTGGGTGGGAGCAATCAGTTATCCTGGAAAATCCGTTCTGGCAAAATTTTACTTTCACCATGACTAATGTTTGCACAAAATTTCAAAATAATACAAGACGTGGTTATTGAGAAAAGTGCAAACAAATGACTGGATAGACGGGAGTAAATTATTAGGTCCAATCCCCCCTTCGTCGGGGCACCAACAATTATAAAACTACAACTATTTTTTTTTCATGCTAATGTTTCAGGCTGTATCTATAAAATTATAAGATGTCAAAATTAAAGTTATTACATCCAATAAATTTTATAAATACAGATTAAAAATTTAAAAGGTTCAATGCATAAAGATTTGCTGTTAAATATTAACATGGTTAAAAGTTAAATTAGTTATTATCGATCTATCCGTCTATCTATTTATCTATCTATCCAGTGATGTTGTCAAAATAGTTTTTTATTGGGAGTTATTTATTGTTTATAGAATTAAGTGCAGCAATAGGTTTTAGCTGAGGATGTTTACATGAATTGGCTGGGTTAAATAAACAAAATAACCTTGGGTAGGCATACATGGAAAGGTCGCACATCAAGAGACGTGTGCTTTTTAATGATAACGTAACTGAACTGAGGTCAAGAGGTCGGGAATATTAGAGAAAGGAGTAGAGTTTGAGTTTCGTCACGGAAGTGAACAGATGTGCTTCAAAAAGCCAGGAAGCAGGCTGTAAAGAACAAGTATGTAGACACATAATGCAGACTATTTGTGAGGACCATTTGAGACAGCTAAAATGTGGTTTCACAAAAGAAGGAAGAACAGAGGTCTTAATTTGTTATGGTGTGTCAGTTTATGTTTCATCACGGAGTTTAGCAGTAAAGAACTCTTGAAGAAAGAAACGGTATGAAACATATTATTCTTCTTATAAAAATGATATCTTTACGTAAATATGAACTGTAATATATACCCGTGTGATAACTCTGATACAGCATGACTCGTTTATACGGCAATATCATACCCCCTGGCTAGACAACAATACATACCATTTATACGTTTATCTCGTGACGTTTGAAGAACAATATATATCATCCTTCTATCCCTGACTTTGGAGCATTGCTAAGAATATCAAAATCAGAAGTAACTTCCTATTCGACAGCTTAACGGCTTCCAAATTCTTTACAAATCCGAAGGTTAATCTATTTTATTTTTCAACTACACTGCATACCAGAATAATATGCATATGAAAACACTGGCGTTCCTGATAAGAAAAAGAGGATGGAGTGGGCAAGAAATCACATTAAGGTAAATTTTCAAACTGTTTTGTTCACCAATGAGTGTTGAGCGACTCTTGATGGATCTGATGGGTGGAGGCGAGAAATGCTGTTCTGACTGCTGTCAAAGAAATTTCATCAGATGAAATCGAAAGACTGATATCTTCAATGGACCAATGGTCCCCCCTCGCCAAACTTTCACAAGAAACACTCGTCTACCTAAAAACACTATCAATAATTTCCCCCACTCTTTATCTGTGCTTAAACCTAAACGTAGATTCCATGAACAAAGCTTCTTTTTTAGAACTGCACGCCTGTGGAATTGTCTTCCGTTTTCCTGCTTTCCGGCTGACTACAATATGGTTGTCTTCAAGTCTAACGTAAATAAGTTCTTGATGAGCCGTTCCATATAAGTTATCAAATTTAACAAATTTTCATTACTAATGATTACTATATTGTCCAATTTCTACTGTACACTCTTTAACCCTTATCCTTGAGTGGCCTCTTGGCCTTGATAATGTGGTGATGCCTGTGTAAAAAAAGGCTTTTTTGTTTCTTGTTTTAAAAAAAATGGCAATTATATACAATATTAATTGTACTATGAAACCATATTAAAAGATATTTGCCCTGTATTCTCGTTCTCAAATTATACATTCCTAAAATAATCAATATTTAAATGCTGCGTCACCACTTCGCCATATTTGATACTTTAGCAACGATGATTTGTATATAAAGCCGGCACTTTGAAACAGGCTGAAAGTAACCAAAATGGCTGTCGGTTTTTGTTATTATTATTGCGCAGATTAGCTTCAAATTTTAGATCAGCGCATGTTAGTGTCGCCATATGATTATCAGGAACGCCAGTGTTTTCAAAAACTTTCTTTCTAGTTTCAAAAGGGTTACAGCGGACATCTATCTTGATCCCATTCATGACTATGCGATACACGTGCTTTCTTATGATTTTTTTTTCCTTTTTCAGAACGTCTGTTACAAAGTTCAGGATTATTATTAAATTCTTTAATTGTGCAATGATCATGGTTCAATTCTTTTGCTATTTCTAAGGTGGTTCTATGGGGAAAGCGGTGGTTGGTTACTTTTAATGCATCTAAAACCAAGCTCCTATCTTTACATCATCACCGCTCTGATCCTCATCTGGCATCAATTGAAATGAATGGCTCTCGTCTTGGGGAGGCTCCATGTTTTGACAAGCTTCTAGGCTTGACCTTTACTCCTGATCTAAAATGGAATGCGTACATCAAATCCGTTGCCAAGGCCGCTAGAAAAATGGTGGGATCCATCTACCGCTCGAGTAGATATCTCATTCCTGATGAAATTCTTTACCTATATAAAAGCCAGGTTCGGCCAATGATGGAGTACTGTTACCACATCTGGGTAAGAGCCGCGAGAAGCAGCTTATCCTGCCTTGGAGTTCAAAATAGACTTCATAGCTTAGTGAGGCATGCCCTTTGATGAAATGTATAAATATATACACATATATTTGTAATTTGTATTTATAAAACTATTCTTCATCTGCTTCGGTTTGTGTCTTTCCGTTACCTCTGCATTTAATTACATACTATACAATGCTTTTGATTTACTTTAAAGGCTTTCTTTTAAAAACAAATTTTATGCATTAATCTATAATATAAATATCATGTCTATTTAAATGTACGTATGTATGTCTGAGGGCTCCCATAAGCCGTGGTGAAGGCAACCTTTCTAGGAGAAGCAAATCTGATTTAAAAAAACAAAGCGGGAGACCAGTACACACATTTAGCTGGTCTGCAGTTTAATTTGTTGCTGGCTATCTTGCTCTTGCTTGTTGCTGGATCTCAACATTTTGAACCGAGAGAGAGACTTTGCTGTCATACAAAGCTAAGATTCTGTAACATCATCTTTGTATAGATACTCCCTCAGGCATTTGGGCTCATGGATTTTAAATGTCCGAGGGAGTGGCACTCATCTGACAAGACGTTGCAATCATCATCATGTATGTCTGCCTAAAACTTTCGACAAAGGCAACGGATTTTCACGAGATTGGTATCATTTTGAAGATCGACCTTTCGGACGACAAATATCGAAAAATTGGCTAAAAACATTCATTTCTTCACCCTCAACTGGGCAGTTTTCTACAAGGAGAGGTCGATTTTTTGCAAGCCATTTTTGCAAGTCATCGTATCGGTTGGATTGACGTTGCCTAATTTTAACGTTCCGAACTTCTGGTCGCGTCATGGAGTAGTGGTAAGACGTCAGATTTTCTTTCACTTTCTTTTCCGCCTTTGCGTCACGGGTTCGAGCCTGTCTACTAGCACCTTTTTTTTTTTTTTTTTTTTGCTCAACACACACCTCCAAACTCCCGGGCAACACCTGGCACCCAGGCTAATAAGAATAGAAAATCAACTATTTGAGGAGCTCTCGATATTTAAAATTTAACGGTTGAAATATCAGACAAGTGCAAAATTGATTTCAACAAACATTTCCATTTATCAAAATAAAACTAAAATATTTTTTGTCAAATTTTCGAATAATAAAAGATTTTTCAGGAAATGCAACCACATTTTTTTTTTCTTCTTACGTGTCATGTGAGCATAACACCCGGCATGTCGTTACAGGTTGGAAATTGAAGTTGAATGATGTTTAAATGTCCGGTAACAGTGTTAAACATTTGATCGAACGCATGGGTTAATAATGATAAGAAATCCAATGTTTGCGAAATAGTCGATATTAAGAATTAGGAATTAAAAATTTAACGGTTGAAATACCAGGCGAGTGCAACATTGGATTTAATAAACATGTCTATTTAAAATAAAATTGAATTATTCGACAATTTGAAAAAAAAAATCAATTTTATTTCAGGTATTTATTTGCTTTCCCACAAAAACCAAATGTGACACAAGGTCGTTTTTAATATGGGGAGGGGACCAGCTCCCCTAAAAGTAGGGCAGAAAGGGGAGGGGGCACTCTGGTTGGAACCAAAAATAATAATTGTTCCAGTATAGAGGGTTTCTCCTCCATTGACCGGGACAAATTACCTTAAGTGCAGCATCTGCAAAACAGATACTAAACTTTGATCCCGGCCCGAAGTTTAATAATAATAATTTTAATAAACAAAAATGTTTATCAAAATCAATTTTGCATTCGTCTGGTCTTTCAACTGTTAAATTTAAAATTTTATGTGTGTTTTAAATCATTTCATTTTTTTTTTTTAATCCTGACTATAGGGTGGGGCTGGGCAACAGTTTTTTTTTTTTGTTTTTTGTTGTTTTTTTTAAATTAAATTAAGACACCCGAAGATATTCTCTTAGGATTAGGTAAACTTTTTTACAGTCATATTAGACGATGTCAAAGTGGGATGAAAAGAGACAGCGGATGTGGAAGAAACTTTGCCAACCCAGTCGGGTAGCTTTACGATATATGGTTTAAGATGAAGACAAAACGATCATTACCAAATTTCTGTCTCCACATAAACTCGGAAAGGTAACTGTCGAGAAGCCCCTGGCTGATCCCATTGATTTATTTTTCCAATATTTTTTTCCAAAGATCGTCTACTCTTTTGCTGCGTATTGATCGGTGTCTTATGTCCGATTACAATGAAACCTTAGTGCCTGACATCATGTTCTGAGCTAAGCCGAGCGGACAGTGAGTTGCGTCGTACTCAAATTCTGCATAAATACCCGGAACCTTTTAATTAATTTCTCAGCCAGGACCGGGTAGAAGGTCTGAATAATTTGCAATTGTATTTTGAGTGTCGACTGCTCTGAGAATCGAACCTTCAACTGTTTTTTTTTTTTTTTTTACAAGGTGGTCACCTCTTATCAAGGCCCGGAAGCCACTCGGGGATAAGGGTTATTGCGTGTACAGTACATTAGTGTTGAGATTTGATAAAGTGTCTTACTTAAGGGGGCGGTTCATCAGGAACTTGTTTATGTTGAATTTGAAGACATCCAGGTTGCAGTCGGGTGAGAAACAGGCAAACGGAACAGAGTTCCACAGGCGTGCACCTTTAAGAAAGAAGCTTTGTTCATGGAATCTACATTTTGTTTTTGGCAAAGATAAAGAATGGGGAAAATTTTTGATAGTGGTTTCAGCTGGACGGGTGTTTTTCGTGAAAGATGGGCGAGGGGGGAACCAGGGATTGGAGCTCAGACGAGCACTATAAAAGAGAATTACTTAACAACTGAATTTTACCAAATACTTTATCCACTATGCCAAGCATCCTTGTAGACAATTTAAGTGTGAATTTGAGGAGCCTTAAACACAATAGAACGAGAGCATTCTACTCCCATGGATTTAATAAAGGGTTTCTATTTGAAATTCTGTGCAGATTTTAGAGTTTGACAAAAATACACCAAAAGATGGTCGAAGGTTATCTTGACGGAACCGTTATGAAGATAACATTCAAGACAAGAATCCAAAGAATCGTAATACAGATGATCGATCCTCATCTCCAAAATTTAGAAACAGGTGGCTGGTTAATTTTAATGCATGTAAAACCAAGATTCTATCTTTACATCATCAATGTTCTGATCCCCGTCTGGCACCAATTGAAATGAATGGCTCTCGTCTTGGAGAGGGTCCATCTTCTGACAAGCTTTTAGGTCTGACCTTTACTCCTGATCTGAGATGGAACACGTACATTACATCCATTGCTAAGGCTGTATAAGAGCCAAGTACGTCCTCGGATGGAGTACTATTGCCACATCTGGGCAGGAGCTGCTAGAAGCAGCTTATCCTACCTTGACAGAGTTCAAAAACGACTTTATCGCTTAGAGCAGGTGTCTTTTCTCTTCCTTGCAACCTGTTTCCCACAGAAGAGACATTGCGAGTCTATCTCTGCTTTATTTCATGGCAAGTGCTTGTATAAGCTCGAAACTATGGTTCTCCCTGGTCTGACTTTCACGAAAAACACTCGTCTAGCTTAAACCACTATCAATAATTCCCCCCCCACTCTTTATCTGTGCCTAAAGCTAAACGTAGATTCCATTATTCTTTTTACTTTTGAAACCACGACTCTATAATAATATATGAAAACTAGACAAATTAAAATATAATATTTAAGCGTAGTTTTTGCCTGGGCAAAACCAGGCGCTCACCCTTCCCCCGCTAGTTGTTTATAGTTTATAAGTAAACATGTCGGTTAATCATTTTGATAATCAATTAGGACTTCAAATCGATTCCTTCTCAGCTGACATTAGTTAAATCCAGTGGCAAAGCTTAAGTCAACTGTAAACAATGCCAGGATGAGCAGGGGGAAAAAAACTGTACAAGTTGGACTATTTGATATTCTGTTTTATTGTTTGTTATAGTCTTCAACGCGGTTAGCATATTGGATATGTTGAATCACTATGGATGACACAAGATTGGGGTATAAGTAGGAAAATGAACACATTTCTAAAGAAATGGCAGAAACACTAGAGGAAGACCTCCAATCTGTGGTGGAATGGGGACAAAAGTGGTTGGTCGCGTTCAATGCTGCCAAGACTAAACTAGTTTCATTCAATAATTACAAGAAACCCTCTCTACCACCTATAGCAATGGCCAACGACTCTTTATCTGAGAGTACATCTTTCAAACTCCTTGGCCTAACGTTCACGGGAAACATGAGTTGGAACAATTACATTGAAGGCATTGCCAGGGCCGCTGCAAGAAAGGTGGGCTCTCTCTACCGTGCTAGACAACTACTAACACCCGAAAGTATCCTGTACCTCTATAAGGCCACCATTCGCTCATGTATGGATTATTGCTGTCACATCTGGGCTGGTGCATCTGCTACTAGTCTCTCGCTCCTTGACAAGGTTCAAAAGAGAGTCGCAAACCTGATAGGCCTTGAACTGGCATCTAAGCTTCAGCCTCTTTCCCATCGACGAAATGTTGCATCCCTCTGCCTTTTCTACAAGTATTTTAGCGGTGAATGCTCTGACAAACTGCAATCACTTGTGCCCCCACAACGTGAGCACCCTCGACAAACCCAACAGCTTGCTAAATCCCACCCCCACACTGTAGAGATCCCTAGATGTAAAAGATCTTTTTACTCCAGTAGTTTCTTCCCCAGAACCGCTAGACTCTGGAATTCCATTCCAGGTCCCTGCTTCCCCAACAGTACTGACGTGCAGAAGTTCAAGTGCAACGTGAACCAACATCTTGCTGCCCAAATCCCTACATAGTACCCCAGTAGTTGTTGCCCCTGATAGTAGCCCCCTACACCAAAGTGGCAATGTGCCTTGTTTGGGGTGAAAATGTAATTAAAAAAAAAAAAAAAAAAAAAAAAAGACAATGAAAAAAAACAAAAAAAAACGGTTGTCTTTAAATATATACTAGCAGGGAATACCCGACGTTGCTTGAACTAAATTAGGATCAACGGGTTCTACACTTCCAATATTGGTAAAACAAAATTAATGAAATGGCCCATTTCTTTTTTTTTACGTAGGTATCACCACTTATCAAGGCCAAGAGGCCACTCGAGGATAAGGCTTAAAGAGTGTTCAGTAAATATTGGACAATATAGTAATCGTTAGTAATGGAAATTCGGTAAATTTGTTAACTTATTGTTAACTCATCAAAAACTTGCTTGCATTAGACTTGAAGACAACCATATTGTAGTCAGCTGGAAAGCAGGTAAACGGAAGACAATCCCATAAGCGTGCAGTTCTAAGAAAGAAACTTTGTTCATGGAATATTACGTTTAGGTTTAGGCACAGATAACGAGTGGGGGAAATTAGTGATAGTGTTTTCTGCTTGACTGATTGCCTTCTCTAGTTGGGGATCCATCGCGGCGCACCAGGAGGAAGCTTCACATGCATCCTTGCAGTGACGTCATCCACAATACATTGTAGTTTACATTGCACTGTGGAGACCATACCGTTGGTTTTATAAAAATTATTTGTTATATAATAGTTTGAATTAAAGTTAACAATGCAAAAGTTATATAGCATGGTTAAATTGTGCTCTAAACAAACATTCATTACCAACGCGCCCGTCTTATTAAAGAACCTACTGTTGATTTTAAACACTGGGCCCTTCTGCTTCTGCGGTGATAAAACTTCTCAAATGAACTTGTGATGTTAGGTTGTACCAGACCTTAACTGTGATACAAATCTGACTGTTCCTTTTTTTAATTTGATTTTTTCGATTATCAACTTTTGATACTTATTAGGGTTATTCCGATTCAAAACCTATCCAAGAACACTCCCAGACGCAAAGTACATTGGTCAAAATGCTGGAGAGTACCAACAAAAGACTTACTGTTAAAAAGTTGATTTTTAAGGGTATTTGGTTGGTTGGTTGCTTGTTTTTGTTTTACGGCATATCAACCTTTTTCAGGTTATTTAATGCCGAATCTAGTTATTTTAAGGAACGATTTTTAATGGAGTATATTTTTTTTTAAGTCAGATTCTATTTAACCCATAGTTGAGACCCTAACAGGTACTACTACTCCGGATCAGAGTGGACCTGGGAGCAATGGCAATTAAAGGGTGGCTCCATACTCCCCAAGGCCCGCAAGGTGGGGCCTCACCATCGGATATAGTTTTAGGTCATATCCAGGACCAAGGGTATTTGGGTTTATTTTAAACAAATATCATATTTAAAATTGTCGCCAACAAATAATTTTTATGATATTAAAATGTTTATTATTCAATGTTTTCCCTATTGCTTTCACTGGTCGCCATGTTTGTTTTTGCGCATGTACATTTAACTTTTGCATGCACAAAAACAAACATGGCGAGCAGCGAAAGCAATAGGGAATAACATTGGATAATCAAGGTCTTGATATCATAAAAACAACTTATCGGCAACAACTTTAAATACGATATTCATTCAAAACGGACTCGAATAATCCTAAACATAAACTTTTTAAAGGTGAGTCTTTAGTTGGTACTCTATCGCAAAAAAAAAAGAAAAAAAAAATCGACCCAGCTTTTTCGGAGTCCATAGGGAACGAACTGACACTCATACATGAAGTGCCTTTTATATATAAGTAAATATACATTTTCTCACAAAAAATGCGATACATAAAAATGGTGGCAAAAAATAAACATTTTTTTTTGTTTTGTTTAAAGCAACAATCACTCTAGCTGGGTTGAACCAGCTTCCTATGAAGAAGGAAGTTCCATGGGAATAATAAATTTACAAGCGGTCCCCAGTCACTTGTATATCTCCATCAGAAAAAATAATGGCGCTGCGTTTTCGCAGATTATGTCAATGTTGTCCTATATACACCAACTTGCATTCCCAAATAGTCACTGAACACATACTAACCAGGCTCAACGTTGCTTAATTTTGGAGATCTAATGGAAACCGGTTTATCAATGTGATTATGCTACACATTACAAACAAATGAAATTATTAACAAAAGAGTCAAATGCCAGTGTGATGCAATCGTATCCAGGAGGGTAACAAGGTTTGTCCGTATTGTGAAAGCATCTCTTGAAAAGAATTTTACTGTTCTAGCATGTTCAGTGCATGGACCCATCCTGTTCAGTGCAGTACAATTGTCACATCCTGGTTCAACCAGTTGTTGTTCATTGGTTCTCATGTCTAAGCCCACATTGTTAACATCCTTAAACACCATGGCCTGATGCTGTCCAAATAGGTAATACCTGTTGTTGCGTTTGATGTTCCTATTTACCTCACCACGAAGGCGGACACAAAGTCCGTTTTTAACATGGGGAAAATCAGGCTCCCCAAAATGGGGCACTCTGGATAGGAACAAAAATAAAAATTGTCTCAACCTAGAAGGATTTCTCCTCTGCTGGTCGAGGTCAAAAAAGGTAAAGTGAAGTATTAGAACAGATGGTGTTTATTTGCTCCCCCACTGAGCAAATTAGGCACAAGGCCGTTTTTAATGTGAGGTAAAAACCAGCTCCCCTAAAAGGGGTCACTCTGGTTACCAAAAATAATAATTGTCCCAGTATAGAGGGTTTCCCCTCCATTGACTGGTACAAATTATCTTAAGTGCAGCATCTGCCGGAACAGATGGTATTTATTTGCTCCCCCACAGAGCAAATTAGGCACAAGGCCGATTTTTAATGTGAGGAGTGAAGGGGAAATGGGGACCAACTCCCCGGGGAGTAAGGGAGCTGGATAGTGACAATTGGTATGAAGGGTTGCCCCTACATTGACCAAGGTCTTATATGTGGGGTCGCCCCCACATATGGTCTTTGCTTGCAGTATCTGCCGGAACAGATGGTGTTTATTTGCTCCCCCACTGAGCAAATTAGGCACAAGGCCGTTTTTAATGTGAGGTAAAAACCAGCTCCCCTAAAAGGGGTCACTCTGGTTACCAAAAATAATAATTGTCCCAGTATAGAGGGTTTTTATTTAAATGCTGCCCACATCAGCATTATGTGGCACAAGGCCGGAAAGTGGGAACCCCGCAGGCTCCCCTAAAGGAGGGGCACTCCTGCAATATTAAAAATTGCCTGAGTAACCCCGTCGGCATTCCCCGGTCGGGGCGCCTCAGGCAGCAAGCAATAAACTTGCCCCACCGGAAAGCCCGGTGGCAAGGCCTGGGAGGGTGGACCTCCTAGGTATTACCCAGGCGGTTCCCAGTATAGAGGGTTTCCCCTCCATTGACTGGTACAAATTATCTTAAGTGCAGTATCTGCCGGAACAGATACTACACTTTGCTCCTTGCCAAAAGGCCAAGGAACAGCTATATTAATTCACGCCAGAGAATTGTCTAGACTTATTAAGGACATCTATAATACAAATCTCACCTGTCTGTTTAAATGTATGTATGTCATATGCTACTGGTACCATGTAACCCCAGTACTACCTGCCTCATGGTCGGGTCACCGACGACTAAACTGGTTCCCCCACCAGACTTGTTTGGTGAGGAGGGCGGCTAGTCTCCCCGATGGATTAAAAACAAGACCTTTCAAAGGGCAAATGAACCATTTTTCGGGGTCAACGGCGAACTAGCACCGTGTGTGTTTGTGTGTATGTATGTGTGTGCTGGGGTGGAGAGGGCTCCCGTAAGCCGTGGTGAAGGTAACCTTTCTAAGAGAAACAAATCCCTGATTTAAAAAACCATAAAGCAGGAGACCAGTACCCGCATTAAGCTGATCTGCAACTTAACTTGTTGCTGGCTAACTTGCTCTTGCTTGTTGCTGGATCTCAACATTTTGAACCGAGAGAGAGACTTAGCTGTCGTACAAAGCTAAGACTCTTTAACATCATCTGTGTATCGATACTCCCTCAGGCATTTGTCTATAAAAATATTCCTGTGGCGATGGAAGTCATTTTTGGGCTCATGAACTTTAAGTGTCTGAGGGAGTGGCACTCGTCTGATAAGACGTTGCAATCATCATGCCTGCCTAAAACTTTCGCCAGAGGTGACAGATTTTCATGAGATCAGTATTTGAAGCTCGACCCTTCGGATGACAAGTATCGAAAAATAGGCTAAAACATTAATTCCTTCACTTTCAACTGGGCAGTTTCCTACAGGGAGGGTCGGTTTTTTCGCTGATATTTTTTTCAAGTCATTCCACCCTCACGCCCACGACGTCGATATAGATTTATCTATTTCCCCATTAGCATAAGATTAGCCTAGGTGCCCGGCGTTGCCCGGGTGTTTGGATGTGTGTGTTGAGCAAAAAAAAAAAAAAAGTGGTAGTAGGCAGGCAGGCTCGAACCCGTACCACGAAGGAGGAAAAGAACATGAAAAAAAACACCAGAGTCTTTGCTGTTGCGCCCATCCCCAAACTGGAAGTGACGTATGTTTAAATTAAGGCTAGACAATCGAAAAGAGGGGATGACTTACGAAAATATCGGCGAAAAAGCGACCCCCCTTCCTATAGAAAAGTGCCCAGTTGAGGGTGAAGGAATTAATGTTTTTGGCCAAGTGTTCGATATTTGTAATCCCAAGGGTCGAGCTTCAGAATGATATCAATCTCGAGAAAATTCTGTCGCCTCTGTTGAAAGTTTTTGTGAGATATACATGCATACATACATGCATACATACATTTAAACAGACAGGTGAGATTTATATCATAGATTATCAATGGCTGCCAAAAATACTTAATTGCTAAAAATCAGAAATTTAATTCTTCAAATAAAAAAAACAAAAAAACTGCTTAATCAATTTACGTGATTTTTGGAGCATAACCTTGTAGTTCCATGACGAGTATGCATGCTATAATTCTAAATATGCAGCAAGAATTCAAGGAAAAATAGGCACAGCCAGAAGAAAGAAGCAGCAGGATACATTATAATTTTTTTATGTAAGATGTCCTCGATAAGTCTAGACAATTCTCTGGAGTGAATTAATATAGCTGCTCGTTGGTCTTTTGGCTAGGAGCAAAGTGTAATATCTGTTCTGATACTACACTTTACCTTTTCTGACCTCGATCAGTAGATGAGAATCCCTCTAGATTGAGACAATTTTTATTTTTGTTCCTATCGAGAGTGCCCCATTTTGGGAAGCTGGATTTCCCCATATTAAAAATCGACTTTGTGTCTATACCTTCATGAGGAGGCAAGCAAATGAGAACACCAAACAACAACAGGTATTATCTATTTGGACAGCATCAGGCCATGGTGTTTAAGGATGTGGGCTTAGACATTAAAACCAATGAACAACAACTGGTTGAACCAGGACGTGACAATCGTACTGCATATTATACTGTTGGAAACAATTTTCGATCTTAACCATATAAGTTCAGTGTATTCGCTGCTCGATAGTCACCACGTTACAGAGGTTGGAGAAGGGGGGGACGAGTTATTATTAGTATGACTCGTGAGTCAAACAGTCGAAGTTTAGGTTGCTGTTTTGAGGATACAGGTTCAAATCCTGTAAAAGTCTTATTTTTCACCCTGTGGTTTTCTTTGTTTATTCTCAGTCCAGTGAACTTAATCAACCGTTTATTTAATAGAATTAAATAAGCAAAGAGAAGTATCTCTACAAGTATATAAATGCAACTTTGTCTGTGTGTGAATGTGTATGAGTTTGCTCCTTATAGACTCCGAAACAGCTGAACAGATTTTCTTTAAAATTTACAGAACTTCAGTGTATGAGTCTAGGAGTGATCTTAGTTAAGTTTTGTTTCAGAATCCCCAAATAATTACCGATAATCGATAATTGAAATCGTTATTTTAATTTATCTATCATCGGTAAAGTCATTTTTCCATGCCGTTGCTTAGCAACAATGATAGAACAACGGGCCGTGAAAATTCTACTGTGGGTAAGTTGATAGTGTGTTTTTTTATGCATGACGTGGTCTGTAGGTTTAAACTCCGCGAGTAAATTTCTAAAAACTTGAAAATTTGTGTGTGTGTGTTTTTTTTTTGTTTTTTTTTTTGTATGACGTGGGTTCAACCCCCTCACGTAAATTTCTTAATGTTTTTTTTTTTTTTCTAACTGGAAAAGAAGTTTATATAAAATAATTTCATAAAAGAAACAGTACATTCTCTACAGTGCAATGTAAAATAACATTTTGGACTAAGTTACTGCATGGAGGCATGTGAAGCTCCTCCCGGGCGATTTCACGGATTTCGATGACAATAAAAATATAGGAGAGTGAAATATTCGTTGATCATCATTCAATTCCGGGCAACGTCGCATCTTCCTGCTAGTCAAGAATAAAAAAAACAAGCAGCAAGAGATATCCATCCGTTCAGCACGGCCGTAGCCGAGATTGAACTCACTACACGAGTTTGTAGTGTAATTCAAATCTTGTCGGTAGCTGAATACTTGATGTATCGCCAGGGCTATCAAGGTTACTTTTTATCATGACCCCATCACTAGATGGGGTGCCTACCATGGCTTAAGAGAGTCCCATCTACCCTCGAGAGAAGGACAGACCGCGCCAGTTTCTCAACTTGGTATTTTACCTCGCGGTACATACAGTGCTTCGCCTTCCCAAATGGTCACTCATCTAGTACTGGCCAGGCTCAACATTGCTTAACTTTGCTGATTTTGCGAGAATTGGTGTGTCAACGTGATTGTACCGCAAGATAGTGATAATACCAAGTTTTTCGCACAAAACTATTGAGCACTTTGCAATATTAACATTATTTAGATCAACATTAAATTTTCATCACTCATGGTCTAATGCTGATTGGCTAATCGCTAAAAGTGCCGACTGTTTAGAAACAGTAAAGTTTTGATCTCGGCTAGAAGGCACTCGCCTGTTTAGCCACTCTGAAAAGCTGTGATACAACGAAACTCTCCGTGGATTACATCATATCTGTATATTAATACGATAGCGTGTGGATTATTCTGTGCCACGCTTACATTTTTTTTTCTTCCGAGTGACTGTCGTTTAATTGTTATGAACGCCCATTTCTTGATAAATAATTTTACCAAGAATTCTTTATAAGTTTTGGTTTCGGTTTGGATTATAGCGGAAGGAACTCAATATATATATATATGTTCTTCATAAATTTTGGTTTCGGTTTCCATTTAAGCTGATGCACCCAAATCACACACACATATATATATATATATATATATATATATATATATATATATATATATATATACGCATACATATATATATTGAAATCACAACTTCATAATATATAGGAAGCAATAGAAAATTGACCCTATAATAATATATACAAAATCTGTATAAATTAAAATATCATATTTAAGCGTATTTTACGGGCTCGGCGTCCCTGCTAGCTTAGAGAAATCTTTTTGCAGTTTTAACAAAAGAGCTACAATAATATCACGGTGTCTCCATTTACGCTGAACATCCACAGAATGACAGCATCAATATATTACATATGAAAGAGTCCGCCGTGGAATTTCCACAGGTCCCGGTAGTATTTTTTTTTTTTGTTTAAAAAAATTATTTAATTTATTTATTTATTTATTTATTGTGTGCATGTGCGCGCCCTTCATTGTTATGCTGACAGTAACCACTTACCTTTTATTTTTATTTTATTTTTTTTTTTTTTTACAAACTTCTTCCGCAGGTGTGTTTGTTTTGTTTTATGTGTTTTAGTCCAAAAAAAAAAAAAAAAAAAAAGATCGGTGTGAAAACTTGATCAAAAAGATGAACGGTGGACAAGAGAAAAAAAGGGGGAAAAAATAACTGTGCGTGGGAAACGAGGGTGGGTGGGGGACAAAACAGGTTGGGAGGAGAAGGTCACGGCCTAACTCTAATTTTAAAGAAGAGGTGGGGAGAGAGAGAGAGAGAGAGAGAGAGAGAGAGAGAGAGAGAGAGAGAGCGTCAGTTTGGCAGTGGCAAGTCATCGGGAAAACCTGCCTTAAGGTGAACAGAAAGTTTGCAAACATTTGCAGACGCGAACAAAAAAAAAATAATAATAATAAATTACACATGCAAATGTAACATATATATATATCATAAATTTGATTTTGAAAAAGTTTACCTACGTAAGTGCAAAATTATTTTGTACCGACAGATAAAAAAAAAAATTTTTTTTTTTTTTTAGGTTCATTCATTGAAATCGATTTTGGAGTTTCATGTTACGTAATGGATCCACGTGAAATTCTAAAGACAACTAGAAAAGTCTTATTTGTATTCTTTCTGGTCTTCATGGAAGTTTCAGGTTAGTTTGGAAAATCCCTTTTGTGCTTACCTTTTTATGTTATTTCTTTTCTTGACCTGTCTTATATGTATCTTTCCTCTTTTGTAAAGTGTTTGCAAAATATATATATATATATATATATATATATATATATATATATATATATATATATATATAACTACTTCATTCACTCACATAAATTAATATACGAAAGTCTGAATTTATGCGTAAACTTCAAGTATTTATATATTATATTTATTAGTGTCGGAACGATTAATCAGAATCGGGACTTTCTGGAGTATCGGAATCGGCAGCGGAAAAATTTGAGCCTATTTTCTAATGCCAAAACCAATTCCTTTTTTTTTTTCCCCGATTTTGTTTTTATAAGACATCTTCCACTGCTTGTAGTAATAATAAAATATTGAATATTGTTTTTGATTTAAACTTCCAGTAGGACTAAAATCTCTAGTACAAGTGTGTTTTTATGTTTGAGAAAATGCACATTAAAAATGCGTTTTTACAGTAATCCGGACAATTTTATAGTAAAATAAAAAAAATATATATATATATATATATATATATATATATATATATATATATATATACGGCATATTTCATTAAATAAAATGGACGTTCTTTGTCTATTCATCCTATTTTCGATCCTTTCCAACTTCCGATTTTCCAACTGTTAGTTTTACAAACATTTCAAGATGCTATTAATTTTAACCAACAGATAAAAACGATAAAATAAATAAAATAATTAATCAATGGGAAAAGACAAGAGAAAAAAAGAAACGTATATAAATTGTTCAAAGCCAGTTAAATTACTTTATCCCTGAAGATGAATCCTGAAGGATTGGAAAGTACTCGGACATGATAAATATGGTGATTACATCAGCCAGTTCCTGCCAGAAGTGAAGACTGTTATTCGGAAGTTGGAAAGGATCGAAAATAAACTTGATAGACAAAAATCGCCTATTTTATTTCATGAAATATCCCATGGAGAAAAAAATGCTTACTATATATATATATATATATATATATATATATATATATATATATATATATATATATATATATATATATATTATATGAATTCGGGATGCTGAACTGTCAGAATTGGCACTAATTAATTAAGGTTCGAATCTCTGTTTATTTGCTCGTTACATCTAGTGACACTGATGTGTCATGAAATGAAAACAGCTGCATGTGGATTACACATGTGTACATACCCGGTGAACCAAGTGCAAAGGAAAAATATAGAAAATTGCACTTGAAGGAACGGTCAGAATCTTAAAAAGATCTCTCTGTTGGAGTGACTAAACTTATGAGAAAAGGTTTGGCACCCGGTAGAATACCTCATTTGAGTTTTCTTTCTTTCTTTTTTTTTTTTGCTGGGGGTGAGGCATTCTACCGGGTGCCAAACCTTTTCTCATATATATATATATATATATATATATATATATATATATATATATATATATATATGCGCATCACTTTCACTACAATGATGAAGACCGAAGGATCGGTCGAAATTACTTACTTGTAAAAGAATTTTTTTTTAATTTATTTCATAATATTTTGTATTGCTGCACGTCACCGATAGAAAACGAATAAAGAAAAGTTATAAACTTTTATGCTTTTCATATTTTTTATACATTTTTACACACACACAGATAAATAGATAGAGAGGTAGGTGAGGAGAGAACTAGGCGCTTCTACACTAATGGGACGAAATTTCAGAGATCGTACTAATAAATTTTAAATGAAAACAATGGCATCTATTCCTCGTATTTGTAAGATGTTTATATCCAAAAATTACGAAAATCGATAAGGCAGAAAATTATTTAAAGAAAATAAAAATAGAATTTGATGAAAACGATCGTAAGACATAAGAAAGTTGAAAAGGGAGGTAATTTTCCGTTTTGATCGAAACAAGATGGCGGCAATTTTTCACCTACAAACACGATTCAAGTTGTTTTGTTTAATAATTCAGTAATATTCAGGTAATTTTGACTGCATAATTTGGAAGCCACCATTGTGACTTATTAGAATTGACAAAAAAATTAGTTGAAACCATTGTTTTTTTGTTTTTTTTATCTGAAAACTCCATTTATCGACTACAAAATCTTGTCCCAATTCTGTAGAAGTGCCGAGAAATGTTAAAAACTGACAAACGTGAATAAATAGAAAACAATTACATCAAATCAAAGTCATGGCTAGAGATATTATTTTGTTTATAATTATTGAAAGTCTTTCTCAAAATATCCATTCAAAACTCGATGTTTATAATTGTGTGTGTGTGTGTGTGTGTGTGTGTGTGTGTGTGTGTGTGTGTGTGTGTGTGTGTGTGTGTGTGTGTGTGTGTGTGTGTGCGTGCGTGTGTGTGCGTGTGCGTGTGTGTACAGTGTATCACGAAAGTGAGTACACCCCTCACATTTTTTTCAAACATTTAAGTATATTTTCTCATGGGGAAAACACTGAAAAAATGATTTTTTTGACACAATAAAAAGTAGTCTGCCTGCAGCATATATAACAGAGTTAATTTATTTTCCTCACAAAATATAGCCATTAAAATCTAAATCCCTGGCAACAAAAGTGAGTACACCCCTTACGAAAAGTTGTCAATATTAACACACAACATGTCAACTCTCAATATTTTGTGTGGCCACCATCATTATCCAAAACTGCCTTTACTCTTTTGGGCATGGAGTTTACCAGAGCTTCAAATGTGGCCACTGGATTGGTTGGTTGTTTTTGTTTTACAGCATATCAACCCTTTTTGGGTTACTTAATGCCGAATACAAAAATTTTGAAGAAAAATTTTTTTAATAGAATATATTTGTTGTTTTCACGTCGGTTTCTATTTAACCCATAGTTGGGACCCTAACAGGTACTACAACTCCGCGTCACAGTGGACCTGGGAGCAATGGTAATTAAAGGGTGGCTCCACACTCCCTAAAGCCCGAAAGCTGGGGCCTCACCACTGGATATAGTTTAAGGTCATATCCAGGACCGTAACCACTGGAATGCTCTTCCACTCTTCAATTACGACGTCGCAGAGCTGGCGGATATTTGAGACCTCCACCTTCTGTTGCCCCTGAGATGTTCTACTGGGTTTAAGTCTGAGGGCAATCTTGGCAGTCCATCACCTTTACCCTCAGTCTCTTCAGTTTAGCAGTGTTTGTCTTGAATCTCATTTAAGCATGGTGGTGGGAATGTTATGGTCTGGGGCTGCAGGAGTGCTGCAGGTATTAGAGAGTTACATTTCATTGAGGGTGTTGTGGTGGCACACATTCATTTGCATATGTGGATAGTAATTACACATAAATAGGAAGACTCAGTTAGTCTGAGTGTGTGTTCACCAGAAGCCACCGAAGGCCGCCGAGAGCAGATATGTTTCTCCAGCAAAGACTCTCTTATTTGACACCATTATGTAAATATCCTGTAAATATACCTTTTCCTAATACACTTCTTATTTGATCTACCTTTGGTTGTTGAGTCGTCATTTGTATTGCTTTCTACGTTACTTGTTTCAACCTGCAAACTTAACAGAGGGAAACATGAACTCCAACATGTACTGTCAAATACTGCAGCAGAGCATGATCCCCTCCCTCCAGAAACTGGGTTGCAGAGCAGTGGTCCAGCATGACAATCACCCAAAACACACACCCAAGACAACCACTTAATTAACACGTACATATTTAGAGTTTCATGTTTGAAATGATCAACTGATCCCGATCTGGCTTCAATTGAAATGAATGGCTCTCGTCTTTGGGAAGCTCCATGTTTTGACAAGCTTCTGGGCTTGACCTTTACTCCTGATCTAAAATGGAATACATACATCAAATCCGTTACCAAGATCGCTGGAAAAATGATGGGATCTTTCTATCGATCCAGCAGATATCTACCTGCTGATGCAATTCTCTACCTATATAAGAGCCAAGTACGTCCAAGGATGGAGTATTGCTGTCACATCTGGGCAGGAGCTGCCTTGACAGAGTTCAGAATAGACTTTGTAGTCTAGTGGGAGATGCCTTTTTCTTTCTCTGCAACCTCTTCCTCACAGAAGAGACGTTGCGAGCCTGTCTTTGTTTTATCGTTATTTTCATGGAAAGTGCTCGTCTGGGCTCCAATCTATGGTCCATCCTGGCCAAACATTCATGAGAAACACTCGTTTGGCTGAAAACACTATCAATAATGTTTCCCACTCTTTAGCTGTGCTTAAACCTAAACGTAGATTCCATGAACAAAGCTTCTTTCTAAAACCTGCACACCTCTGGAACTCTTCCGTTTACCTGCTTTCCAGCTGAGTACAATTTGGCCGTCTTCAAGTTCAATGTAAACAAGTTCTTGATGAGACGTTTCCCTTAAGTAATCCAATTTACCAAATTCACACTTCTGACGATTACTATGATATTGTCCTTTTGACCACTGTACATTCTTTAATCCTTATCCTTGAGTGGCCTCTGGGCCTTGGTAAGTGGTGATTCCTTTGTCAAAAAAAAATGTTTTTATGTGCATGTAAATCCGTTTGGAAGGATTTATTTCGTTTGATAACCTTTATTTGATAGTTTCATTTTTTTGTTGTTTGCTCTGCCCACCTTGACTATCAAGCACTTCGCTTGTATGTACTTCTATTGCCACTTATTAGTATAAGAATAAATTAATCATTTACCTCATAATTATTTACTACTAACGGGACCTGTGGAAATTCAACAGCGGGACTCATTTATATGTAATATATTGATGTTGGCATTCTGTAGATGTTCAGTGTAAATGGAGACGCTCTGATATCATTTGTAGCTTTATTTGTTAAAACTGCAAAAGTATTTATCCAGGCTAGCACGAACGCCCGGAAAAGCCTATTCGTAAAGTACGTTTAAATATGATATTTTAATTCTTGCAGACTTCATATATATTGTTACAGTGTTAATGTTCTATCGATTTTTATATGTTGTAAAATTGCAATTAAAAAAAAAATATATATATATATTCCATGAAATTTTTTTCGGTTTCGATTCAAGCTAATGCACCCAAGTTATATGAATATATATATATATATATATATATATATATATATATATATATATATATATAACTTGAGTTCGTTCAGCCATAATCGAAACCAAAACTTATGAAGAATTCTTGATAAAATTATTTATAAAAAAAGTAGATGATTTAAGTGCCATCAGCTATAGTCGAGACCTAGACCAAAGCTTATGAAGAATTCTTGGTAAAATCGTTTATGACAAGAAATAGAAGAACATAACAATTAAACGACCCGGATGTAATCGTGACACACAAAAGAACACACACGTTATCTTATTAATATATAGATTATTATAAAGCTTTACCTGAAAAGGTACTGAAAATGTATTGATATGTTCAACTTGTTGCTTTCTTGCAGGATAGTTTTAGGAGTTTAGTTGACTTTTTTTTATGTTACTCTTTCTCTTCAACAAGCGACTGTTCGTTTACACATAAAATAAACATATATCGATTGCAGATAAGATTGTGCCGTTCGCTTCTCAGAAAACGCACTTCAAATAAAATACACGCGCGTGCGCGCACACACACACACACACACACACACACAAAATACACACAATGACCGTTACGAACAAGTTTCAACAAGACAGCTACATAATGACTCAGCTACATCAGAACGATAAAGAAACCCGGATTTCAGAAATGTGCTTCGTTCAGTCAACCCAGTAGTGAAATTTATTCACTCGTTGCATAATGAAAATGGCGTCGTTATTAACATGACGGTCGCTCAGTGTACGCACATAAGCAAATTTGCATGATAACTGTCACTTTCAAGAGTATGCGATTATAAGGGAATAAGATCGACAATTCCTATATCTTTTCTGTCTTTTTCTTGTGTTATCAAACATGCTGAATTTTTCTTTCCAATAGAATAACGAAATAACGAAATCTTTAAAAAAAAAACAAAAAAAACAACAACTATATATATATATATATATATATATATATATATATATATATATATATAACGGGCTCCTTCAGTTTTGACAGCTTATGGATACTCACGAAGGGGTGCCTGCATGTGAAATTTTTGAGGTAGGAGGTGCGCAATCTCCAACCACACCTCTCCCAATTCGACATTGTTAAATACCAGTGGCAAGTGAAGTGTCCGTACAGAACGACTGGGAACAAAGGCCGAGATAAGCGGAGAGCGCATACAGCGCCTAAAATTCACAAATCGTCACCCATCTGGTACTAGCCAGGTTCAATGTTGCTTAACTTTGATGATCTGACGAGAACTGGTGTGTCAACGCGATTGCACACACACACTAATACGGCACAATCACGTTGAAGATAAGCAACGATGAGCCTGACCAGTACCAGATGGGTGACCATTTGGAAGGGCTAGGTGCTGTATGTACCATAACGAGTCGTAGAAATATCCAGTTTGGTATCTGGGGACGCATTAATTCACTGGGAGAGATGCACCCCCAGTCTCTGTTAAGACATGCATCTAGGACAGTCATTCCCAACGTGGGGCACATGCCCCACCGGTGGGGCATGGCAATATTTTGGTGGGGCATGGGCAGGACGTGCACCCTTGGGCTTACTATACCATATTATATATTAAATATCACAAAGGGGAGGCATCAGGATTTTAGAAATGCCTAGGTGGGGCATGGCCCAAAATAGGTTGGGAACCACCGATCTAGGAGAAAGAAATCTTTGATGTAAAAACCTGCAGCCTACTATACGCTCTGTCTTGTGGCAGCCATTGCACCGACAAAGATTAGCAGTAATACCAAAAAGTGTGGTTGGTTCTACACAAAGCCTTCACCACTATAAACAAATCAGCAGTATGGATTTCCGAACAACTTAACTGTTATGACGGAACCTTATGCGTCAAAATCGACAGGGGTGTCTACGTTTTTTAATCTATATGTTAATACGATAGCGTGTGTGTAATTTTGTGTCAAGCTTACATCTTTTTTCTTCCGAGTGACTGGCGTTTAATTGTTATGACCTTCCATTTCTTGTAATAAATAATTTTACCTAGAATTGTTCATAAGTTTTGGTTTCGGTTTCGATTATAGCTGATGCACTCAAGTCATATGGATATATATATATATATATATATATATATATATATATATATATATATATTTTGAAATCACAACTTTATATAACATAAAATCGATAGGACATTAACTCTGTAATAATATATAAGAATCGATGAAAAAATAAATTGACTCTATAATATATACGAAATCTGCATATATTAAAATATCATATTAAAGTGTATTTTACGACCGGGCTACGCCGGGCGTCCCTGCTAGCTTACATAAATACTTTTTGCAATTTTAACAAAAGAGCTACAATAATATCAGGTCCTTTTGGTCAAGATCAAAGTGTAGTATCTGTTCTTCAGATGCTGCACTTCTATTTCTTGTTCTCTTTCGGTGGAGGAGAAATCCTTCACGACTGAGACAATTTTTATTTTTGTACCTTTTCTCCACGTTAAAAAACGACCCTGGTGTCTAACTCTGTCCCGTGGGGAGGCATAGTAAATAGGTACAATAATATCAGGGCGCGCTGAACATTTACAGAATGCCAACATCAATATATTGCATATGAAAGAGTCCGCCGTGGAATTTCCTCAGGCCCCACTAGTAAATAAATAAAATAGTGTATCATTTAGTTTTACCTATTCACCCTGAACCTGAACTCCTTAAAAAAAAAAAAAAAAAAAAAGAAAAAAAAAAAAAATGAAAGAGTCCTTTGTGGAATTTCCACAGGTCCCACTAGTAAATAAATAAAATAGTGTATCATTTAGTTTTACCTATTCACCCTGAACCTGAACTCCTTAAAAAAAAAAAAAAAAAAAAGAAAAAAAAAAAAATGAAAGAGTCCTTTGTGGAATTTCCACAGGTCCCACTTGTAAATAAATAAAATAGTGTATCATTTAGTTTTACCTATTCACCCTGAACCTGAACTCCTTAAAAAAAAAAAAAAAAAAAAAAAAAAAAAAGAACGAATTCCCTATGTATTAGGGGAATTTATTGTTCGTCTCGTACAATCGATACAAGTAACTTAGAAATTTAACGCTGCACTATCAATCTGCACTCGATTCGTTTAGGTCTTTTAAAATAACTAGCAGGGCGCCCGGCGTTGCTCGGCCTTAAAATATTACATTTTAATTAATGCAGATTTTTTATTTATTATAAACAGAAACACCGTAGGAATTAAACGTGACATTAAAGCTCTTTAACAAGAACATAACTAAAAAGCCCTAAACAAAAATGGGTCCTGGATATGAGCTTAAACTATATGCGATGGTGCGGCCTCAGCTTGCGGGCTTTGGGCAGTGTAGAGCCCCTCCCTAATTGTTATTGCTCCCGGGTCCACTCTGACCCGGAATGGTAGTACCTGTTGAGGTCCCAACTATGGGTTAAATAGAAAATGACTTGGAAAAAAAAAAAAAAAAATAAAAAAAATAAAAAAATATATTCTATTAAAAACTTTTTCTTCAAAATCAGATGGGTGACCATTTGGAAAGGCTAGGTGCTGTATGTACCATAACGAGTAGTAGAAATATCCAGTTTGGTATCTGGGAACGCATTAATTCACTGGGAGAGATGCACCCCAGTCTCTGTTAAGACATGCATCTAAGAGAAAGAAATATTTGATGTAAAAACCTGCGGCCTACTATACGCTCTGTCTTGTGGCAGCCATTGCACCGACAAAGATTAGCAGTAATACCAAAAAGTGTGGTTGGTTCTACACAAAGCCTTCACCACTATAAACAAATCATCAGTATGGATTTCCGAACAACTTAACTGTTGTGACGGAACCTTATGCGTCAAAATCGACAGGATTGTCCATGTTTTTTAATCTATATATTAATACGATAGCGTGTGTGTAATTTTGTGTCAAGCTTACAAAATGGATTTGGCATTAAATAACCTAAAAAGGGTTGGTATGCCGTAAACCAACCAACCTTAGAAATTTAACGTTGCACCATCAATCTGCACTCGATTCGTTTCGTTGTTTCTTATTAAATTTTTGTTTCGCATTCCTTTGTCGTTCAAACTTTGATCCATTTAAAAAAAAAAAAAAAAAAAAAAAAAAAGGTGATAAAAACTAACAGACTTTCACACCCCTGCTGTAATTCTATATTTCTTTTTCTTTTTTTAAGGTGAAGAATATTTGCTCACTGTTTTATTTTTTATTTTATTGGGGGGGGGGAGGAGTCACCACTTATCAAGGCCCAAAAACCACTCGAGGATAAGAGTTAATGAATGCACGGGTAATAGTGTAGTAGTAATCACTTATGGTGCAAATTGCGTAGAATTTGATTATTTATGAGGACGGCTTAACAGGAACTTGTTTACATGGGATTTGAAAGCTACCGTGTTGTATTCAACCGGGAAGCAGCCCAGCGGAACAGCGTTCCAAAGGCGGGCAGTTAACAAATATGACCATAGAACATAGAAAATATGGAAAAAAAATAAATACGTCTTCATAGATGTTATTTCTTTAGAACTCTTTTACTTCAAACAAGACACATTGCAACTTGGAATGTACTGGAGCTACTATTTCGAATTGCGTCTCACATGAAACTGTAGGGAGTTGAGGAGCGAGATGTCCGTTCACATTAAATTTAACCTTCTGGGGGTTTACTGCAACAAGGGAAGCAAGAAACAGGGTAGGAATTCCAAAGTCTAGAAGTCTGACTAAAGAAACTATTAAAGTAGAAGGCTTTCTGGCATCTAGGAACCTCAACAGTGAAGGGGTGAGATTTTGCTGCTTGTCAAGTGCTAGGAGTTCATTAGAGCACATTTCAGTAAAGTACCTGTAAAACCGGCACAGAAATGTGACATTGCAGTGATGGGGCAGAAGTTGGAGCTTGGTCGATAGTGTGGTATCTATTAGTGTTAGAGAGTGGTCGTGTAGAAGCAGTAAGATATTTGTTTATTTGTTTCTCTAATTATCTGTGTATCTATCGATCTATCTGTTTATCTAGCTATCTATCTATCTAGCTAGCTATCTGTCTACCTATCAATCTATCTGTCTCTGTAAATATCTATCTATCTAGAGTTGAGTGGGCAACAGAGATTGGAATCGCCATGTTTTGACAAATTGTCAAACATGTCAAACTTTGTGACCTGATCAGTTTGCACCGGAAAGTATTGCATGTCACACAAGCATCATTGAGTTGGATTGGAGGCGTTGAATGAACAAGATGAGCTAAAATAGGTCTCCCCATGAGGAAGGGTGAGAGAAGTCTCAGAATGGAGACGTAGAAGAACCCCCCTAAGCCAAGAACGTCGATCATTTCTCTGCTGTGACGAATACCTAGGAGTGAAATAAATACTTAAAATCTCATATTGTCTTGAGTCCTGTCTTAAGTGTTCCTTCTAACAGATTCCAGCTCCCTCAAGGACGTTTGCCGAACCTCCCAGAAGAAAGAATAGCAAGAACAGATATGTCGTCAATGTGTGTGTTATATGTGTTTACATGCATGCACCACCACCTAGACAAATCACTGGTCGCTTAAATAGGCATTAAGGATGAGGACAACAGTTCGTTATACACGATAAACACAGTGTAACAACATACATACATTCTTCTTGCTCATCCGTCGAAGTCGACGATGACCAAGGTATCAATCAGTTCGGCTGAGATGGCTGATGAGGCCAATCTGTGCTCGGCAGACTCTTCCACACTCTGGACATGTGAAGGCGGTATCGGCAGGCTGTGAACCGGCAGCTCTCTCCTTCCTCCTCTTGCACTTCTGCTGGTCGTGTGTCATGCGTTGATTCTCTGCCCTGTCGACTCCTAGGCTGATGCCGCAACGCCAGGCAGAACGTTCCGCAGCGAGACTCTCCCAAGACTGGGGGCTGATGTAAAAGTCTTTGAGGGAGGTTCTTAGGCAGTCTTTATATCGTTTCTTTTGGCCTCCTGCAGTCCGCTTTCCCTGGCTGAGTTCCCCATAGAAAAGTTGTTTGGGGATTCGGCCGTCATGCATGCGATAGACATGGCCTGCCCACCGGAGTTGGGTTTTGCGGATTATGGTGGTGATGGTATGGAGCCCACGCGCTTCAAGACTTCTGTGTCAGGAACTCTGTCTTGCCAGCAGATGTTGAGAAGATTACGGAGGCATCTGAGGTGGAAGCCATTCAGCTGTTTTTCATGTCTTTTATATGGCGTCCAAGTTTCACAGGCGTAGAGTAGAGTTGTCAGGACGACTGCTCGGTATACTTTCAGTTTGGTTGCGAGTGTAATGCCTCTCCTCTTCCACACATTGTCTCTAAGTCTTCCAAATGCACTGCTCGCTGTAGAGGTCCTATGGTTAACCTCAATGTCGGCGGTGCATACATACATACATATGGTCCGGTTATGACAAGAACACAAAAGACATTTAGCAGTGCCATGTATACACATTCAACGCCACGATGCAAACAGCATACACATATATAGAACCCTTCTACATCACAAACACGTATAAACACACGTACGTTTATTTGATACTGTATGTACACAGTCATATATAAACGGTACTTGTACTGAACTGGTCACTGAAGTGTGATGTCTGCACAGATGCTGCACTCAAATTAATTGTCCCCAGTCAATGGAGGGGGGAAAACCCTTCTACACTAAGGCAATTTTATTTTTGCAGAATCCCCTTTTTTGAGGAGCTGGTTATCTCCCGCATTAACCCGACCTTGTGTCACATTTTGTTCCGTGGGGAAAAAAATAAATAACCAGTCATATATAAACATCCTCACAACGTATAACATTTTTTGATCCCTGTCTAAGAGTGAGAAAAGTTAGTGGTCTTCAAACTAGTTTTCATTGATAAAACCTAACTTTAAATCAACCCAGTACATAGCAATAATTTGGTTTTATTGAGAAAATTCATTAAAGCAATCAAGTCTTTTCACTTTTGTTTACACACCAAAATTGGTTTGCAAAATAATTGGTTAAAAGTTGCCAAAATTAATAAAATACAACCTCCTCTTTCCCACACACAAAAAAGTGCTATTTATGGAATCCTTAATAACATTCATCATATAAAAAAATAACATTATCTATATATAAAAGTGAAAGTGCCTGTCAGCCTCTCTGTTTGTGTACATTTCCCTACACAATAACTCCCTCAATTTTAAGTCTACAGACTCGAAATTTGATATACAGGGTAGTGAGATTTGGGAAAATATTTGTAATCCGTTTTCGGCCAGAAATTTGTCTGTTAAGGGGTCAAAGTTCAACGATTTGACCTTTGAGAACTCTACCAAACTCCTCCGACAATTTTAGGTCTAAACACTTGAAATTTTAGATATAGGTTCCTTGGACATGGATCTAATTTAATAATTTGATTTGAACTCAAACTAATAAATCTTAAGGGGTCATAATAGAGGTGAAAGTTTTTACAAATTTGACCTTTGCGGTCTCTACCAAATTACTAAAGACAGTTTCTGGTCTAAACATTTGAAATTTTACATAAAGAGTATTCAGAGATCGTGCAAGCTTTTTAATCAGTTTGGGTCGAAAATTTGAGCTACAAATATATAAATCTATCTATGTATGTTTGTATGTCTGCCTAAAACTTTCGACAGAGGCGACGGATTTTCACAAGATCAGTATCGTTTTGAAGCTCGACCCTTCAGACGACAAATACCGAAATATTGCCTAAAAACATTAATTTCTTCACTCTCAACTGGGCACTTTTCTACAGGAAGGGGTTGTTTTTTCCGCCAATATTTTCAAAAGTCATCCCCTCTTTTCGATTGTCTAGCCTTAATTTAAACCTGTGTCACTTCTGGTTTGGCGGTGGTCGTAACAGCAAAGACGTCACGTTTTTTCACATTCTTTTCCTCCTTCATGGGACGGGTTCAAGGCTGCCTTCCTACTACCACTTTTTTTTTTATTTGCTCAACACACACCACCAAACACCCAGGCACCACCGGGCACCCATGCTAGTGTGTGTATATATATATATATATATATATATACTCGGGTTTTTTTTATTCAAAAGTAATAGACTAGTGAATTCAACGAGGTTGTTAGATAGTGCTCAATAAAAAGAGCCGATAATACTTGTTTATTGTTATATAAACATGTTTACATCCCCTGCTACAAACAGCCATTAGTTTTAATCAAGCAACAGATATCATCAGGCAGCGACCTGACTATTCAAATGTTCAATGAATAATGAATATATATACACACACACACATATATATATGCATATATATGTGTGTGTGTGTGTGTATATATATATATATATATACTTGTTTATTGTTATATCAACAGGAGGAGGAGGAGGAGGATAGTGCGCAAGCAAACAAGCAAACAACCAAGAACGACAGTTTTAGTATTATATATACACACACACACACATATGTACGCATATATATAAACACACACATATATATACACACACACACACATATATATATAAATACGCATATATATACACACACACACACATATATATATATATATATATATATATATATATATAAATTATATACACACACATATATATCTTTTGGTTTTGATAAGTAGTTACACATTAGTATACAATAAGTTGTTTAATTGGGTTAGTATAGCCTCTGCTATGTTTTGGGTAGCCTAGAAAAAGGCTTTCTAAACGATTGTTGTCCATAAAAGGACAGTGTATTGCATCTATTAAGTTGAGAATTAACAGTTGCCCTGAAAAGGACAAGCTATTGCTTGTCATAGTTAATGAAATAAGCTTATCCTAAAACCGACAATTTATCATATATCACATATATCATATATCATGTATATCATGTATATCATATATATCATGTATATCATATATAGTACTGAGTGACATTTTGTCTGTAAGAGGATGTCTTTGTAGCAGCTTATAAATGTTTGGAATCAAGCTTAACTGTTGTGATGATGAAATCGAGTACTTACGTTGATAAGTAGACTGCAGTTGCTGCTGTTACCATTAATGGTTGTTATATCTAGCAGCATTGCTGGAGGTATAGCACCCATGCTGGACCAAAGTAAACTGTAAGTGAGAGATAGAAGGTGCATTCACTCAGTTCCTGTCATTTGATTGGTTAAGAGCTGGAGGAGGAGGATGTGCTGCACTAGGCAGAACAAGGTTTAATTACTTGATGTTGATTTATCATATCGGTTAATGTCACTGCACTCAAGTTGATAATCATGTTGACACACCGGATCCCGTTTGATCACCGAAGTTAAGCAACGTTGAGCCTAGGCAATATTAAAATGGGTAACCATTTGGTTTGGTTGTTTTGTTTTACGGCATATCAACCCTTTTCAGGTTATTTAATGCCGAATCTGGTGATTTTGAAGAACGATCTTTTAATATAGTGTATTCGTTTTTTATGTTGTATTCTATTTAACCCATAGTTGGGACCCTAACAGGTACTACCACTCCGGGTCAGAGTGGACCTGGGAGCAATGGCAATTAAAGGGTGGCTCCACATTCCCTAAGGCCTGCAAGCTGGGGCCTCACCATCGGATATAGTTTAAGTCATATCCAGGACCGGGTAACCATTTGAGAATTCCAGCTGGTGTATGTGCTTTTCACTTATCTCGGCATTGTTTCCAGTCATGCTGAACTTCTTCTCGCCACTCAGGAGAGATGTGGATGGAGGTTACGCAACTTTTGCCTTACAATTCCATGCACAGCTGCCCATTACAGGAGGTATCTAATCTCTTGAGACTGAACAGAGGCATCGCATCGCTCACAAGTAGATAACATGATTCAATAGAATGAGATATAAGATTTAAAAGAAAAAAAACAAAAAAAAAACTGGAATTCTGAGGATAAAAAAAGCGGTATCCTTTTTTTTTTTTTGTATCTTAATTCCTGTTGCTAAAGAATAAATAAAAAATGTGCATAAAAAATAAAAGAAAGGACGTGACGGGCAGTGAATTGATATAACAGGTCACGTGCCTTCCTTCAAGAAAATTGCTTCTTTTTTTTTTTTTTTTTTTTTTTTTTAAAGACGCTTTGTACTAAGAGCAATTACAGTGTCATTAAACATGGAGAGAAAAGCAATGAAAAGTCTAGCCATGACGTAAAGGAAAACATGTAACACCATTAGACACGTTTCTTTCATTTTATTTTAAAATGATGACTGTATTTTTTTTGTTTTGATGCACCAGAAAAACAGAAACAAAGTTATTTTTCATATATCAATGAAATTAAGCTTTTCTTTGAAACCTCGAAATAGACATTACATCACATAACGGAATTTTAAAATTTTTTTCTAAAATTACACATTATCGAGTAATCAGTTTCTGGAAAATCTACGAGTGTAGTAAAAAATTACCTCATTATTCAACAATCATTAGGTTGTTTTCACGGCAACCGAAAAGGCTAACATGCCAGTCGGTTTGTCTCAAACTCTACTTTGAACCCAGCAAACCACTTCCTCCGCGATTTTCCTTTGCGGACAGAAACCAGACTAGATGATCTGAAAATCAATCGTTCTCAAGTAAATGATACCATAAAATCTAGACACCTCAAAAGCATGTGGACCTGATCTCATCCCGGCTGTACTATTAAAAAAAAAAATGCTCTGCTGAGGTTGCTATAGTTCTCTCCAAACTTTTCAACAAATGCCTTAACGAATATTCCTTTCTTTACTGCTAGAAAACTGCTTCTGTGATACCAGTTACCAAGAATTCTGGTGAAAGAACTGACCCATTAAATTATCGCCCCATTAGCCCTCTCCCTCTTTTTGCCAAAATATTTGAGTCCATAGTTAATCAAGCTCTAGTTCATCACCTTACAGTTGCTAAACTTCTTTCTAACCAACAATATAGGTTTAGGCAAGCCTGTTATACTGCAGATATCCTAACTGTAATCTCTGAACGTATATACCATACATTGAAAAAAGCAGAGGAGGGGAGGGTAGTAGCCTTAGATATATCTAAGGCTTTTGACAGGGCATGGCACAATGGTCTTCTCATGAAAATCCTATCATATGGTATTACTGGATGAATACTTAACATAATTAAATCCTTCTTAAGTAAAGAAGAATTAAGATGGTCCTCGATGGTCGTACTTCAAAACGATATTATATAAATGCAGGTGTATCCCCAGGGTCGATCTTTGGACCTTCATTATTCCTGATATTCATAAATGACCTTGATAAAATTGTTTCTGAGATGGGTATATTTGCTGATGACACCATGCTCTATAACAGGCACGAGGAGAAAAACGAATGAGCACATATCTAAGGCAATAATGGAAAATCTGCAGTCTGTAGTGGAATGGGGACAAAAATTGATGGTCACATTCAATGCTGCCAAGACTAAGCTTGTTTCCTTCAAGAATTACAAGAAACCTTCTTAACCAACAATAACTATGGCTAATGATACATTACCTGAAAGTAGTTCTTTCAAACTCTTCGGCTTAACGTTTACAGGGAACACGAGTTGGAACGGATACATCGAGGGCATTGGCAAGGCTGTTATGAGGAAGATGGGCTCTCTCTAATGTGCTAGAAAGCTACTTACGCCTGAAAGTATCTTGTACCTCCCCAAGGTTACCATTTGCCCATGTATGGAGTATTGGTACATCTGTCACTAGTCTGTCACTCCTGGACAGGGTTCAAAAGAGAGTCGTCAAACTAATAGGTACCGAATTGTCAGCTTGGCTTCAACCTCTGTCTCATCAATGAAATGCTGTGTCCCTCTGCCTTTTTTTTACAAATATTTTAATGGTAAATGCTCTGACGAACTACAAGCCCTTGTACCCCGACATGCAGCAAAATCCCACCCCTATACAGCAGAGATCCCCAGATGCCAGAAAGCCTTCTATTTTTAATAGTTTCTTCCCAAGAACGGCTAAACTTTGGAATTCCCTTCTGAGTTCCTGCTTCCCTGATTGTACTGACACGCAGAAGTTCAAATGTAATGTAAACAGACATCTTGCTGCTCAACTCCCTACATAATATCCCTGCAATTTATGTCCCAGATAGTATCCCCCTCAAATCAAAGTGGCACTGTGCCTTGTTTGGGGTTAAAATCTAATAAAAAAATAAAAAAAGCATGATTGAAACCAAAAGTTGTTTTTTTTTTTACATATAGGCGAGAGAGGGGGGGGGTCACTGCTTAACATTTTATTGTAAAATGAACATTTTATGGCCGGTGTAATTGAAATCATGTCTTCACGATGTAGAACATAGTTTCCATCTAGAAATTTGCCATATCAGTAAAACTGTTCATTGAAAGTATAAGAGAAAGATTTCTTTAAATAATTCCACTGCAAATCATGAATTGCATGGTTTTGCAAATAATCATAGAAATAAAAAAATTTTTTTTTTTTACAATGAACATGAGTAGAAAGTGGATTTTCAGTACCTTCTCGCCTCTAAGACATAAAGTGCTAATGCAACTTAGGGATCAGGGCCCATACTTAAAGGAATATCCTAAGATGCACAAAGGTATTTGTTTACATTACATTTAAATTTCTGCATGTTGGTACAGACAGGGAAACAGGAAGCAGAGAGGGAATTCCAAAGGCTAGCAGTTTGAGGAGAGAAATTATTAGAGCAGACATTCTTCAGACATCCGAAGTTCATTGGAGCACATTCCTTGTGAAACAAGCACAGGGATGCCAGATTGCAATGATGAGACAAGGGCTCGAACATGGCAGATAGTATGGGGTCTATTATATTAGAAGATAATTTCTGGATCATGTCTAAGGAGGAGAGGAAAGTGGTCGGTGCACTAGTTCAGATACAACAACAATGCTCCATGTATGAAGGTGTTTTCTAGTTTCCAGACGTTCTTAAAAAGTGTAAATTCCATCTGCACACTTTGGGATGAAAATCCTATTTCCAAAGTTAATAGGATTTACAATTTACAGATTCCATTATAGCAATACAAGCAAGCGCATACGAGGTCCCTTCAATAAGTTTCCAGACTTTTTTGTACAGGCATTTAAACCTTCACTATGTTATTGCTATGCATCTTATGAGATGACTGACCAACTTCTATGATTTCACGTTCCAATGAACGGCTACAGCAAGAATTGGAATACACCCTACTAAAGCCTGATTGTCACAACAGGTGAATTTCAAAAATGCAATCTGGACATGAAGACACTTTAGAAGAACGATATGCAATAAAATTATGTGTTGAACTTGGAAAAAATGCCACAGAAACGTATGGAATGCTTCAGACTTCTTTTTGACCATCTTGCATGAATCGAGCATCAGTTTTTGAGAGGCATAAGAGATTCAAGGAAGGTAGGGAGTCTATGAGGAATGATGAGATGCGTGGGTGGAATAAGGAAGTCAGAAATCAGTGATTGGCCAAATACAGAATTTCATGGATAAGGACTGTAATGTGTCTATAGAGACAATAAGTGCACTGTTTGATGTCAGTGTGGGAACTGTACACACGATTATTCGTGATGAACTGAAGATGCAGGAGATTTTCACAAAGTTTGTCTCAATGGTGCTCAGCGAAGATCAGAAAGAAAGACGTTGTCATGACAACAGGGAGATGGTCAAGCTGATTAATTCAGATCCCGCAGTTCTTGATGCTTTGGTGACCTGCGATGAAATCTGGATCTACTGCTATGATTTAGAGATCAAGAGATAAGCTCTCAGTGGAAGCATGCTGGCTTTCTCAGACCAAGAAGACCAGATAGAGCAAATCCACCCAGAAACTTATGATCCCTTTTTTTTGGACAGCATGTGATCTATTGGACAAACAATCAACAAGGAATACTATGTTGAGGTTTAAAAGGTGTTCAGGAAGAGATTCCTTCTGAAAAGGGCAAAACTCTTCAAATTGAGTCCGTGGCATTTCCACAAGGACAATGTGCCTGACTATAACTCTATCCTAGTCATAGACTATTTGGCCAAGATGGGCACCAAGACAGTTCTTCACAGACCATGTTCCCTTGCTCCCTGTGACTTTTGGTTATTACCTAAGCTCAAGGAAAACTTTGAGGAGATGAAAGAGGCTGTGAAGAGAGTCATTGACACACTTACACAAGAGGACTTCCATGGAGCCTTCCGGAAGTTGTTGGAATGCTACAACAAGTGTATTGCAGCCGGAGGAGATTACTTCAAATGGGACTAGAGTATCATATGTATACTATTAACAAAAGTTCCAAAATGGAAAAAGTCTGGAAACTTATTGAAGGCACTTTGTAATTTAAAGATAGAAATATAAAATTTCATAAAATAATTACAGTGGCTGACTTGTTTTCTATACAACATTAAATAATTCCAATAAACTATTTGTTTCAAACAAAGTATTTGTTGAGTATTTTTTTTTTTTTTCATAAAGTTATTCAGTAAAATGACTTACTTGTTTTCTAAGAACCGAAATGCATTATAGTGGATTTAAATTTATCAGTAAAATAATTTATGTAACTGCGATAGTTTTTTTTTCCTTTTTTTTTTTTAAGCCCAAACAAGACATCGTGCCACTGGCTACTATCAGGATATAAGTTGCAGGGATACCACCTAAGAAGATGAGCAGCAAGGTGTCTATTCACATTAGACTTGAACTTCTGCATGTCAGTACAGTTGTTCTCTGTGAACGTAAGGCCGAGGGGTTTTGAAGAAGTATTCTCAGATAATGTATCTTTAGCCATTGCTATTAGTGGTTGAGAAGGTTTCTTGTAATTTTTCCTTTAGAAACAAGCTTAGTCTTGACTGCATTGAATGTAATGATCCATTTATGTCCCCATTCCACTACAGATTGGAGGTCTTCCTCTAGTGCTTCTGCCATCTCCTTAGATATGTGTTCCTTGGTTTTCCCCTCATGCCTGTTATAGAGCGTGGTATCATCAGCAAATATGCTCATCTTAGAGACAATTTTTTCAAGGAGGTGATTTTTTAATATTAGGAATAATAAAGGCCCAAGCATAGACCTCTGAGGCACTCTCGCGTTAATACAATAGCGTTTGTGAATAAGATTTATATTTTAGGAAATGATCCATTGTAATGGATGACTTTTTTTTTTAATAAATAAACTGCAAAACATTACAATTCCTTTTCCTCTGACCAGGAATAAAAAAAAATGTTTTACACTTGCCCAAAAGGCGGAAAGAACCACTTTCTTTATCTGTGCCTAAACCTAAACGTAGATTCCATGAACAAAGCTTCTTTCTTAGAACTGCACGCCTGTGGAATTGTCTTCCGTTTTCCTGCTTTCCGGCAGACTACAATATGGTTGTGTTCAAGTCTAACGTAAATAAGTTCTTGATGAGCCGTTCCATATAAGTTATCAAATTTACCAAATTTTCATTACTAATGATTACTATATTGTCCAATTTCTACTGTACACTCTTTAACCCTTATCCTTGAGTGGCCCCTTGGCCTTGATAATGTGGTGATGCCTATGTAAAAAACAAAAAAAAAAACAATGTGTCGTTTCTATGTGCTAAGAAATAAAAAGTTCATAAAAATGTTTTGGACCCTATTCTAAATAAATATATTTTTATTTGTTTGATTTTTTTTTTTTCATTTTTGCATAATATTTATTTACTAGCTGAACGCCCGGCGTTGCCCGGTCGTACAATACGTTTAAACATGATATTATAATTTATGCAGATTGCGTATCTATTATTATACAATCAATACTCTATTGATTGATTATTATATATTACAAGGAATAATTTGCCCAGTAGGCTAATTAACAAACAAAATATAATAATGATAATGCCGCTCATCAAATTCCGTCTGTGTTTGTTTACACTATCACGTCAGCTGATATTTTGGCTTGACGATCTTAAAAATAGTCTTTCTTTTCTTATAGATAAAAAAAGATTTTCTACAGGGCAATATTTTACGTTACAGTGTTACGTAAAATATTCCCCTGCAAAAATTATTTTTATTTATAAGACAAGAAAGACTATTTTTAGGATCGGATTTTTTCGATTTTCGATATTGGATGAATTTCTGAACGAAACATATCTAAGAACACTGCCAGACATATAAATTAGCTTTGAGTGAAAGTTGAAAAAGATATGCCGAGCCGTTTCGGAACCTATGAGGAAGGAACTCACTCACACACACACACACACAAAGTGACTTTTATATAATAGTCGAGATTTTTTACTTGTTTCAAATCAAAATGACACAATAAATCTGAACGTGGGATATACGTGAAACGTATTTTCGGATGATCTAATTCCCACGAAACGGATTGGCAACAAAAATAGAAATTGTCTCCTCCTTTAAGCGAGGATAGAAAAAAAGACTTCTTTTAATGAAATGCGGAGAATCAGCATAATAACTTTAGTGAATGAATTGTGTATTTTGTTTTGTGTTCAGAAATTGTTTGAAAATTCACACTTCATTAAAAATAAAATATGGGACACTGTTCTGAACAATTTTGATTTGTTTTGTAAACTTAAACGTTTTCATTAACCCTTTATAACCTGAATTATGATGTAGATGACCAAAAAGATATTTTCTGTTAATTATTGTGTTGAGAAATTATTTGGAAATTGACATTTCATTAAAAATTGAAGTTGTAACCCTATTCTGGACAATTTTGATTTTGTGTGTGTGTGTGTGTGTGTGTGTGTGTGTGTGTGTGTGTGTGTGTGTGTGTGTGTTGGGAAATTATTTAAAAATTGACATTTCATTAAAAATTAAATTTGTAAACCTATTCTGGACAATTTTAATTTTTGTGTGTGTGTGTTCGGAAATTATTTGAAAATTGATATTTCATTAAAAATTAAATTTGTAACCCTATTCTCGACAATTGATTTTTGTGTGTGTGTGTGTGTGTGTGTGTGTGTGTGTGTGTTGGGAAATTATTTGAAAATTGATATTTCATTAAAAATTAAATTTGTAACCCTATTCTCGACAATTGATTTGTGTGTGTGTGTGTGTGTTGGGAAATTATTTGAAAATTTAATTTTCATTAACAATTACATTTGTAACCCTATTCTGAACAATTAAATTTGTTTTGTAAACTTAAATGTTTTCATTAACTCTTTGTGACCAGAATTATGAAGTAGATGATCAAAAAGTTATTTATTGTTAATTTTAGATGGCGGCATAATGAATTTAAGCTAGGGCCAGTTGCAATCTGGAGGTATCTGCCCAGATACTGAACTAATATGTACAAGGCGTGTTTGAATCAATTCCCACTTTATTTATGCTGTGATATTCATTCTACGACTGAACGAATTAGTTAAGCCAGGTAATAAAGAGTTAATTCAGTTTTTTTATTATTTCTTTCATGCTGACAAAACACATCACTAGAAACAGTTATAAAGTGGAACATAGTTTCAGATGATATAATTACTCAACAAACATACGCAGAAAAATAAATCATTATAACAACAATACTATTTGTCAACCACTCCACAATTTACTTGCAATAAACAACACAAACACCACTCAGTTACTGTGATTACAATTTCGTTAAAGAGTGGTGTTATTTGTTTTTCTTTTTCAGTCATAAAATACTTAAAAGTTTGTAGTGAGAGTAAATACAAATTGCATATATTTTGCATGAATGACTGTATATACATTAGACCGAACATGAAAATGAAGATCCACAGATATTGAAAGCCGCTTGCAATATTTTATTAAGATCACATTTTAAATAGTATTTTACTTCTGATTATGATATTCAAGTAATTATAACATTATTTTAAATAGTATTTTACTTCTGATTATGATATTCAAGTAATTATAACATTATTTGAAATAGTATTTTACCTCTGATTATGATATTCAAGTAATTATAATATTTTAAATAGTATTTTACCTCCGATTATGATATTCAAGTAATTATAAACTTTTAAATAGTATTTTACCTCTGATTATGATATTCAAGTAATTATAACAACTAAATAGGTTAGCATTTACTGTAGAAAATATAATTGGCCATATGAAAGCAAGCATATATACATAAATATACAATTTTTCTTTATTAATGATGTAAGCAGCAAATGCTGTCAAGGTGATTAATAGGGCTATGACAATAGAATATTCTTTTCATTATTTTGACTCTCGAGTATATATCCCACATCACTATACATTAAAACATGTTTTATGTATAGTGTTGTGGTTCTTGATTTATTAACTGTGTCGGATATATACTCGAGAGTCAAAACAAAGATAAGAATATTCTCTTGTCATAGCCCTAGTGATTAGTAAGAAATTTCTCCAGTTTAACAATATTGCAAGTTGGAATAAGTATTTGCTGGAAGAAACTAAAGTAAAATGCATTTGTTATTGCATAAAAACCTGGTCACAAAAAACAATTCATTATTTAGAATGAAATATGTATATCTTCATATATTAGATAAAACGCACACAAAAAAATTTAAGTATAAATATATAGAAAGTAAATTTGAATTTACAAAAGGCAGACGTGTAACAGATAGACACAAACCGAAGTAAATTAAGATCTTTATTTAATACAGTTTTTGTTTTATATGATGATGGAATAAGTCTTTATTAAATACAATTTGTGTATATATTTTTATTATTTTATATGTATTGTGTTCTTTCTTGCATTAGTATAGACAACTGAAATATCTACATTGCTATGTTTCGGAAAAACCTCCCTTCATCAGATATGTGTTCAACTTTTAAATATGCATATTATGGCTATTGTGAAATGAGTAAATTCTACAAAAAAATTGATTAATAATTTGTTATAGATTTATTATATTTAAACTTAATAATTAGTGCTGGGATGATTAATCAGAAAAATCAGCAAATTTGGGGGTATCGGAATCAGAAAAATCGGTGCCTTTTTTCCGATGCCAAAACGATTCTTTTGATTGTCTTTTTTATTTTATTTTGTTTAAAGCAAAATCTGGTAATAATAATAAATAAATAGTTATAGATTTTAAAAGTTAAAATCTATAGCTCATCCTCCACGCGTGTAATTTTACGTTTATGAAAATATCTGCATATTTAACATGTGCTTTTTACAGAAATCGGGGAAAATAACAACAATATAGTTAAATATTTAGAGATTTATAAAGAATCGGAATCGGAAATTGTATTGGAATTTAGTACGGAATCGGTAATTGTATCAGAATCAGGAAAAATATTGGAACCATCCCATCACTATAATATAGTGTTTGTGTTAATACTCAATATAATTTATTTTATTTTTACATTATACTCAAACTTAGTACTATAGTACTTGTTTTGATACTAAATACTATTCAATTTTTATATTTTTCTCGTATTTATAACATTTGTTTTACTTTTTAATTTATTTTCTGCGGCCTATACGATGATATACGGCGCAATCAGATTAACACATGGGTTCTCGCCAGATCACCGAAGTTAAGCAACATTGAGCCTGGCTAGTACCAGATGGGTGACCATTTGGGAAGGTGAGGAGCTGGATATACCGTGAAATAAAAATACCAGGTTGGGAAACTGGTGTGGTCTATCCTTCTCTCAAGGGTAGATAAGCCTCTCTTAAGCCGTGGTAGGCGACCCATCTAGTGATGGCGTCACAATAAAAAAATTCCTTGATAACCTTGGTGAAGCATCAAGTATTTCCATCCATTAGAAAAAACGTGAAAGATTCCATGGAATTTGTTCAGATGTTACCTGCACCTACTGGCATTGGATGAAACATCTTTCCTTTTTTTTTTTTTGCTATCTTATTAAAACGGTTGATGTTTAAATTTTAACTGTTAAATACGCTATGTACAAGAGCTAAAAATTAGATATGACGTAAAAATATATTTAAAAAAAATAAAATGTGGAAGATTGTCTTTATTAGTTTTTATAGATTATGCTGAAGCAATTAATCAAAAACAGTCTCACTTGAAAATGCCACAGCAATTAAGTCTCACTTGAAAATGCCACAGCAATTAATCAAAAACAATCTCACTTGAAAATGCCACAGCAATTAAGTCTCACTTGAAAATGCCACAGCAATTAAGTCTCACTTGAAAATGCCACAGCAATTAATCAAAAACAATCTCACTTGAAAATGCCACAGCAATTAAGTCTCACTTGAAAATGCCACAGCAATTAAGTCTCACTTGAAAATGCCACAGCAATTAAGTCTCACTTGAAAATGCCACAGCAATTAAACAAAAACAGTCTCACTTGAAAATGCCACAGCAATTAAGTCTCACTTGAAAATGCCACAGCAATTAAGTCTCACTTGAAAATGCCACAGCAATTAATCAAAAACAATCTCATTTGAAAATGCCACAGCAATTAAGTCTCACTTGAAAATGCCACAGCAATTAATCAAAAACAGTCTCACTTGAAAATGCCACAGCAATTAAGTCTCACTTGAAAATGCCACAGCAATTAATCAAAAACAGTCTCACTTGAAAATGCCACAGCAATTAATCAAAAACAGTCTCACTTGAAAATGCCACAGCAATTTAGTCTCACTTGAAAATGCCACAGCAATTAAGTCTCACTTGAAAATGCCACAACAATTAATCAAAAACAGTCTCACTTGAAAATGCCACAGCAATTAAGTCTGACTTGAAAATGCCACAGCAATTAATCAAAAACAGTCTCACTTGAAAATGCCACAGCAATTAAGTCTCACTTGAAAATGCCACAGCAATTAATCAAAAACAGTCTCATTTGAAAATGCCACAGCAATTAAGTCTCACTTGAAAATGCCACAGCAATTAATCAAAAACAGTCTCACTTGAAAATGCCACAGCAATTAATCAAAAACAGTCTCACTTGAAAATAACACAGGAGCATCGAACTGCACTCATGAAACGATATGACACACACACACCATGTATTTATCAACATAAATAAAATTACAAGGTCACGACATGATGTTTTGGACAGGTGATCAGGTAAAACAACAAGTCCTCATCAGATGACTTAAACAAAAAGTTGCTTTCTACGGAAGAAACCAGTCCTCAAATCGATTTGACTTGTATATTTTGGCAGCAAGTCATTATGCAAGCACGTCTGATTAAACACAACTGAGTTCTTCTTTGCAATATACTCAATGAATATTTTTTTAATATCGTATGAAAGGTTTTCAATATCGAACGAATAATTTTGCAACATCGTACAAATATTATTGCCAATGTGTATATTTTTTGTTGGATAACTTTTCAATTTGCCGAGCGGTCTTTTTTTTATTTCATCTAGCATGTTGTATATTACACCCATCTTTATAACCAATAAAAAAAACTTTTTTTTTTTAATTTAAAAAAAATAGAACAAACTATAAATACACCAAGCCTCAATAAAGAAAATGACAACAACAATCGCTCCTGATGACAATCGGATATACCGATTGAAAACGCTTGAGAAAAATATGACCGAACAATAACTACTGGGCGCCATAATATACACCATGCCAACCAAAATAAAAAAGATAGCTCAACGAATTGAAAAGTTATCCAACAAAATCAGAAAAAAGAAGAACTCTGCTGTGTTCAATCAGACATGCTTGAGTATATATATATATATATATATATATATATATATATATATATATATAAAAGTGAACGTGTCTGTCTGTGTAGATTTCCCTACGCAATAACTGTCAATTTTTAGTCTACAGACTCGAAATTTGATATACAGGCTACTGAGATTTGGGAAAATCTATGCGATCAGGTTTCGGCCAGAAATTTGGCTGTTAAAGGGTCAAAGTTCAACGATTTGACCTTTGAGAACTCTACCAAACTCCTCCGACAATTTTGGGTCTAAAAACTTGAAATTTTAGATATAGGTTCCTTGGACATGGATCTAACTTAATAACTTGATTTGAGCCCAAAACAATAAATGTTAAGAGAAATCATAATAGGGGTCAAAGTTAAAAAAGTTGACGGTTTTTTTTGTATTTTTTTCTCAACATACACCTCCAAACACCCGGGCAACGCCGGGCTGAAATGATAGTATGCATATATATATATATATATATATATATATATATATATATATATATATATATATATATAGAGAGAGAGAGAGAGAGAGAGAGAGAGAGAGAGAGGAGAAAGAATCCCTGCTAAATATAATTGAAAAAAAAAGAAATGTCCACATAGATACACACACACATACACACACACACACACATATATATATATATATATATATATATATATATATATATATATATATATATATTTGTATTAACAAAACCAAGACTTCAAAAAAAGAATTGGTAGCAACAAAAAGTGTATTTCATTGTAAGTTACAATTGTTTCAAGACCGGTTGGACAATTTCAAGCATTATGGCGTTAGAAAATTTTCACATAACCAGCCTTTCTTCAGACATCTTTATAGATAACAATAGAACATTATTTAAAGAAATTTCCCTTAAAGGAAATGAAGCATGCGAAAACATTTATCCCGGACGCATCCTTTATCAAGAGCTTATTTAAATATAATTACATCACCTAATTTTCGTATCCTTATTTAAAAACCTGTCATAAGAAGTTTCCACAAAAACCCGTAGTCATTTAATATTTTTTAATAATACTATTCGTTGAATTCCTAAATTAGATTTCTATATTTCTTTATTTCACATAATTAATTTTTTTGAATTTTTAAAATTTTATTTTTATATTTATAATATGGCCAGAACAACCTAGCTATAACGTTACGGTTATTTTTAGTTTCGTATTCGCCCAATGATGGTTTCAATGTTTACAAAATATCGACTATCGTATTACTTAGATTTAAGACCAATAAATTTAAGACGTAATTTATTGAATTATACGAACCCAATAAAATTCAGTATATTACAAACAAATATATATATATATATATATATATATATATATATATATATATATATATATATATATAGAGAGAGAGAGAGAGAGAGAGACAGAGACAGAGAGACAGAGACAGAGAGAGAGATATAGATAGATGAGAGAAAGAATCCCTGCTACGTTTAATATATCACTGTGAGCAACCCACATGTTAATGTCAAATATATTCTGCATCCGACAAGCTAAACTATTTTTCTTTCTTCTATCGATTTGCGATTCTAAAAACTTGTCATAGAATTGTTATCTTTCTCAATGTAAAAACTAGACGCAAATTGAAGCCATAATATGATTCAAGTGGTGCTTCAAAAACACAAGCTAAAGATAATTTAATAAATAAGACAATATAATGAAACTTTTTTTTTTTTTTGCTAATATATGCACTTATCTTTCAACTTTTCCATATCAGACCTAAATATGAATATATCTAATAACAAATCAATGTTTGATTTTGACTAGCCATTTCTTCCTTTTTATTCTTGTAACACGTTCTTCACATTCAAAATATGTATATAATTCCAGATTCTTTCTGAAAAGAATTATTCTGGTTCGGAAGATTATTACAATAGAGACAATTTTAAATCTATATATCTATAAAAGTGAACGTGTCTGTCTGTCTGTGTACATTTCCCTACGCAATAACTGTCAATTTTTAGACTACAGACTCGAAATTTGATATACAGGCTACTGAGATTTGGGAAAATCGATGGCATTGGTTTTCGGCCAGAAATTTGGCTGTTAAGGGGTCAAAGTTCAACGATTTGACCTTTGAGAACTCTACCAAACTCCTCCAACAATTTTGGGTCTACACACTTGAAATTTTAGATATAGGTTCCTTGAACATGGATCTAACTTAATAACTTGATTTGAGCCCAAAATAATAAATATTAAGGGGTCATAATAGGGGTCAAAGTTAAAAAAATTTACTTTTTTTTTTTTTTGCTCAGCATACATCTCCAAACACCCGGGCAACGCCGGGCTGAAATTCTAGTAATCATATAAAAAGCTAAAAATTCTACTATCCTTACTTTTAACTTGAAAATTTAAACTAAAATGACATAAACGAAAGCTAGACTATGTCAGGTAGGTATACTTAGTATATATATATAATATGAAGTGTAATAGACAGGGTCTTAATGGGCAAAGCCTCAGTAAAATATATTTAAAAGGTGCTGTGCTCAGAGTATTGCAGTTATGATAAACTCGATAATTGTAATTATCTAGAGCTATATAAATAGAAAGGGTGGGAGATCAATGATTTTTGAATTATCAATCAAGTTTTCAGAGGAGGAAACATGACAAAATCTAATTTTTTCATGTACGATCGTTTCGGAAACAATATCCTTTTATTCATTCGATATTTACAAATAAAATATTTCTAAATATCGTCTCCTCATCAGCATAAATCAGGAGGGAAGAAGACACCAAATTTTAACCAGCTTATTGAAATAAATATAGTTTGTGAATCTTTGTAAGGGAGTGTTTCCATATTGTTTTGTTCTTTTTTAAGCCATAAACCTTCTTTGATACGGATATTTTTTTTTTTTTTAATCTAAAAGAGATCATTGATATTTGTAACTATTTTTCTTTAAAACTAAATTGCTCCCCTCCGCATTTATGTTGATGAGGTGATGATATCCAGAAATATTTTACTTATTTCCCAATGGTTTTATTTATAAATATTGGAAGATACCGTCTCTGAAATGATCGTACATTTGAATTTGATTTTGTTATGTTTCCTCCTATGAAAACTTGATTGATAATTTCATAACTATCAATCTCTCATCATATATATATATATACATATACATATATATATATATATATATATATATATATATATACATATATTATAAATTCACAATAACCAAGACAACAATAAATTATAATAGGTTTATCGTAAGATGTATTTCTTCAGTGTTACAATCGTTTTTTAACCATTGGCTGATAGGAAGGGTGCGGTGGATACTAGAAAGCTGATTGGCTAACTAAAATCTCAATAGAAGGTGCGTATATAAAAACGACAAACAACCACAAAATTCGCACATAAGCCTGAAGAGTCCTAGAGTGGATGAATGTGAAATATTCAGTATAGCTTAATCACCATATATATTTTATAACTTTATATATATTTTATAACTTTATATATATATATATATATACATATATATATATATATTATAAATTTACAATAACCAAGACAACAATATATTATAATAGGTTTATCATAAGATGTATTTCTTCAGTCTTATAATCATTTCTAAACTATTTGCTCAAGCTTAAACATTATTTCGTTAAAAGTTATTCCAAAATAGCTAATCATCAGACAAAAAATACAACAGTAATAAATATAAAAATATAAACGATTGTTACTCTGAAGAAATACATCTTATGATAAACCTGTTACATACTATATAGCAATAAGTATATTTAGTCGGTATTTTTTTTTCTTATGCATTAAATAAAGTAGACGTTTTTTGTCTATATTAATTCTAGTTTGGATCCTTTCCAACTTCTGAATAACAATAAAGGTGGAAACATATAGGTTTGACTACTACCACTTTGTTGAGGAGGTTAACCATGCATCGCTCCAAAACCAATGCTATATTTAACTACTTGACTAATCAACACTCCTCTCCCTTGTCCCAGTTTAGGAAAATTTTAGTTGACAACACATCTATACTTGAACAGGTCAATAATAAACGAAAACTTGAAATACGAGAAGCATTACTAATAAAAACTAAAAAAAAAAAAGCTACTATTAATAAAATAATTTTTTCCAATAGTTATAATATCCTGAAATGTTTGTAAAGTTATTAAAATAATTAACCAATCGAAAAAAAATTATATAAATTACATTACGTTAACAATAAGTAGGTTTGAAAACATTTTGTAAAATCGTGTCAAGCTGGTCTAATGGTTATCATACTTGACTCACAGTCTTTAGATTTTGGTTTCGATCTCAACTTAAATAATCAAATTATATTCAATTTTCAACACTACCGATCATTACGGTGTTGTCTCACTGACCACTTTACACTCCGTAACCCTTATCCTCGAGTGGGTTCCATGCCTTAATAAGTAGTGACTTCCTTGTAAAAAAAAAAAAATAATATTCATATTTTTCAACTGAAATTTTAACGTGCCTACATATTATCTATAAAATGTTCGATTTCTTATTCAATTTAAGTTTAATACAAAATAAGATAAGGCAAAAATGAAAAAAAAAAAAATACTGAATGCAAACGGTATGATGACTACCCCCCCCCCCCCCAAAAAAAATATGGAATTGATAAATCAAGTTTAAGCCATGCCATGTCTGTCAAATTTATATGCGTACAAATACTCGTGGGACGTGGCTTGGATGTAGCTCATAGCAGCTAATTTCTACACGTAAATTTTTACATTAACACCACCAAAAAAAAAAAAAAAAAAAAAACTCTAAAAATTAGTTGATTTTTTTTATTAATAGTACCTAATTGCATCTATCAGGTGTTGTCCGGGAGTCTTTACTTTCATTTTCATTTAGCGCTTTTTAGTTATATTCTTGTTAAAGAGCTTTACTCTCACATTTAATACCTACGATGTTTCTATTTATAATCAAAATTCTGCATTAATTAAAATATAATATGCGTATTTTAAGCCGGGCAACGCCGCGCGGTCTGCTAGTTATTTGAAAAGACCTAAATATTTTATTTTAATTCAATAAATTTTCAGATAATAAACGTTTTATTTTGTGTTATTGTGTTGATCTAATGAGTTTGCTTTTACCAAAATAAATAAAGTTCCGCAAAACTTTAATAACTTGGAATTGTCAATAAGTAAAACAGTTAAAAACAGATAAAAATCCGATGATGCCCCACAGACACACACACACACACATTCTCACTTTTATATATAGGTATATAATTTCGAAACAAATTACAAGCGTTTTTTTGTATTTATATAAAAATGTATAGTCTGAAAAAAAAACGAGCATTTTAACAAATTTTAACGAATAGTCTCTAGTAAGAAAAAATATGAAATGAATAAAAATCGTCATTAGATGAAAATGTATGACTTAAATCCCTCAGGGTTTCATCCTGGGCCCAACTCTCTTCCTGGTTCATGTTTAAAAAGGATGTGTCCTCTATAGTATCCGACCTGACAGAATGGTTAATTGTAGGTATAGACCGTTTCATACCCTCGAAAAAGTTCCAACAAAAACCTAACAGCCAGCCATGGTTCTCTCCAGAATGTGCTGCTGCCATTGCGCACAGAAATCACTTTTTTCACTGCTTCCAACGTAATAGATGTATGGAAACTAAAGCCGCTTTCAGGACTGCCAGCAACCATTGTAAGAAAGTAATAAAGAACGCAAGAGAGTTGTATGCTCAATCCGTTAAGTCCAAAGTAGCTGAGCAGCAGCTTGGTTCCCACCAGTTTTGGCAAATAGCAAACAGAATCCTGAACCAGAACTAGCGCCCATACTTACAAAACTGTTTAAACGTTGTCTTAAGGAGAATCGCTTCCCATCATCCTGGAAAATTTCATCAGTATGCCCTGTATTTAAGAATTCAGGTGATCACTCATCCCCCTCTCAGTACAGGCCAATAAGTCTCCTGTGCATCATGAGTAAGTTGCTGGAATCTGTGTTAAATACAGAAGTAATCAACCATCTCAGCAAAAATAACCTTCTTAGTGACACTCAATATGGTTTCCGTTCTGCTAGATCTACAGCAGATGTGCTTACAGTTATATCTCATAGGATTAGCAAATCTATCGAGGGAAACAACCTTTCTAGGGTAACTGCTCTTGACATATCAAAGGCCTTTGATAGGGTATGGCATAAAGGTTTACTTCACAAGATCTCTAGCTATGGTATAGCTGGAAATGTCTTCTCAATTATTAAATCATTTCTTTCTGATAGGTTCATAAAAGTAGTAGTTGAAGGGCAAAAATCAGAAGCTCACAGTATAAATGCTGGAGTCCCTCAGGGGTCCATCCTGGGCCCAACTCTCTTCCTGATTTACATTAATGATCTTCCAAATCACATCCTTACATCATTCGTAGACATTTATGCTGATGACACTACTATCTATGGTACCACATCTAAGATCGTAAATGATCAACTTCTCTCTGATTCTCTTTCCTCTGATCTTGAGCACGTGGTACAATGGGAAAAGGAGTGACTGGTTACTTTTAATGCATCTAAAACCAAACTTCCATCTTTACATCATCAACGTTCTGATCCCCATCTGGCATCAATTGAAATGAATGGCTCTCGTCTTGGGGAGGCCTCATGTTTTAATAAGCTCCTGGGCTTGACCTTTACTCTTGATCTTAAATATACACGTACATTAAATCTGTTGCCAAGGTCGCTGGAAAAATTGTGGGATCCTTCTATCGATCCAGTAGATATCTCACTGCTGATGCAATTCTCTATCTATATAAGAGCCAAGTACGTCCAAGGATGGAGTACTGTTGCCAAATTTGGGCAGGAGCTTCTAGAAAGGACTTTTTCTGTCTTGATAGAGTTCAAAATAGACTTTGTAGCCTCCTAGGAGATATCCTTTTCTCTTCTCTGCAACCGCTATCTCACAGAAGAGATGTTGCGTGTTTGTCTCAGCTGTGTCGTTATTTTTATGGCAAGTGCTCGACTGAGTTTCAATCTATGGTCCCCCCTCGCCAAACTTTCACAAAAAACACTCGTCTAGCTGAAAACACTATCAATAATTCCCCCCACACTTTAATAAAATCAAGATCATTAAAAGTTACAAATAGTTTTGAACAATTATCTTCTCTTGTTCTTAGTAGAATTCTTTAAAAAAAAAAAAAATAAATAAAAAGCCTACAAAAATTGACCTTCAAACATAAAATGCATAAGTATAATTATTTGACAGTTTAAAGGCTCTCAAATTCCTTTCAACTTCTGAACACTAACAAAAAAGTTTTTAATAAAAGATTTAAATATTTGATATATTTTTTTTTTAATGAAAAATAAAGACAAAAACGCATTCTGGGGGTTTTAATTCTGCAATTAAATATATATTTTTTAATAGGATTTTTTAACAGTCTGTTTTAGTATTGCATTTTTTGACACATAATAAGAATGATACGGTCCAATTTACATAAATATAAGATACACAGAAACACGAGAATTGGTAATGCAATTATTATTCATATATCTAAGTTGAATTTGTTTTGCCGGGTTAACATAAATCAATCGGCCATATTGTATAAATGATTTGTGTACAAACTGCATGGAAGCGTTTGATCCTTTTTATCTATCGGGTTGACAAGAAAGTTCTTGCGGTTTTTACTTTTAAATTCAGACGAACATATCCCGACTTAAAAACAATATTTATTGATCGCAATAAGCATCATCAGAATCAACACACGTTTACCAACGCAAAAAAAAGTCTATTTATGCCATTAACGTAAAAATCTTGCGTTCTGGTGGCGATGAAGGTGTTTTTGATATCCATTAGGTTTTTGGAGCATTTCTCATGCAAAAAGTTGTCGAGATGCTTGAAAAAGTGATAGTCAGTGGGTGAAAGGTCTGGATAGTATGACGGGTAAGAGACCATTAGAGTAGAAAACTGTCTTACATTTGGGGATCTCTACTGTGTAGGGGTGGGATTTTGCTGCTTATCGAGTTTGTTGGGGGTGTTTACCTCGAGGGGGGACTATTATTAATTTTTTTAATTTGTTTCTGAATTTCTTTTTTTCACAAATATTTCAGAAAACGGATTTGTAATAACTTCGGGTAATTTCATTGGTAAAATGTTTATCCTTCAGGTTGACAAGAAAGTTTCTGCGGTTTTTAACTTTTGAATTCAGATAAACATATCTCGGCTCAAAAAAAAAAAAAAAAAAAATTATTGATCGAAATAAGCACCGTCAGAACTGTCTTGTCAACCTAATAATTTAATTTGAAAGATAATAACCTTAAGTTAATTTTCCAAAAAATATCATTTGAATAAAATAAAATACACATCAAGTGCGCTTGAAAGCCAAATCACAACGTAATATTAGAAAAATAAACAAATATTTTACATGTTTGAAATTTATAACAAATATATTTCAGAGATATACTCCATCTTCAGTATGTTTTCTTTCTTTTTTTCTTCCTTGCCATGTTGTAAATTTGGAGAAAGAAGTCTGTTTGTAAAGAGCCGCACGGTTGTATTTTGAAATGTTTGAACTGTGCGTAGGCAACGCGAGAATGACGTCAACATGGCAAGGAAGAAGAAAAAAAAACAAAGAAAAAACAACATACTGACGATGGAGCATACCTCTAAAATATATTTGTGATAAATTTCAAACAAGTAAAATATTTGTTTATTTTCCTAATATTACGTTGTGATTTGGCTTTCAAGTGCACTAGATGCGTATTTTATTTTATTCAAATTAAAACAACGTTTCTATTTTTCTTCTTTTTTTTTTTTTACACAGTGATCACCACTTATCAAGGCTCGGAAGCCACTCAGGGATAAGGGTTATTGTAAGTAGAGTACGTTAGTGAGGAGATTTGATGAAGTGTTTACTTAAGGGGGCGGCTCATTAGGAATTTGTTAACGTTGGACTTGAAGACATCCAAGTTGTAGTCTGGTGGGAAGCAGGCAGACGGAACAGAGTTCCACAGGCGTGCAGTTCTAAGAAAGAAGCTTTGTTCTATTATGAACTCTCATCCTTGATGAAAATATAATTATGATGTTTGCAAATAAATTTTTTAAAAATATTACTCTCCACCCCAAAAATTAAAAAAAAAATTATTTACATATCTATTCATGAATTATTAGGATGAGCTCCTGTAGCAAAACAAAAGAATAGGTCTAACGAGACGCAAATTTCACTACACGGGTTGTATCAAAAAGTCTGAGACGCAGAGCACTGTTCACAGTACGCAGGTCTGAACGCACCCCCCCCCCAACTCCTCCCAGTTATCTGCTTTTACCGTGCCTGGCATGCTTCATTAGCAGGTGTGTCATGTGACCATGCGAGAACTGTGCGAGATCGAAGGCTTTAAAACACCACGGACGCCATCTTGGATCATTTGATTTTTCTTTCTTCTCAGCCCGCAGGACAGAAGGACGTCTCCGATGTGAGTGTTGATTATTTATCGTTTGTACAGCCACACAAAACACAAACGCGTGACCGCTTGCCTCTTTGGTGCTGAACGTCACAGCTCCCTTGAATTATATCCAAGTTATCTCCCCCTGGACTATTATTAGCCATTGAAAGAATGCACACTCTTATTTCCGGAATCTAAAATATATATATATTTGATGTATATATATATATATATATATATATATATATATATATATATATAAATTCCACCCAAATTTAAGATGCCAGATTTTCTGCCTCTTTTTGGATTGGGCTCTTTCATAAAGTTGATACCGCACCTTGTAGTCGTAGATGAAACTCACACAATATTGCGACTCAAATGGATGTTATCTTTTTCTTTTTTTTTTTTTTTTTTTTTTTTACACTTTTCATGCATATTTCTCGATTTGTTCACCTTGGCGGCATTGTTTTGGAAGAGAATTGTGTTGTCGTTTATTTACTAATTTCAAGTTCGTGTCCAGCACGTCTTTTTTGCTTACAAAATTTTGCTTTCGGTTTCGCTTCTGGCTGATGGTACCCAAGTCCCCCCCTTTTTTTTTTCTTTTTTTACACTCAGGCAATGCCAGGCACCATAATATGTAATGAAAATAATGCTATTTTTGATACTTAAGCCAATATTTTTTTATCACATTCTTCCATGATTGAGATCTTTCAAAATTAAGATAAAATGACTCTACACTAGTTGACATGCCATAAAACTAAAGTCAACTAACCCCTCTTCTCTCCCTTAATGTATTTCGATTGTCTTGGGATATTTTTGATGTATTCTTCCATTTAATAATCATGTCTTTGGTCTTCACCTCTTTATGTATCATCTTTCATATGTCCTTCATTGACAAACTGTCTCCATGAGAATCAACGTGTGTGTATATATATATTATTTTTTTTTACTATAATAATTAAATACCTACAGACACTAGTGTTTCATCCTTTCGGGATTCTTCAGTGCAGGGTGTCACGATTACTACCAGTCGAACGATTCGAACCCCGCGACACGAGACATCTCTGGCTCGATTAGCGGAGGCCGTATCCATTCGGCTACCATTAACCGTGGGAAATAGCGTTGAATTTTAAACATTTTAATTTAAATGTTCATTACGTCAGACAGACAGTGATCAAATCGTTATACGATGATCTACGCATAAGAGCTAAATTGACCGACTTTTTAATTCAACTGAAAGTGCTCAACGATAAGAAACGAATTTCTTAAAGGGGCTGTCATAGTTATTTTTTTTACTATAATAATTAAATACCTACAGACACTAATATATATATATATATATATATATATATATATATATATATATATATATATATATATATATATATATATAACCCAGTACTACCTGCCTCATGTTCGGGTCACCGGCGACTAAACTGGTTCCCCCACCAGACTTGTTTGGTGAGGAGGGTGGCTAGTCTCCCTGAAGGATTAAAAACAAGACCTTCCAAAGGGCGAATGAACTGTTTTTCTGGGTCAACGGCCAACTAGCACAGTGTATATTTGTGTGTGTGTGTGTGTGTATATGTGTATTAGGGTGGAGAGGGCTCCCGTAAGCCGTGGTGAAGGCAACCTTTCTAGGAGAAGCAAATCTCTGATTTAAAAAACAAAGCGGAAGACCGGTGCCCGCATTAAGCTGGTCTGCAGTTTAATTTGTTGCTGGCTATCTTGCTCTTGCTTGCTGCTGGATCTCAACATTTTGAACCGAGAGAGAGAGACTTAGCTGTCGTACAAAGCTAAGACTCTATAACATCATCTTTGTGTAGATACTCCCTCAGGCATTTGGGCTCATGGATTTTAAATGTCTGAGAGAGTGGCACTCGTCTGACAAGACGTTGCAATCATCATATATATATATATATATATATATATATGATGAGAATAATGGAAATAGTATTCTGACAAAATAGAGAAATAAAAAAGAACAAACCGAGTTATGTGTTCATTAAAGTTTCGTCTTTATTTATTTATCCAGAGGAATTCTCGAAATAAAGACGAAACGTTGATGAACACATAACTTGGTTTGTTCCTTTCTGTATAAATATATTTCCTTACATACCAATCCTTATTTAAGAAGCTCAATGTAATTACAGAGCAATATAGTGAATGAATGACAAAAAACTTTTTCCAAAATTCATGATGTTGACCATCTTATAATTTATTCTTATAATTCAGTTGACATTCACAATTCTTGACAGTATCTGTTTTGTACTGCAAAAGCAATCACTTAATTATTATATATCAATCAGTGAATTTATTATGCCCTTAACTCATCAGAAGAAGTAGCAACAATCAATCCGTCAAAAGGAAATGAAGTGAGATTTGACATGATTAAAACCTGAAAATTGGAAGAGAAGCTGCATATACCTTTAATATGTTTCCATTACGCCATTTTGAATTTTAACAGATTGATTGTTGCTATTTCCTCTGATGAGTTAAGGGCATAATAAATTCACTGATTGATATAATAATTAAGTGATTGATTTTGTGCCACAAAGCAAATAGTGTCAAGAATTATAAATATCAAATAAATGAAAGGAATAAATTATAAGATGGTCAACATCATGAATTTTGAAATATAGTTTTTTGTCATTTATTCACTAATATATATATATATATATATATATATATATATATATAGGGAATTAGATCTGGAGTCTAAAGAGCAAAGTTTATTTTAATGTATTAATACTTTAAAAGAACAGTGATTATAGTAATGGAGATATATAATAAGCTCAATAGGTATATTTATTCTAGAGCTATATCAATATTGAGTATAAAGATTAAAAATTGTAAATTATGAATCAGTTTCAAAAGGAAAAACAAACAAAATCAAATTGATTGCACGATCGTTTCGGAGACGATATTCATTTTATTAAAATTGAGAATAATTATCAATAATCATTGACAATAATTAAGAAATACTTTTGTTTTCGAATATGATCTCCTCATCAGCACAAAAAGAGGGGGGAAAGAAGTTCAATACACCAAAATAAACTAGTATTTTTGTAGTAAGTAAGGCGGATTGTCCTTATTGATTTTCATTAGAAAATTTGTTGTAACCATTCGCCGCCAAAATTCAACATGCCCACACTTTAAGAGATTGGAAAGACAAAAAACTTTATAAATGGGTGCTTCATGAATTGAACAATAACCAAAAGAAACGTCGTTATGAAGCGTCATCTTCTCTTCTTTTATGAAACATGAACGACCCGTTTCTCGACTCTATTGTGACTTGGGATGAAAAGTGTTTGTTTTAGAACAACTGATAACGCTCAGCTCAGTGGTTAGACGCTGATAAAGCTCCACAACACTTCCTGAAGCCTGGGTTGCACCAAAAGAAGGCCATGCTGACTGTTTGGTGGTCTGCAACCGATCTCATCCACAACAGTTTTTTGAATACAGGCAAAAGCATTACGGCAGAGAAGTACTGTCAACAAATGGATGAAATGCATCAGAAACTTCGACAACAACACCCAGCATTAGTTAACAGAAAAGGCCTAATTCTCCTCCAAGACAATTCCTGATTGCACGTTGCTAAACCAACCTTGCAGAAGTTGGAACTCCCCTCCAGGTTCCTGCTTTCCCAACTGTACTGACATGCAAAAGTTCAAATGTAATGTGAACAGACATCTAGCTGCTCAACTCCCTAGATAGCATCCCTGCAACTTATGACCCCGATAGTAGCCCCCTACATCAAAGTGGCACTGTGCCTTGTTTAGGGTAAAAATGGAAAAAAAAATTTTTTAATTATCCAGAGAATTACTGCAAACATATCTCATAACATTTCTGCTTCTTGCTTATTGGTAAAAAACACTCTCCAAGTAGAAGAGATTTTTAACTTTTTGAAAAGGAAGTTTAACCTTGAAATATCAAACATCGCACACCATACTATTTTGGATTTGATGCAATACATTGAATTCGTTATATTATCTACCTTCACCTTATTTGATTTTGTAACTTCAATCTGATATCGCAACTTCCTACACATGCTTCAAGCAAATTACAAAACACACATTTAATAAAAAGTTTTTATTTTACTTTCCTCTTAAACAAAATTGTTTGCAACAACTCAACAGCCATTTTTGCATACGGTGTTTACACAAAACCATTTTTAGCCGTGACCAAATTCTCGTCTAAAGGAAAATAGAATAAACTTTTAAAAAAAAAACATTAAATATTAACATGTTCTCATCCTTTAAGAATTTATTTTTATTTAGTGTTCTAAGAAATAACTTCCAATTTCTTTAACAATCTTATTTACATGTTGGTAAAAACGATTTTTATATAGATTTTACTAAAATGTAGTTCTAGTCTATATAAAGAAAACACTAGATATATGCATGCGTGTCTGCCTGTGTGAAAATATTTAACCGATAAACTCTTAAACAACTAAGAATTAACAGGAAATAGTAACCATACACCAAGGATGGTTTATAACAGGTAACATTATTAATTTATTTATTGCGGACTATTATCCTCATCTTTCTTAGATGTTGCTTCACGATGTTTCGGCCAACTATTCCTCTGGCCAACGGGATAGAAACTCTGAATCTCCTAACTGCATTCTCAGCAATTACTGCCATCCATAGTTGTCGTCTCACTACGTTTTGGCCAAGTAAACCTCTGACCGGCTTTGGGTAGGATTGAAACCGCTATCTTCAGGCAATTCTCACATGGAACCATAGAGATTCAACGTCTCTATCCACTGCTCCACGGGCACTGAAGTTAGGAGATTCGGAGTTCCTATCCCATTGCAGTTACCACCTGACAAAGGCCAGAGGAATAGTTGGCTGAAACGTCATGAAACAGCATCTAAGAGAGATGAGGATAAACATCCGCAATAAATAAATTAATGAATAATGCTCATCTCAATAATGAATTTCAATTAAAATAATATATAAAGTAATATCTTTGTTTGGATGGATGTCAGCAAGTTGAAATGCAAATTGTTTATTTCAACTTGCCAAGATATTTCTATTACTTTTGTGCAAATTCATTCATAGCTTGTAGTGGCTTAATTTTAAATATTTTTGCCGATAACTTAAATGGTAGGGAATGCGGCTGGAGTGCTAAATGTTTTGGTTTCAATTCTAGCTGATGGCACCCAAGTCATTTTTTTTTTTTTTTAAAAAAACATCTTTTGAAATCAATACTACATATGAAAAAAACAAACAAACAAAAAAAGGTTCCTTCAGTAATTGACAGATTATGGAACCCACGAAGGGATACCTCACACAAATATGGTTTGTTAACTCTAAAATCCATGTTTGTATTGTTTGGGTTACTCGGACGATTATTCTCACCTTGGATGTTACTGGGACAACGTTTTAGCCGCTGTACCCTGCAACCTTCTTCGGATGTTGAATACATGTTTCCTTTTCTCTACAAAGGAAAAGAGGGGTTAGCTCAGTATTGCAAGAATTCGACTGTGGGTTTGAGGGTGTGTCTGCAGATTATAAACAAAGTTCAATCTTCAGGGGTCACTCAGATATTATTTTTTTAAGGCTTTCGTATGACTCGATTTCACGGGATATCTATGCTAATTGTTGATATTAATGAAAAAAATGTTTTACGAAACAGAGGATCGATATCTCACGTTTATTTTCGTTAAAAAAAAAGAAAAGAAAAACCACTGTGACCCCTAAAGATTGAACTTTCCTGATGATCTACAGGCCTACCCTCAAACCCACAGTCCGAATTCTTTCTTTAGTAATTCCTCTTTTCCTTAGTAGAGAAATGGAAACATGTATTTAACACCCGAAGAAGGTCGTGGGATGCAGCGACCGAAACGTTGTGCTAATAACCCCCAAGATGTGAATAATTGTCCGATTAACCAAAACAATACCAACATTCACATCTCATCTAAAAAAATTCAGAATTGCTCTAAAAATCAACGTTATCAATCGTATACACTGATTATCAGCAATTAAAGAAATTATTTTTTTATCTTTTTCAGGAAATAAATGGGGCTATAAAGGCAAAGCAGGTGAGTCAGATTTTAAATATTCATTTCATGTTTAATAGAGAAGCGTTCATTCATTTCATATCATTCAAGCAGTAAATATTTTCCACTAGAATTTTTGTAGAACTATACATTATAATAACATATGTTTAAAAAAAAAAAAATGAAACTTAAATAGCAACACAAACGCCATCAAGTTATTGACGGGACTACTGAGAGTTTGACTGAAACATAACATGTGTGCAGAGTTCTGGTGATTTTTTTTTTTTTTTTTTTAACACAAGAATAACAACTTATCAAGGCCCGGAGGCCACTCGAGGATAAGGATTAATGTGTATACATTAGTCAATGTGATTATAGTGTAGTGTGGAGAACTAACTTCATGTATGCACTCAAAAGGCTCTAAGTCCTGTTAGCGAGAAATATTATGAGAAAGGGAGATAATTTGGATGATCTCTCCCTTCTAAATTTGAATATTTGGGGTTCAGTTTCTGTAGCCTCCTTGAAAGCATCTAGTACTGAAATGCTTAACTGTATTTAAGTAGTGTACTGCAGTAGTATAGTATGACAGTGAAACAAAAGATGTTTTCTTTTTATAAGTTGTAGAGCGTATATTTCATTGATATAACAAGAAAAGCACTTGGTTGTCAAAATGTATGAAATAACAGAAACCTGATCAAATGACAGTAAATGGTTTGATTAGTGCTGGGATTATTTAATCGGAATTGGAAATCGGGAAAATCGGAAGATTTGGAGACGTCAGAATCCGTGTCAGAATCGGAAAAACTGATGCCTATTTACCGATGCCAAAACGATTCTTTTGTCTTTTTTTTTATTGAATTTTGTTTAAAGCAAATTCTTCCATTGCTGGTAATAATGACAAAATAATAAAAACTTATTGATTTTAAAATACCAGTAAAGCTAAAAATCGATAGATCATCTTTCAAAAAGCATATTTTGATGTTTAGGAAAATATCTGCATATTTAACATGTGTTTTTACGAAAATCGAGGAAAATAATCTCATAGTTAAATAATTAGAGACTTATAAAAGAATCGGAATCGGTAACTGTATCAGAATCGAGAAAAATATTGGAATCGTCCCATCACTAGGTTTAATATTCTATAATTTTGTAAGTGCTTCCATTTTAACACACCAGCCAACCCTAAATAGTCCCGGAACGCACAATTAAAGATGTAATTGATCGCGTAATTAAAAAGAGTTGAGGATATTGTGCATCCCTGTTGAAAAGACTTGCCAAGGTCGCTGGAAAAATGGTAGAATCCTTCTACCGCTCCAGAAGATATCTCACTGCTGATGCAATTCTCTATCTATATAAAAGCCAAGTACGTCCAAGGATGAAGTACTGTTGCCACATCTTGGCAGGAGCTTCTAAACACAGCCTATCCTGCCTTGACAGAGTACAAAATAGAATTTGTGGCTTAGTGGGGGGATGCCCTTTTCTCTTCCCTGCAACCTCTCTCCCATAGAAGAGACGTTGCGAGCCTGTCTTTGTTTTATCGTTATTTCCATGGCAAGTGTTCGTCTGAGCTCCAATCTCTGGTCCCCCCCTCGCCAATCTTTCAGGAAAAACACCCATCTAGCTGAAACCACTGTCAATAATTTTCCCCATTGTTTATCTATGCCTAAATCAAAATATAGATTCCGGGAACAAAGTTTCTTTCCTAGAAGTGCACGCCTGTGGGACTCTCTTCTGTTTGCCTGTTTCCCACCTGACTACAACTTAGATGTCTTCAAGTCCAACATAAACAAATTCCTGATAAACTGCCTCCTTATCGCCATTGTTATCTTTTCCCGATCTGCTCTATTAAGGCCAAAGTCATTTGGAACTGTGACATCGATAATGAGTGCAGTCCTTTCGGGCTTGTTCCATATTACTATATCTGGCTCGATGGCCTTGTCTTTTATGTACCTGCCCGCCTGTATGTTTTTGTCGTAGAACACTGTAACTTTTCCATTTGATGTTATCGGTGGTGGTCCATGTTCCCAGATGTTCGACAACCTATCTCGTTGCATCTCTCCACAGATCTTCCAATCTACATACTTTGTTGTGGCGCTGCGTGTGTGGAACAGTTTCTATTAAATTAGTCTATCAATTCTTAGGTTACAGACTTCAAACTTGATATATAGGATACTTTGTTATGTGTAACAAATTCGATTTGGTTTTTAGCCGATATAAACAGCTGCTGACATGTAAAAATTTTAGAAAAAAATGGAACTTGGCATCTATCTGCCTACATAATGCACCAGGGAGAGTTCCTATCAACAGGGTCGAATGTAACAGCAAAAATAAATGGCGCACAGAACAGTATGTAATATGTCAAGCTTAAGTTTGAAATAGCATTGAATCAATAGAAAGTGTTGTGTCTGCACAAATAATTAACAAGAACACAAAAGTAAAGGTATACAATAATATATTAGGAAGAAAAGTTATATACATATTTACATGTCTTCAGATATACTTCAGTAGGAGATATTCCGACAGGTGGCGTGTTGCATGTCTTACTAGAGGCAGCATAGGCGTCTTGCCTATTTGGCGGTCGTTGCCGGACTCCCCCGGTATTGGTGATTGATGCCTTTATATATCTCACTCACCCGCCTATGTTAATTAGTGGGCGTCTCCACAACAGAAAGATGTCAAGAAAAGTCTTGTTTATGGAGAATGTAATCGCAATTACATTAATATTACAGTTTCTATTTTGATTTCTTTCTGATATTGCAAAAACTGCATATACATGCAAGAATTTATGTTTCGTTGGATGTTATTTTAAAATATCTCTTTTCCTCTCAAATATTTCAGGTCCTGAATTCTGGCATAAATTATTCACAACCTGTTCCGGCAAAAGACAATCTCCTATCAACATCATTTCCAAGGAAACGATCCATGAACCAAAGCTGACAAATTTTGCCATCTGGTTTGATCCACCGCATCCGCAAGATCACATGATCGTCATTAACAACGGACATACAGGTGAGAATAATAATGGCGCATTCCCCTTTTTTTTTAACAATCTATTGTAGAAAAGTTTTTTTTTTGTTGTTTTTTTTTACACAGTGATCACCACTTATCAAGGCCCGGAAGCCACTCAGGGATAAGGGTTATTGCAAGTACATACGTTAGTGTGGATATTTGATGAAGTGTTTGATTAAGGGGGCGGTTCATTAGGAATTTGTTAACATTGGACTTGAAGATATCCAAGTTGTAGTCCGGAGGGAAGCAGGCAGATGGAACAGAGTTTCACAGGCGTGCAATTCTAAGAAAGAAGCTTTGTTCATGGTTTGTACAAACCATCAAACCAATTATGCACCATCTACCCAAAAAAAAAAAAAGATTCCACAACCATTTTCAGGTTCTTGGGCCACTATGTCCGTCATGCAGCAGTTCTGTTGCCGCCCATCTTTGTTCAGGCTATACTGTCTGTCAAGGTTTGGTTAAGTGGCCTATTATTTTCAAATGCTTGTGAAATGTGCCGTGAGGTAGGACTGACTCTACAGACAGACAGATTTAAGTGCAACCATTCTATTAGGTGATATTTGCTTACGTACTATCATGTAAGTGATGGTGGTCAAGTTGTTAATGATATGGACCAACAACCTGTTCAAATCTAGTCCTTTCCACAAACTCATTTTCATTTAGGATGTTGGCAACCTTCACGTGGTTCTACTTGTAAGTATTTGATGTCTTTCTAGAAATAATTCTGACCAGACAAATATCGGGAAAACCAATGCAACAATAGAATCTCCAAATTCATACGATATGATGATGTACAATCTAAACCAGGATTTCATAAAGTGGGCTCTATGGAGCCCTGGGGGTCCGTGAGTGAGGCTGAGGTGCTCCGGAAGCCCTTTCTTAAAGAGGACAAAATGCTTTACATGGAAAAATTAAATGGCTGCAGACATTTATTGAACTTTTTTTTATTGGAAATAGATACGATACATAACTACAGGTGTAAGCTGAGGGGCCCTGGAAACCCTTTCTCAAAGAGGACCAAATGTTTTATATAAAAAAAAAAAAAATGACTGCAGACATTTAATTATTGATCTTTTTTTCTGTAAAGAGATACGATACATAACTACAGGTGTAAAGAGTTTCAGGATGGTTCATGAAAAACTAAAAAAATAAAAAATAAATTAACAAAAAATGTAACAATTTTTGATTAATCAAAAACAAAAAAATAATTGTAAACACAAAAATATAATAAAATCACAAACAGGAACAACTAATGAACAAGTATAAGTTAAAATTTGAAATTAATATTTTTCATATTTATTTTAGAAATTATCTTGTTAGTGCTTTGGGAAAAACTTTTGCCATGCTCAGGAGCTCCATGGTGTGCTAAAGTTTTGGAAACCCTGATTTAGACTATTAATAATTAGTGATTATTGCTAATTATTTCATGTTAAGAACTTTAAATGTTGAAATAAAGGAATCAAGAAGCAGCACATTTGAAGTTAGTTTTTTAATAATAATAAAAGACGAAAATCCCCCCCCCCCGTAACATTACAGTTATCGAAAAAGATTTCATCATGAAGCATATCACATTGATGATGGGATCATCATAATAGAAAATATTATTGGAGAAACGACATTTGCCATCACGTGACATGCTAACATTCTCCTAAAGTTCTTGGCTTTCAGGCCAAGATCACACTATCTGTTCTGGTGCTGTAGTTCACCTTTTCTGTCCTCAGTCAGTAGATTGATTGGTTGTTTTTGCTTTACGGCATATCAACCCTTTTCAGGTTACCTAATGCCGAATCCAGTGATTTTTAAGAAAAAAAATTTTAATGGAAAATATATATATATATATATATATATATATATATATATATATATATATTTTTTTTTTTTTTTTCAAGTCGGTTTCTATTTAACCCATAGTTGGGACCCTAACAGGTACTACCACTCCGGGAGCACCTGGGGAGCAATGGTAATTAAAGGGTGGCTTCACGCTCTTCAAAGCCCGCAAGCTGGAGTCTCACCATCGGATATAGTTTAAGATCATATCCAGGACCTCAGTCAGTAGAGGAGAAATCCTTCATGACTGAGACAAGATCAATAAAAAAAAAACGGTATTAGATACGTTTGAAGCCGAAACAACACAGTATTACAAAATAAACAGACATTTATTTTGTTTGAAATTTATATTGAAATTCATAAATATATTTCGAAGGAAACCTTCATCTTCAGTATGCCTTTCTTTTTTTTTTTTTTTTTTGACATGTTGTTGTTGGAGCAGAGAATCAGCAAGTAGAAGTCCGTTTGTGGTTTCTACGGTAGTTTTTTAAATGTCGGAACGGCGCATTTGGTCACGCGGGATTCACATTAATATGTGTGTTTCCTTCAATGTTCTTCATTTTGAAACTGATTTTGTTAGTGCTTCGTGAAAAAATTTTGCCCTGCTCAGGGGCTCCATAGTGTCCTAAAATTTGGGCAACTCTGATCTAGACTATTATTAATTAGGTACTTGTACAGTTTAGTGAAGACATTAAAAAATGAAAATATCGAAAAAAAAAAGGTTATATTGTACGTATCTGTTTTGGACTGAAGATCTCTGAAAAAAAAATTTCATTTAATTTCATCGAATATTTTTTTTTTCTTTTACAGCGGAAAAACACGTTTTTATGAGAGCGCGTTGAAGGCAGACATCTTGGATTTTATTTAAATTTTTGTTTAAATTTATAAACGCCATGGGAGATAACTCCAGTAAAAGCGCCGACACTCCCTCCCCCCATCTTTAATCCAAGCTTTTCTTCCTAAAAATTTAACCTTTTGCTCGGTATTATAAATTGTTTTTTCGCTGTAAAAAAAAAAAAAAAAAAAAAAAATACTTAATGAAATGAAATTTTTTTTCAGAGAACTTCATTCCATAACGGATGCGTGCAATATAACCTTTTTTCGATATTTTCATTTTTAATGTCTTCACTAAACTGTACAAGTACCGTTAATTAATTACATGGTAAGAACTTTGAATGTTGAAATAAAGAAATCAAGAAGAAGCACATTTCAAGTTGTTTTTATTTAACGATACTTTTTTTTATTTGATAGTAAATAAAACCGCATTAAATACTTGTTGCACATTGAATCTTTTATTTCTTTTCAGTTAAAGTAAAGACGGTTGGAAAGTTTTACATAACTAATGGCGGTCTTCCAAATGTTTACAAAACTGCGCAGTTACATTTTCACTGGGGTCCACAAGACGACATTGGGTCTGAACATCAAATCGATTCAGTTTCATACCCATTAGAAGTAAGTATGGAAAAATGAATGTGGAGAAAGGAGGTTTGGTGTCGCTAACCAAAGATAATATTTAAAAAAGGAAATGGTATTAAACAAAAACAATCAGTATATATATATATATATATATATATATATATATATATATATATATATAGGAAATTTGAATTCTGACGATGCTAGTTGGATTTTTCCTCTTTTTGAGGATCTTCCTCCAGCTAAACAATATGTAAACTCATTCTGGACTCACAGTAATAAATTTCCTATATACTGCTCTGGCTACACATTGAGTACTCTAGTCCGGTTTTTTCACCACTGGTAAATATATATATATATATATATATATATAAAATTTATTTATACAAACATTGATGGCTACATATGTGCATACATGTTTCTGTAATCACCCGTTATTGGGGAGATTACGTCTTCAGGCCAAGAATTACCCTCGAAAACTGAAACCTATATATATATATATATATATATATATATATATATATATATATATATATATATATATTTGTTTACTGTTTTGGGGGGAAAGAATTCCAACAAAGTGCTCAATTGCAAAGAAAAACCTTTTCGATATAAGTGCTTAATAGTTATTTATTTAATAGTACAGAAGTTCAGAAAAACATTAGTACCGTCGGTTTCAAGCCCAACATAAAGGGGACCAGTTACGTTTACATTTTACCATTAACTGGCCACTTTATGTTGGGCTTGAAACCGACGGTACCAATGTTTTTCTGAACTTCTGTACTATTAAATATATATATTTCTATGGAAATATACTTTATTTCCTTATAATAAATACCAACCCTTATTCAGGAAGCTCAATGTAATTACAGAGCAATATAGTGAATGAATGACAAAAGGCTATATTCCAAAGTTCATGATGTTGACCATCTTACAATTTATTCCTTTAATTCAGTTGACATTTACAATTTTTGGCAGTATTTGTTTCATAGCACAAAATCAATCACTTAATTATTATATCAATTAGTGAATCTATTTTGCCCTTAACTAATCAGAAGAAATAGCAGCACTCAAAGGAAATAAAATGCATTTTGACAGGATTAAAATATAAGCTGTAAATACCTTATAATATGTTTACATTACGCCATTTTGAATCTTCTGAATTTTCGGATTTTAATCATGTCAAAACGCACTTTATTTCCTTTTGACGGATTGACTGCTGCAATTTTTTTTTTACCCCTTTGCAGTTCTTTTTCCGGATAAAAACCAATTAAAAATTTTTTCACATGTCTGAATAGTCTATATTCCAAATTTCATGTCTGTATATCTAAAATTCGTTGAGAAGTGTCCTCATGCACACACATTCTCACTTTTACAGATGTATAGATTATTACACAGATTATCCACAGACATGCATTTTGCTCTTAAAAAGTCATCAGTGTGGCTATATACAGCTAACATATTGATGTTGAAGTTCAAACCTGAGACTTTTGGTCACCATTGACTGCGAAAGTTCGCCGTTCTAACAATTTGCTTGTTGACAGAATGCAAAAACCCTGTGATATAGTGGCCCTAGGATACGTTTCTTTTCAGGTTACGATGTGGAATACAATATTTTTCCAACCCCTGGTTATGGTATTTACCCCGCTTTACAGTGTTATTTATAAGGTTATTTATTTATTATTATTTTTTTTTTACATAGGCGTCACAACTTATCAAGGCCGATACGCCACTCAAGGATAAGGGTTAAAGAGTGTACAGTAGTCAAAATGACAATATAGTAATCGATAGTAATGGAAGTTCGGTAAATTTGTTAACTTAAGTGGAACGGCTCATCAGAAACTTGTTCACATTAGACTTGAAGACAACCATATTATAGACAGCTGGAAAGCAGGAAAACGGAAAACAATTCCACAGGCGTGCAGTTCTAAGAAAGAAGCTTTGATCATGGAATCTACGTTTAGGTTTAGGCACAGATAAAGAGTGGGGGGAATTATTGATAGTGTTTTTAGCTAGTCGAGTGTTTCTTGTGAAATATATTTGATTATATACATGTGTATTATACACTGTATTGTATTTTGTTACTAATTTTTAATATGTACTGTATAAAATTTTGCTAAGGCCCCAACATACGACGATTTGACCTTACGATCCTAACCCCAGAACGGATTAATGGCGTATCCCAGGGTTCTACTGTGCTGCATTTATTTACAATAATTTATTTTCAGAAATGATTCAATTCTTTTTTAGGAAAATATCTTGTTAAATAGTCCATGTGAATATGCAGGGCGCCTGCTAATCTCATCATTGGCTCTCATACTCTCAATTAAATCATGAGCAACTTTTAGTGAAAAAACAAGTTTCTTGGCCTTCAGGCCGAGATCGAAGTGTATTGTTGATTTTCAATGTATTTTTGTTAACATGAATAAAGAATTTAATATCTCAAAGTGTAGTATCTGTTCCGGCAGATACTGCAAGCAAAGACCATATGTGGGGGTAACTCCACATATCAGACCTTGGTCAATGTAGCGGCAACCCTTCATACCAATTGTCACTATCCAGCTCCCATTTCCCACCCATCGAGAGCTGGTCCCCTTTCCCCTCCCCCTCTCTCTCCACATTAAAAAACGGCTTTGTGTCTAATTTGCTCAGTGGGGAAGCAAATAAATACTTCTTGGCCTTCGGGACAAGATCACAGTGTAGTATCTGCTCTTCAGATGCTGCACTTCAATTTCTTGTTCTCTGTCAGTGGAGGAGAAATCCTTCACGACTGAGACAATTTTTTTATTTTTGTACCTTTTCTCCACATTAAAAAAACGACCCTAGTGTCTAACTCTGTCCCGTGGGGAGGCATTGTAAATAGGAACAATACCGTTGTTGACCTTCAAAACATCCAAACCAAGATTCTGTCTTCTTTCCTTCGATATATCTAATCTATAAAAAGCTATACGTCTCTCTGTCTGTCTCTCTGTCTCCATGTTTTCAAACTATCTTTTCTAAAACTAAAAGTCGCAAAGCGGCGCTAGGGGCCTCAAATGATTGGATTTTTTATGGATCATTCTTTTATGGGTCTTTAGCCGGTTAAAATAGTTTTTAAGGGTTCAAAAATGGGTCAAAATTGAAAAAAAAAATCGTGGAACATCTTAGTTTATTTTGAATTTTTCATTTGTAATCAGTTTTTATGCTAGTGTTGCAGAAGTTCCTTCCTTTTCTCTGATTTTCGGTAAATAGAATGCAACTAACTAGTATGTATGCTCTGAAACTTGTACAAGGTTGATTCCTACGAATTCACTTTGATCCTGCATATGACCTTAAACTATATCCAGTGATGAGGCCGCAGCTTGCGGGCTTTGGAGAATGTGGAGCCACCCTTTAATTACCATTGCTCCCAGATCCAGTCTGACCCGGAGTGGTAGTACCTGTTAGGGTTCCAACTATGAGTTAAAAATAGAAACCAACTTGAAAACAACAAATATATTCTATTAAAAAAATTTGCTTCAAAATTTTTAGATTCGGCATTAAATAACCTGAAAAGGGTTGATATGCCGTAAAACTAACCAACCAAACAACTTAATTACTCACTTACGTCAACCAGGAATCATTTTGGTTTCTTCATAACCATTTTTTATCTTTTATTAACCGTAGAAATAGTACAGGAGTTACTCCGTGAGTCTTTGAAATTTTAAAAGAATTTAGAAGCATTTAAACATGTCTAAATACCCTATAAACCAAATTTGCTACGAGCGTATATTTTTTTATGTCGCACGCGCGTAAAACGATGGCCACCAAAGAATACAATGCGTAATGCAACTTTTCATATCTCGATAACTACTTATTTCTGCAAAATTTCAATGCGATTTCCGTATTCAGCATAGTAGAAAACTTAGAAAAGTCGCCATTTAAAAGAAAATTGTGGAGGTGGACCTAATCTAAAAAAAAATAGCAGTAAATTTTCTTCAAAATCTTTGGATTCGGCATTAAATAACCTGAAAAGGGTTGATATGCCGTAAAACAAAACAACCAAACAACGAATTCACTTTAATAATAAAACGGACAGAGGTGTTTAGTATACGCATGCGCGCACACAATTTTCCTCTCTCATACGCATGCTTTTATATACAAAAAATGGTAATCGTGAAGAAAGACAGAGCCTGTTTCCTCCGTTTGACTATAGGTGGCGTTACTGTCTGTCCACCCAGCTACGGAAGCACAAAATGTGCCACCCGTGAAATAAAAATAAATGTTTTTGTTATATTTTAATTTTAAGCATGTTTTTTTTTTTTTCTTTTTGCAAACATATTTAAGTTTGGGGTGTTTTCCTCAAACATATTTACGTTTATTTTTGTTTTTGCAAACATATTTAAGTTTTATTTTTCCAAACATTTACGTGGCTTGTTTTTTTTTTCAAACATTTAAGGTTTTTTTTTTTTTTTTTTTTTGCAAGCATAAACTAAATATTTTTGAAATATTTTTCTTTTTGAAAAGTTTGCTTATGCACTTATTGTACCGCGCTATTTTTAAATTGTAGTTTCAAGTAAGATTCAGGTTTTACAATATCCTTTTTCATATATATATATATATATATATATATATATATATATATATATATAACTACTCGCGGAAAAGGTAAAATAAGTGCAGAAAAGTAAGAAAAAAAAGAGAGGGGTCCATAAAAAAAAAGATTTAAAAAAAAAACGTTGATTTTTTTTTTTTTAATCATAAGAGCGTAAAAAATACTCGCGGAAAAACGGTTGTACCCATAAATATGTTTGAAAGAAAAATATAGCAAAAACATTTAGTTTATACTTGCAAAAAAAAAAACGTAAATGTTTGAAAATAAACAAGCATCAAAACGTAAATGTTTGAAAAAAATAAAACTTATATGTTTGCAAAAACAAAAAAAAACGTAAACATGTTTGAAAAAAAAAAAAAAAAAAAAAAAAAAACGTTTAAAATTAAAATATAACCAAAACATTTATTTTTATTTCAAGAGTGGCATTATATACATTTTGTGCTTCCGTAACGGGGTGGACAGACAGTAACGCCACCTATAGTCAAACCGAGGAAACAGGCTCTCTCTTTCTTCACGATTACCCAAAAAATTCCATCGCATCAAAAATCATAAATCTTGTAGATGTGCTCATATTTCGCATGACAAATTTCCTTCGATATTTGTATTTCGTCTTCCGGTAAACCATTTTAAAATGTCACTCATTTTCTTTTCAAGTTTTCTACAGTATATTCCCCTTCCATTTTGCTATCATCTTTTGTTCTGGCTGCACATTTACTGTATTCTTTTGTAAAATTGATTTCAAATTAATAACCGTTGGTTTTCTCACTCTGTTTTTAGTGGAGAACGAATACATCTACCAAAACGTCATATGAATTGAATAAAACCTACTTAACACAATTTCATTTGCCAGTTATTATTAATATATCATATTTTCAAATATTTCCATCTTATATATATATATATATATATATATATATATATATATATATATATATAGTCATCCACATACAGTACTGTTTCGCTGTTTCACAGCTCATCAGTGCGGCTAGACAGGCAACTACCTCAAGCCAGGATTGAAACCCGACCGTTTTCACGGCAGTCAAGGCTCCTAACCATTACGCTATTGGCGGCTGCTTGAACGAGTAGTGAGTTTAACGATGTTTTGATATCGTCTGAATACAATATATATATATATATATATATATATATATATATATATTGTATAATATATACAGGAATTTACATTTATATCGGTAGTCGGTACCGACGGTTTCAAGCCCGGTAGTTGAGGACTGCTCTTAATATCCGCCTCAGGCTCTCTTCAGCCGACTCTCATCTCTTGAAACCGTCGGTACCGACTACCGATATAAATGTAAATTCCTGTATATATTATACAAAAAATATATTGCTCTTATTTCGAGAAAGGTTTTTCCCTAATAATAGAGCACTGTATGGGATTTCTTTTTCTACAAAAAAGTACAAGTATATATATATATATATATATATATATATATATATATATATATATATATAAAATTGTTATCTTTTATTAAAATCATATTATTATAACCTTATATTTAAACCAAATTCAGATTTATAATTTTATTCTATTTTTTATTCTCAACCCATATTACATTGCTTATCCACATTAATAAGTAACTATTTTCCTTTGTATTTTAACTTTATATATATATATATATATATATATATATATATATATATATATATATATATATACTAGCGGGGGGGGGGGTACCCGGCGTTGCACGAGTGTTTGTAGGTGTGTGTGGTTGTTAATGAAAACCTAAGAATAAGCGAAGTAAAAAAAGAAAACAAAAAAGAACGTTAAAACCTATCTGAAAAATAAAGCGGGGGGGGTACCCGGGCGGTGGGTAATCAAAACACCGAAAAAACACACACACACACACACACACACACACACACACACACACACAAAAGAAAAACTAACGTAAGGCAAACGAACGATGTTAAATGTAAAAATCGAAAAAACAGAAAAAAACAGAAAAACGAACTTAAAACTACCCCCCCAAAAAAAAAAACACGTGAAAAATGTCTTGAATAAGCCTGTTTCGATATTAAAATTTAAAAAATCGGTGAGTACCCGGGTGTTTTGGGGTGTGTGTGGTCGGTCGGAGGTGGGGGTGTTAATGAAAACCTAAGAATAAGCGAAGTAAAAAAAACAAAAAACCCAGAAAATCGAACGTTACGTAAAAAATGACTTAAATAACTCTGCTTCAATATTAAAATTTTAAAAATCGAAAAAAAAAAAGGCATCTCACACTACAATTCGAACCCAAAACGTTTAGATAATGACCCAACGCTCCAACCAACTGACCTAACAATACGTACATGAAATTTAGTCAATTCTTCAACTATTAAACTAAATCAGGTCACGACGTCATCTGACGCATGCGTAGAACCGATCTTGTCATAAGAGGACGGTTTTTGTTGACCCCCTCCCCTGTAGAAAATTGTTGATTTCAGGGTGAAAAAAATTAACGTTTTGGGCCAATTTTTCGATATTTTTCGGGCGAAGGATAGAGCTTCAATAAGCTACCGAGTTTGTTGATTTTTGTTCTGTCGAAAGTTTTAGCGGACACAAAAACACGCATACAAACATACGTACACACATTTTCTCTTTTATATATATAGCTATATTGATATATATATCAATATATATAAAGTTAATAATATATACATATAAAGTTAATATATATATAAAGTTAATAATATATATATAAAAGTTAATAATATATATATAAAAGTTAATATATATATATATATATATATATATATATATAAAAGTTATAGGCACCGCCAAAAATGGCCGCAAAATCAAGTTGTTGTTTTTTAAAACGAAATTACATTTATTAAAATCCATTATTTCTGAGTAACTTTTTTTTCCAGAGAGATAAAACCCTGAATTTTATCATATAGAAAACAGAATAATGTAAAACTTTTTCGACTATTTTTAATTAAATTTTAAATGTTAAATTTTCCCAAAAAGTTAACAATTGACATTTTTTGTCTTGTACAATAAACGTACATAAATATTTAAAAAAAAAAAAGGGTTTTGAAATAATTAATTTATTTATTGTCTAAGATTTAGGATGATTTTCTAAGAGAATATGCAAAAATATTATCATATAAGTACCTGAATTTCAAATAATTCCACTTATTCATATAGGTAACTAGATATTTCGCGTCCATCTAGAGTCTAAATCGACACTGTTTACGTTTGCGTTTGCTAAGAAGAAAACTATGGAAGACCAAACAGGCCAAAAAAAAAACTTATTTTTCAGTGACGAAAATTTCAATGTATTATTAAGCTGAGGCTGGCCAGTACCAGATGGGTGACCATTTGTATGAGTTTGGTTTTTAATGTGTATGTGTGTGGGGGCCAGGCTCCCCAAAATGGGAGGGAGGCAATTTAAAGCAGAATAAAAAAAAAAATATTTCAGCGCGTTTGGTCCACCGTAGTCGAAAGGCGGCAAACGTTTTCAAACGGGATCGAAAAAAATGATGCTATTTTTAACACAAAGGGCACAATATTTATCAAATTTTTTTTTTGTATCGATTATTCAAAGCATGCCCTGTTTAATAATGGTCATGCATTATTCGGCTCGCTAAAAAAAAATTGTTAATTTATTTATCAAAAATTTTAAAATGGCTTTTTTCGTATAAATATTAAAAAATTTTTTTTTTTGTTTTGCTTAACTTAAATTAATTATTTTACTTAACATATTCACCGAATTTCACACTTCAAAACTCAAAAGCGGGATAATTAAACACAATCGAAGTTCTGATATTCAGACGTCAAAATAAGGTATGCAAACAATTTTTTTTTTTAAATCTATAATTCTGTCCCTTACAACAACACAATATCTTGTGTTCAGTTTCAGATGATTATTTTAAGCATATTTGTTCCCACTTCAAAACAAGGGGGGGGGTTGTAAGCAAAAAAAATATATATATAAATATCGTTTATGAAAAATAAGTACACTGTTATAAAGTTCACTCTTCTCCTAATAATCGCTGAAAATTTCGTATTGATCGGATAATTACCTGATTTTTGGTAGATTTTTAAAAAGACGGTCTGTCAAAAAGTACTGACCTGCCCCCCCCCCCAGTTTTGGCGGTGCCTATAATAATATATATATATATATATAAAAGTTAATAATAATATATATATATATATATATATATATATATATATATATATATATATATGCACTTAGAGAATTGCTATTTCTTATATCTCTGTTATACTCATTAGCCTTTCTGCTAATTTACGCTGGGTTTCACCAACGTATCTATGATGGCAATTTTAGCAAGGAATAATGTATATGTCTGCATTGGAAACTTGTGCTGCAAATTATTGTATTATTGGTGTAGGTAAAAGAAGATGTCTGTTTATAAGAAAAGTCTGTTTTACAAGTATCTTAATAGAATGTGCCCTGATGAACTCATAGCACATCTGCTCCGTCGATGTACATACTAATATTACAAGTAGCAAAATCTCACCTTTCCACTACTGAAGCCCTTAGATGCTGGAAAGTGTTCCATTCTAATAGTTTCTTCCTCGGACTGCTAGATATAAAAATTCCCTCCCTGTTTTCTGCTTCCTTAACTCTAGTAACCTGATGAAGTTTAATTGGAATTAGAACAGACATCTTGTTGCTCAACTCCCCGTTGTCCATTATTAGACACAATCCAAAATAGTAGCACCTTACGTTCCAAATCGCAATATGCTTTGTTTGGGGGGGGGGTTAAAAAAATAAAACAATAAAAGCAAAAAGTAAGGTATCTATACTTTTTTTTAATCTAATAAAGTACGGCATAATCACGTTGACACACCAGTTTCCGCTGGATCACCGAAGTTAAGCAACGTTGAACCTGGTCAGTACTAAATGGTGACCATTTGAAACTTCCAGGTGCTGTATGTGCTCTCCGCTTATCCCGGCATTGTTTCCAGTCGTCCTGATCTTCTCCTTGCTACTAGATCCAAACAGTGCCGATTCAGGAGAAGTGTGGTTAGGGTTAGGGTTAGGGTTGTGGTTGGTGATTGCGCAACCCTTGCCTCATAATTACACGCGCAGCTCCCTCTACATCTTTGTCTTTCAAGATTGAACGGAAGCATGGGGGGAAAAGTACTTTTTGTTAAAAAAACTAATGATGTTTAATTGTATTAATGAAAATTTGAATGACAATTTCAATCGTTTTAATGACAACTTTATTTTAGAGACAATTTTTGATTTGCAAAAGATGGGATATCAAGTGCAGTGCATTTTTATTAACTATTTCATTTTAGATTCACTAGTTTTCAGAGAAATTAATTTTTACTTTTTTTTTCTTTTTTTTTACGCCGTTTTCACTGATTTTTAATGAGCTTTTTATAAAGAACCTATTAGAATGGAAGGCTTTTCAGCATCTAGGCACCTATTAACTTAATAAATAAATAACATAACAGCTCAGCTCAAAGTTAAAAAGTTTAAAAAAAAAAAAAAAACGGAAAGGAGAAATAAAAAAAAACAAATAAATAAATAGACCATTTACTAATCTAAATAATTATGCAATTAAGAAAGGAAATTCTTTATTTTCTTCCTAAACGCTAATTTCCCTGCTAGCAACTCGAAACATTATAAATTAATTAAGAAATACTAATATTAATAAAAAAAAAACAGATAGAAAAGTCAACATTCATTTCTTAAAATATTTTCTCGTTCAAATTGGACAAAATAGAAAGTTAAATTTTACAAATTTTTCTTAAAAAAAAAAAAAGAAAAAAAAATTAGAATTTTATTTTGCCTACTCCAGTCGTATTTAACTTTCAAAATGTCATTCGGTATTCTGCGTTAGAAAACTGCAAAGAAAAACCTAATTGCTAAAGTTGAATTGCTTTATTTTTTTTAAGTAAAATATCAAAGTTTGTTTACATCAGATGTTATTGGAAAATATTGCAACATCCACTAGCTCCATAACGAGTCGTTTCATATTAATGCAATTTTTTCAAATGGACATCATTATAAAACGATATCCTTTTTATTGCATGTTGCCTTCAAACGAAATTCAAAAGCTGAGGTATTATAACGTGCTTGCGAATCAATTTGAAAACAAACACATTAAAAGGTTCCGGCTTTCAAATCTTCGTTTATTTCCCCACAAACTTAAGCATGGCAGACAGTAGACAAGCACGACTTCTTATCATAAAGATGCATACAGATTTTCAGCCAGATCGGTCCAGTAGTACTCCCCCTCCCCAAAAAAAAAGAAAGAAGTAAAACGAACTGACAGACCATGAGAAGTGTGTGTGTGTGGTAATGAAATGGATATCCTTATATTCAATAACGATAATGAAATTCCCAACTAAAAACTTGTCGGATCAATGGACAAAGAACTTCTTATAAAGATGTATGGGCACATCTAATAATGCTATTTCCATTCTAAGCATGATGGATCAACGGAGATGCTATTATAAACTTAAGCATGATCGACAAAAGAAAATGCCATTTCAAACTTAAGCATGACAGATAAAACAAAGAGGCGTTCTAAAGTTAACCGTGACATATTGATCGATGGAGAGAACCTACCATAAATACGCTTTAACGCATCCAAAAATAACGTCGACAATGGAACATTATTTAAGCCGTTTATGAATTATGAGACATCTTATGACCCGTTGAGTCACAACTACTATGACTATTTTACTTTGATTTTATTCGAAAATGTGACATAACTTCTTTCTATAATGAATAATCATGATTTTTATTTCTAATTTAGCAGTTAAGAGATTTATTATTTTCGCTAAATGACTTACTGTTTCTGATGCATACATCAACTATGAGATAGCAAAGTTTAAAAAGAGTCACTCTTTCTCTAAATCCTCACAGATTAAAAACTATCAGACAATAATTGAATCCACAGGGTGAAAGGAGGCAAAAATACATAGTTCGGGGAGAGAGAGAGAAAGAGAGAGAGAGAGAGAGATGAACGAGAGAGAGAGATGAACGAGTTCTTCAGTTAATTACAAATTACAACCAATCAGAACAAAAATTGTTTTTTTTTTTTTCGAGAAAAACACAATTGCAGGACTAAAGTATATTTAACATGTAATTTGTGTGTTAAGAGTATAATTAAAAAAAAAAAAAAGTCTCAAGAAAAAGTAATTCTATTGAGTTTTAATAGAATAATAATTACCGGCTGGACCAGTGGAAATTCCACAGGTGACTGATTCGGACGTAACATATTGATGTTGGCATTATGTAGATGTTCAGCATAAATGGAGACGTTGTGATATTGTTGTAGCTATTTTGTTAAAACTGCAAAAGTATTCATCCAAGCTAGCAGGGACGTCCGGCATAGCCAGGTCGTAAAGTACGCTTAAATATGATATTTTAATTCTTGCAGATTTCGTATATATTATTATAGAGTTAATGTTCTATCGATTTTTATATATTATAAAGCTGCGATTTCAAAAATAAAAAATATATCCATATGACTTGGGTTCATCAGCTTAAATCGAAACCAAATCCGAAACTATATATATATATATATATATATATATATATATATATATATATATATATATATAAAATAAAAATTACAATTAAATTTACCAAAATGATCCAAGATGGTAAAATTAAAGTATATTATAAATATTAAAGAATTAATGTTTACAAAGTTATCTTAGCCAGATATAAAAGCTCGATAAAACCAAATAGGAAATAGAGCTTATAATACGAGCAAACAGTTAATAAAACATGTTAAAAAACACTTTGAAATGAGTTAAAAACATATTCAATCTGAAAAGGAAACACTAGATAAGTGGATAGTCCTTAATCCGCGGAGTTTCGAAGAAATACTTTCCTTCTCATCAGAGGGTAGGAATTAGCAAAATGCGGGATCGGATTTTGCATGCAGAAGTATTTGATGAAACAACAAGTGAGTCAAAGATCTTACTTGAAAACAAAATAAGTTAAGCAGAGGGAATATGGTGAAGAAAAACGTGATTACACACGAATGGATAGTCTGGTGGAAGATAAATAATCCAGTGATGGTAAAATCCAAATGTATAACTTCAAGAAAGTTAATATATATATATAATTTTAGTTCCTTCAGCCGAAACCGAAACCAAAACTTATGAAGAATTCTTAATAAAATTATTTATAAAGATTACTAAGGTGCCATCTGCTCAAATCAGAACCAAAACCAAAATTATGAAGAATTCTTAGTAAAATTATTTATTAAAAAATCAAATGTTTTGAGTGCCATCAGCTATAATCGAAACCAAAACTTAAGAATTCGTGGTAAAATTATTTATTACAAGAAATGGAAGTACACAACAATTAAACGACCCGGATGTAAGTGTGACACAGAAAATAACATACACGCTGTCGTATATATACTACTGGAACCTGTGGAAATTCCACAGTGACATCTTTCATGTGTAGAATATTGCTGCAGGGGCATTCTGTGGACGTTCAGCGTGAATGGAGACCCCCGTGATACGATTGTAGACCTTTTGTTAAAACTGCGAAAGTATTTATCTAAGTAATGTAGTTAATGTGAAGGTTAAGATTTAGAGAGGTGTCGTTTGATCAACACTGCTGGATGATTTAATATACTGTTTTGTTTTGAAATCCCCGAAACAATGTTTCATGGTAAACAACTGATGATCCCTTAAATTACATTAGTTCTATAGTGAATTTGAGAGTGCAAGTTGATGCATTGATTGCAGGTGATTAAATGACTTACTGACTAAATATTTTTCTAACGAATGATAAAAAATATAAAAATTAAATAAGTTTTTTGTATATAGTTTTAAAGGTTAAAAACACACACACACACATATATATATATATATATATATATATATATATATATATATATATTAGCGGATAAGGGGGGGGCTTTGTCCTGGCGTAAAATACGCTTAAATATGATATTTTAATTTGTTCGGATTTCGTATACATTATTATACAGTCATGATTTCAAAAGTTAAAAAAAAAAAAAAAAAATGGGGGGATGCCATCAGCTAGAATTGAAACCGAAACTGTAGCATTCAAAGCTGATGACGCCACCACTCTACCAACGTGGCACGCATATAAATTGATTAAAAATAAGGTGAATGTATAACGATTTTTTTTCGATTTTACCCATTTTTGATCCTTTAAAAACTATTTTAACCGGCTAAAGACCCATAAAAGAATAATGTGTAAAAAATCAATCACCCCTCTGTGACTTTTAGTTTCGGAGGAGATAGAGTTTGAAAATATGGAGAGACAGACAGAAAGACAGCCTGATATATATATATATATATATATATATAAGATCAAATAGTTAATAAAACATGTTAAAAAACACTTTGAGAAAGAGTTTAAAAAAAATACTCCCCAGCTGTGTTGATCAAACACCACCTCCCTTAATCTTAAGAAAGAATGTCACAGATATTAAATCTAGTTTCCTATTCTTAATTTGGCTCGCCTGTTCATGTTATAGAAATGAATTCCTTACCTGTGAGATTCATGTTTCCAAATAATATATATATATATATATATATGCGCGTTTTATTTTTTTATTGCCGTATCTTTCTGTTAAGTTACATTATTGTTTCAGCTACTCGGCCGTTTTTTTTTGGCCGTCTGTAGCTTCCTCAGACTTTTTTATATATAAGGAGAGATAGTCTTTTCTTTTGATCTTCCTTCTACAGTATAGCAGATGCAAAAAAAAATGTGTTTTTTAAATCGAGGGATTCTAAAAAGAAAACATTCGTTCTTTTTTTAAGTGAAGAGATTTAACTAAAGAAGAAAAAAACAGAAAATGGTGATAATTTACTTTTCGCATCGTTTGGGATTATTCGAATGCTATTCTCATCTTTGATTTTATTCTCATAGCGTTTAAGCTGAGATAACCTCTGATCTTTTTATCGGTATATTTTGTCAAGCTCGGGAATTTCGGACAGAACATTATATTCCATGGGGCTAGCTTGCTCTCGTTTCGTCTGTCACGATGGGGTAGAGGTCTTATGTAATTCGTAATTAATTCCGTCTGCAATGAGGATTGAATCTTCACCCAACATAAGACTTTCACTAAGAACTGGTGAACACTTTAGCACTTTAGCCATTAAGCCACAAGTGTTTGCATAATAAAAAGTATCAATACTCAAAAAAAAAAAAAAAAAAATCCGATACGAAATTTCTTTTTATTCATTTTGTCTGAACAAGTTCAATTGTAGCTGCCATCAAATACGCATTTTTTTTTATGCGTTTGTCATCAATTAAACAAATCATGATGAGATACGTTTATTTCTCAGTTTGATTTGCAAAATAATAAAAAAAAGAATCCTTAGTAATGACGTTTTTGATACAGATCTTTGGACTTTTCACTTTTTAGGACTTATTTTATTTTTTTTTCTTTCATGTTTTTGTTCATGAATGTTTTTGCAACCGGAAATAATTCAAATTCTATGAATAAAAATTTCAAGACAGAATAAATTAGCATCGAGTGGGGAAAATTAAGTTAAAGAAAAGAATTAAAGTACAAATTCACACACATAATATCCTTTTTTTTCTTTTACGTTTACTGATAAATGTCACGTCGTCGAAAAAAAAAACAAAGGAAATAAACAGGAAATATGATTCGATTTTCCTTTCTTTTTTAACATAAGTCGTTTATTACCGTTTGTCTTTCTATCGATCTGGACGCCCACTTAAAGGTCTTTTGCTGCCACATGTCCATTCAACCTAGTCGCGTTTCTCTTTCTTCAGAGCGCACGCTCGCCACAGTTAGCCCATTCTTGCCTTCATTTTACACGTCCGTCTCCTTCGGTGTCGACTTTGTTTCTCCCTGACCACGTGGTGTCCTTTTTTACGTTTTTTTTTTCAGACGCAAGCTCGAACACACTTGTTAATTTGCATACGCGTTCAAACGCTGCTCCTGCTGCTAATACAATCGCTTGCTATCCATCCTTTGGCTGCAGCTAATATTTTCATGCGCGCTCATCTGCGCTCTTTTATAAAAAGTCGGGATTAAAAATTAAGTTCTTCCAGACAAAAAAAAAAAAAAAAAAGTGAACAGCATTCACCCGAATGTGACACACGTTGACACAAAAGTTGGAGTTCTTGGTTGTTTTTGTTTTACAGCATATCAACCCTTTTTAGGTTATTTAATGCCGAATTCACTGATTTTGAAGAAAATGTTTTTAATAGAATATATTTGTTGTTTTCAAGTCGGTTTCTATTTAACCCATAGTTGGGACCCTAACAGGTACTACCATTCCGGGTCAGAGTGGACCTGAGAGCAATGGTAATTAAAGGATGGCTCCACACTCCCTAAAGCCCGCAAGCTGGGGCCTCACCACTGAATATAGTTTAAGGTCATATCCAGGACGAAAAGTTGGAGTTCATCTGTCTATCAGGAACTTTGATTATATCATTTCGATATATACGTTTTTTCCGTTTATCTCTCACTACATACACGACAAAATAATAGTCGTAAGAATTATCGATCATGGTTTTGGAATCTGAAGCTTAGAGGTAAGCAGAAAGAAAATAACCTGCCGCTACCATCGAAGAATGCCAGAACAGATTCAATTTTAAGATGCGTCTATTCCAATTTGCAGTTTACTGATAAATATGCTATTTTAAATTTGAGTAAGACAAATATTTACAAAATAAAGATTGACAGCACAATGAAAATTTTATTTTGAACTAAAGCATGACAGATCGATGAAAATGATATTTTAGATTTAAGCATAGTGTATGAAGTGACTGACAATTATATTAAAAATAAGCAGATATATTTGAAATAACTATAAAACAAGGCAGATCATTACCTTTCCAAACAACCTTCATTTGTTAAATTCTGATCAATAGTCGCTAAGATTTGGAACTTAAAAAATTTCCAAAAAAAGGTGCTCTCTCTCTCTTACTCTCATATATATATATATATATATATATATATATATATATATATATATATTCCCAATTTTGACCGCCTTAGCAACACTTTTTTTTCCGGATGAAAACGAATTAAAAAGTTTTCCACATGTCTGAATTTTCTATAAACCGAATTTCAAGTCGTTAGATCCAAAATTCGCTGAGTATGTAGGTTGAGAAGTGTTCTCACACAGACACACACACACACATTCTGACTTTTATATATAAGAGTGAGAGAGAGACACATGCAGAGAGAGGTATGTACCGCTGCTCAACTCCCTACATAGTGTACCTGCAAATTTTGTCTCAAATTGTAGCCTTGTTTGTGATAAAAAAGAAAATATATTAATATTAAGACTCATTCTAACCCTAACTCGACCCCATCTTACATCAGGCTTTTGTAAGTCGTAATCAAAACCTTTATCACTCTAAAAAATGACATTTCAAAATTTCAAAAAGAATCATGTTTCTATTCTGAATAACTTTTAAAAGTAATTCATATATATATATATATATATATATATATATATATATATATATACTAGCAAAAGTACCCGTCGTTGACTGGGTTCAAAAACAGCCTACAGAAAATGGACTCTGATTTATGAAAGTATGATAGGTTATGAAAAGAAAGGATTGTAAAGAGATAGCTTCGAATTTGGGGGTATCAAAACCAAAGCAAAATATGATGAAAGTAAAAATAAAATAGATAAACCCCATAATTTATTATACCATACCTGTTCACACTGAAACACGTATCACAATATTCTGCGGATCTATATTAAAAAACCTTGTTAAACTTTGTGACATATTTCCATTCTATGGAGGTCAGACGCGAACGAACACCCCATAATTTTATTATACCATATTTCTTCAAACTGAAACATAATTATCAAAGTATACTTACACAGATAGATATGAAAAGTCTTAATTAAAGTTTGTGCCTATTTCCATTCCATGGAGGCCAGGCGCGAACGCAGACCCCACAATTTTATTATACCATCCCTATTTAAGTTAAAACATACTTATCAAATATTCTTATGTACATCTATATCAAAAACACTTGTAAACGTTTTTTTTTTTTTTTTTCATTTTAAAATTTTTTATTTCCATACTTTGTGGACCAGGCGCGTGCGCAGACCCCACAATTTTAATGAATCATCATTATGCCACATCAAACATACCCATTCCTGTGTCTCGATACATCTTCTATCATTATATGTAATCAGTTTTTTTTTTGTTTTTTTTTGAATCGTCAACCATATAGGAGCCTATTCGTGACCAGACACACACACACACACACACACAGTTTTATATTATAGATATAAGAAATTTGAAAACCTGAAAATGTTGTGAAATGATAAAATGATTTTTATTTACTTTTTTTTTTGGTGTTATTAAATTCCGAATTTTCGCCAATAACATGGCTTCATCAGGGAGATGTCAGTCCGATTAAGTTTTCTTCTTCTTTTTCTTCATAATAATGTAATAAGAGGTCGAAGCTTGTCTCAGTAACTGTTTATATCCGCGTGTTGTCGCTTTGTTTAAGCACGAAACTTGACCAATATAAAGTCATACATTTTAGAAAACATTTTAAAATGTTTTCTAAAATGTGTGACTTTACATTGCTTAATCCACCTATATATATATATATATGTATTAATTACCAAAGTAGTGCACACACACACACACACACACACACACACACACACACATATATATATACTACTTTGGTAATTAATACATTTAATTTTAACTCAGTGTATATAAACGAGCGACAACCACAACTTTTCGCAATAAGCCTAACAAATTCTCATGAAGTTAAATGCGGAATATTCTGTGTAGCTTAATTGCCATATATATTTTCTACCTAGCTCTACTTATGTATTGAGCACTGTTGAAGTAAATACTTAAAACTTTAAGCACAAAATTATATCTTCGTATATTTATGTGATTAAACAAAGTAATCATTATATATATATATATATATATATATATATATATAATCTAAAAGGACAGGTTGATCCCTACTGGAAGTTGCCAGACCCTCAGTCGCGACCGTGACAAGTGGAGAATGATGGTTCACAGGAAGTTGTCTTCGGACACGAAGGACAGATGATATATATATATATATATATATATATATATATATATATATATATATATATATATATATATATATATGAGAGAGAGAGAGAGAGAGAGAGAGAGAGAGATGCACACTTCTTTGGTAATTAATACATTTTACTATAGTTTATCGCAAAATGTGTGCAGCAGCCCTAAGAGGAAGTCTATTCATAAGTCTTATATTCTATAAGGCAAAATATATCATTTTTGCATTTTGATAATTTTCTTTTTGATTTTAAGAAAAACGATTAAAATTAGGTTTTCCAACAAATTTTCTAAATTGTATGAGGAAACATTTTAAGTTTACTTTTTGGTAATTATATGATTTCTTAATCAACTTGATTATAATGTGTTGAGTGGCAAGTAAGGAATCAAGAATTTCTTTTCTTGATTGAATAATTATTTAGATTTGAAAAGATTCCTCTCTTTCGAAAACTTTGTGACTTTATGAACTTGGGCGCTATTTAGTGAATATTTGGTTGGAGAAGGGGATAGTTCTCTCCCCAAATCGTGTACACCATGTAAAAGGTCACACAAAAATGCCAAAAAGTCACAAAATATTTGTTTTTTTTTATTATTAAAGTTACAAAGAATCCCAAAAGTCTCCAAAATTCCTAGTTACAAAAGAAAAATCCTTAAGTCACAATATCACATATGCATAAAATGTCGGGTTTCAGAAGCTGAAACGTCGTGGGAGAGGGTTTGAAACGTTGGAGGGTCAAAAAAAAATATTTGAAATATTGGGTGGGGGGTATCTGAAACGTAGGGGGTGGGGGAGAACAATATCCGAAATGTTGGAGTGAGGAGGAAAAATATCCAGAACGTTTGGCGTGGGGGTAGCAGAGAAGAATATTTGAAACGTTGTGTGTGTGTGTGGGGGGGGGGTCTGAAACGTTGGGGTGGGGGGCAAAAAAATATCCGAAATGTTGAGGTGGGGGGGAGAAAAGTATCCGAAATGTTGAGGTAGGGGGAGGAATATCCGAAACGTTGGGGGTGGGGAGAAAGAAAAATATCTGAAACGTTCGGTGGGGGGGGGGGGTAGAAAAATATCCGAAACGTTTAGAAAAATATCTGAAACGTTGTGTGGGTGGGGTTGAGAAAAATATCCGAAACATAGGGGTGAGGGGGAAAATATATATTCGAAACGTTGAGGGGAGGAGGATATCTGAAACGTTGGAGAGAGGGGCATTCGAAACGTTGGAGCTGGGGGGGGGGGAGATATCCGAAACGTTAAGGATAGAAAAATATCCAAAACAATAGAAAAAATATTTAAAAAATGTTGGCAAAAATTTCCCTCACATAACCATGCAATAAGACGAAGAACATATTTTACACAGTGATGTACCAGTCTACACCACGTTTCTCAAATTGTCCTCTTCTATCCATCAAACATGTCTTTACCGAAAATTATCATTAAAAAACGCAAAAAAAAAATCACTCTTTAGCCTTTTATTAGATTGCAAAAATGTATAAAATTACTTAACATTAAATAACATTTATCGATGTTTAAATTCATTCAAGTCCTTCCTCTTTCCAAAGAAACCTTTTATTTGCAAGAAAGAGAGAGAAAATAATGTGACGTATTATTTGTTTTTTCATCTGAAACATCCAATTGAACACGGAAGTAAAGTTACAGATTTGCAAGCAGAATCAAATAAACAAAACAAAACAAAAGTATTTGTTATGCTTTATAGATCGTACAGTCAGAATCCATTGTTTAAATCGAAATTCGATCAATGCTTTGTTATGGCCAAACGTGTCTTGCCATAAGTAATCGTCAAGATAAAGTGATTTATAATTTTATGGGTGAAATGTACTTCATTCATCTAAACTTAAAAATCTCAAAATGACTGAAGTGAAACGATACACAATGTTCACTTTTTATATATAGACTAGCCCCTGGGTGCCCGGCGTTGCCTGGATGCTTGGAGGTGTGTGTTGGGCAAAAAAAAAAAAAAAAAAAGTGGTAGTCGGCAGGCAGGCTCGACCCTTTATCACGAAGGAGGAAAAGAACGTGAAAAAAAAACATAAATACGTGACGTCTTTGCTGTTACGTCCATCGCAAAACCAGAAGTGGCGAAGGTTTAAATTAAGGCTAGTCAATCGAGAAGAGGCGATGACTTTCGAAAATATCGGCGAAAAAAGCGACCCCTCCTTGTAGAAAAGTGCCCAATTGAGGGTGAAAGAAGTAATGCTTTTAGCCAATTTTTCGATATTTATCATCTGAAGGGTCAAGCTTCAAAATGATACTGATCTCGTGAAAATCCGTCGACTCTGTCGAAAGTGTTAGGCAGACATACAAACATACATACATTGAAACAAACTGGTGAGATTTATATTATAGACTAGCGAGGGGTACCCGGCGTTGACCGGGTGTTTGGAGGTGTGTGGGGGAGGGGGTTAAAAAAGTAAGTATGAGGATCGAACCCGAACCGTTGAGGCAAAGTTTTAAATTAAAGTGTGAAAAAAAAAAAAAAAACGTGCGACGTTAACCATTGCCCCACCGCGAGATGCTAACGGAAACACGTTTGAATTCATTTAATTACTTGGATTTAGCAGGTGCCCGTTTTAATGAGTTAATGAGGTCAAGTTTGACTGCGGAACAGTATTCATTTACTGCTGAACGCTTTTTTCCCCTCTCAAGATGTTATAGGGAAAAAAAACCAAAGCTTCTTTCTTAGAACTGCACGCCTGTGGAACTCTGTTCCGTCTGCCTGCTTCCCACCGGAATACAACTTGGATGTCTTCAAGTCCAACGTTAACAAATTCCTAATGAACCGCCCCCTTAAGTAAACACTTCATCAAATCTCCACACTAACGTAATGTATTTGCAATAACCCTTATCCCTGAGTGGCTTCCGGGCCTTGATTAGTGGTGATCACTGTGTAAAAAAAAAAAAAAAAAAAAATAACCCACATGCGGCGAGCGACAAATATTAAATATTTATCTTCCCGAAATCGAGCAAATTAAATAGACAGGCGAGCTTCGTTGTTAACTGTGAGATATTACGATTTATATGTGATATAAAAAGTTTTAAAAAGTTGTGAAGCGAGCGACCGCTTCTCTGAAAAAAGCCTTTTGTTGACATACAGAAAAAGCGAACACACATACATACATACATTTTCGCTTTTATATATATATATAGATTACAAACTTTATGAAATACACTTTTTTTTTCAAAGATAAACGTTGAATCGTTAATAAAATACATAATCCTTTCTGCAATCCAACTATGTCTAGTACCAATAAATTTAAATCTATGCTTGCCTTGTCCACCACGTTTCAGCTTATATTTATCATTGAACAGACACAAAAGAAAAACTGTTGGCCATTATAACTGAAATTTGGCGGACAAGACAAGTACAGGCAGGAATTTATACCAAATATGGTTGGATTGTAAAAAGAATTATAAATTATATTAAGGATTTTCATGGGACATTTAGGAGGCGGGTCCCATTATAACAAACAAGAATGAAACAAGTAAAAAGTTTTGATCAAGAATAAAAGACGCTTTATTCTTCGGACTATTGTTCTCATATTGGGTGTGGTTTTCACAATGTTTCGGTCGATGTAGCCTCCGACCTTCTTCAGGTGTATCTGTCAAACTCGGGAATGTTTCTGTTGAACTCGGAATTTGGAATTTCGAATGGAACCCTTTATTTATTTCACGGGGGAGCGGGATAGCATGCCCTCATTCCGTGGCTAACGATGTGGTTCGAAATTCTGTTCAAATTCCAGAGGTCGGCAAGATACACCTGAAGAAGGTCGAAGGTTACATCGAAACGTTCAGAATTGAACCTTCAACCTCCAGGAGAAGGTCACTTTTACAATTGAGTTTTCCTAGTAATCTAACCACTGCGCCATAGGTCCTTGCAAGCCAGAAACATTTCCGGGTTCGACAAGATACACCTGAAGAAGGTCGGAGGTTACATCGACCAAAACGTTGTGAAAATCATACTCAAGATGAGAACAGTAGTCCGATGAATCCAAATAACATGAATAACCAATCCATATCTAAAAAAAAATTTCATTATAAAATTCGGTACTTGTACAGTTTAATGAACACATTAAAAAATGAAAATATCAAAAAAAGGTTATATTGTACGTATCCGTTTTGGACTGAAGATCTCCGAAAAAAAAAAAATTCACTTTTGATTGAGTAGTTTTTTTTTTTTTTTTTTTTTTTTTTTTAACAGCGGAAAACACGTTTTTACGACACCACGCTGAGGGCAGCCATCTTTGAATTTTTTGAACACACCACGAGGAGATAACTCAATTTAAAGCGCCGACATTCCTTCCCCATCTTTAATGCTAGCTTTTTTTTTTTTTTTCCTAAAAATCGAACCTTTTGCTCGGTATCATAAAAAATTGTTTTTTTTTCGCTGTAAAAAAAAAAAAATAAATAAATAAAAAAAATAAAAAAAATAAATAAATAAAAAATAAATAAATAAAAAATAAATAAATAAAAAATAAATAAATGAAAAATAAATAAATAAATTAAAAAATAAATAAATAAATACTTGCTAAAATTAAGCGATTTTTTTTTTTTTGTTTTTTGAGAACGTTATTTCATAACGGATGCGTACAATAGAAACTTTTTTTTTTTCGATATTTTCATTTTTTAATGTGTTGATTAAACTGTACAAGTGCTTAAAACTAAAATGTATGAATCTTCATTGGTTTCTTTGAATTCCTTTCTTTCAGCTACACATCGTGAACTTTGACCATTCGAAATATACAAGCCTCCATGAAGCAATGACGAAAGAATTTGGGCTTGCTGTGCTGGGAGTCATGTTCAAGGTGAGTCGACATTTTAACATTAAAAAAAAAAAAAAAAATGGTATCGTTATTTCATCAACATTACACTCCACCTTCGTCTTTCTCAAGAATATAATCAAACATTCTAAAAGGAGATGAATTATCGTTTTCATGTGTTGCTTGTTGGTTCTATGACAGCTCGTTTTATTTCGTGATGGAGCCATTCATTTTGGCAAAAGATTTTGTGCCTCAAAATCTTAACATCTTTCATATTGCTGTGAATCCAGGTGTTGTACATAGTTTCTAACTTGATTTGCTTTGCTGGCATAAATTTTGAAAACAGTCTCTTGATATAATTTGTGTCATAACCAATACAAACATTTGCTACAAACATTTTCTCTGAAGATAAGTGCCATGCATTGAAAATCCATGGATTAAGGAAATAACTTTAAATTTCTTGTATTCCTGGTTTCAAACAATAACTGTTTTGTTTAAAAGTTCTATATTTTTACTTCACAAGATTTAAACATAAAATCTACAACTTTTATTTTGTTCTATCTTGTGTATTGAACTGTTTTTTGCTAGGATTGTCTAATATAAAAATATTTCCTTTAAACAATATATTATAAGACAATATTAATTCATCTGTGCTTTAACTTCTCTAATTGTTCGAATATATATATACCTATTATATCTATAAAAGTGAACGTGTCTATCTGTGTGTGTCTGTGTACATTTCCCTACGCAATAACTGTCAATTTTAAGTCTACAGACTTGAAATTTGATATACAGGGTACTGAGATTTGGGAAAATCTTTGTAATCAGTTTTCGGCCAGAAATTTGGCTGTTAAGGGGTCAAAGTTCAACGATTTAACTTTTGAGAACTCTACCAAACTCCTCCGACAATTTTGGGTCTAAACACTTGAAATTTTAGATATAGGTTCCTTGAACATGGATCTAACTTAACTTTATTTGAGCCAAAAAAATACATGTTAAGGGGTCATAATAGAGGTCAAAGTTAAAAGAATTGACCGCTGTTTTTTTTTTTTTTTTTGCTCAACATACACCTCCAAACACCCGGGCAACGCCGGGCTGAAATGCTAGTATATATATATATATATATATATATATATATATATATATATATATATATATATATATATATATATATATATTATAATTTAGTCATTTAAATTTTATGTCGTGAAATGATTAAATTTCAAATCTAGAATTTTATTATATGCAAGACAAAGAATTAATTTCAATAAGTATATTTCCTTAACCTATAGGTTTTCTATGTCTACCATTTCCTCAGAGGAGAAAATATTAGCAAATATCATAAATGGTTTATACCTAATTTGCTAAATACAATAAACATAGAAAATCATAATTAAAAGTTTTTAAGTGTTTAAATCATAGAGTAAGGGAAATTATATATTGGTTCAAAATGAAAAGGATATTGAATTTCATATCCAAATTTTATGGTAAATTCCGAAGTGAGAGTCTGGATTTCAATACCAGTAGATTTATTGCATTACATTATTCGGAAGTATATATATATATATATATATATATATATATATATATATATATATATATATATATTATACACAGTGATTTTGTACGTAAAGGTAGCAGTTGACATGTACAAATGTAGACGTACCATTGATTTTGCAACACACTGTCTCTATTTACAGAGATTTAAAGAGCAAATATGCAGAAAGGCAAAGATTAAGTTCATCTGCAGAGTCGGCCAGCCAACATTAAACATGATCCAAACGAGTTTTAATTAAAGACTCGCTGACATTATAGGTTTCGACTAAGTAAACGTTTAATAAAAAATCTCAAGAGATTTTTCTCACTAGAAGTTTTATTTATTAAACCCAAGTTCAAAACAAGAGAGAAAGATAAAAAAAAAAAAAAAAAAAAAGAGAAATGGAGAATTAAGACTGGTCTTCTCCCTCACTCGTAATTCATCATGTGTTGTGATTTCAGTCGCAACACGAAAAGATCATTTCAACTATTCATTGTTTTGGAATGAGAGGTTTGTCTGAAACACAACCAGACGTTTCTTTGATATAAGAAGAAATATCAGATCATCACTAGAGCTGGGACAACAGCATATGCTTTTCATTGTTTTAACTCTTGAGTGTGTATCTGTTAATATCTTTTTTTTTTATATATTGATGGATGTGGTTCTCGGTTGATTGAGTGTGTCTAACTGTGCGGGATATATAACCGAGAGTCAAAATAATAAAAAGAATGTTCTGTTGTCACAACCCAAGTGATCGCGCATAAGTTGCTTTTTTCTTATATGTGTTCATCAACGTTTCGTCTTTATTTCAAGACATCCTCTAGATGAATGAGATTCATTTATTAGTAGGAAGTCTCGAAATAAAGACGAAACGTTGATGAACACTTAACTCTGTTCCTTTTTATTTCTCTATTTTGTCGGAATACTATTTCCATTATTCTCATCATACACACACACTAAAATTTATTATGTAAAGCTATTCATAAAAGGAAATAGAGTACTCTTCGGTTGCTGATATTGATTATATAAACAGAAAGATTTATATTCCTTGCTCGTTCGTTGTAATCGTATAATGATAAAAGTTTGAACTGTCTAAAAATTAACTGGGTTTCAATTTCAGCCTGAAACATTATTATATTTAGCCACACTGGATAGCCGTAATACAGCGAAACACTATCAGTGGATAATCATATGTGTGTGTGTGTGTGAGAGAGAGAGATGAAAATAATGGAAATAGTATTCCGACAAAATAGAGAAATAAAAAGGAACAGAGTTAACTGTTCATCAACGTTTCGTCTTTATTTCGAGACTTCCTCTGGACGAATGAGATAATAGATGAATCTCATTCATCTAGAGGATGTCTTGAAATAAAGACGAAACGTTGATGAACACGTAACTCGGTTTGTTCCTTTTTATTCTAAAATATTAGACATTTTTTTTTTTTAATTAGTAACTGAAGAATATTTTTGCCGATGTTTATTGAAAACTGTAAAACTTGTATTTTTTGTAGTATTTGATATCATTTGATGACACTCATTTCTTTTAACTGTGAAAGATAATTGGAAAAAAGATTAAGTAGTTATATATATGTGTGTGTGTGTGTGTGTGTGTGTGTGTGTGTGTGTGTGTGTGTGTGTGTGTGTGTGTGTGTGTGTATATATATATATATATATCTAAGGGGGCGGTCGGGGTGACAGCAAAGGAAAGGTGACAATGTCAGTGGGGTGATATTTAAGCAGATCACCTCGGGTGACGTTTACTCTAGCTACGTCACTGTGGTATTCTAACAGGTTCTTCCCTTGAACTACTAAACTTTGGAATTCCCGTCCTAATTCTTACTTCACTGGCTGCATTTCTTGAGTTGTACGCCATTTTTAGTTTCAGAAGACTTTCCGATGGTTAGTTGCTCTATACAAGTGTTGGAGATGAAGAATTCTCAGTGGACAGCTGTTCCGTACAGGTTCCGGACTTTATCACTTTGTAGCCAAAGAACAAAAGATCCTCCTCGTGTTGACACGAAAAAAATATGTGCAAGGTTTTTTTTGTTTTTTTTTACATAGGAACCACCACTTATCAAGGCTCACAGATCACTCGAGGATAAGGGTTAAGAGTGTACAGTAGTCAATTGGACAATATAGTGATCGTCAGTAATGGAAATTCAGTAAATTTGTTAACTTAAGTGGAACGGCTCATCAAGAACTTGTTTACGTTGGACTTGAAGACAATCAGATTGTAGTCTGCTAGAAAGCAGGAAAACGGAACACAGTTCCACAGGTGTGCACTTCTAAGAAAGAAGCTTTGTTCATGGAATCTACGTTTAGGTTTAGGCACAGATAAAGAGTGGGGGGAATTATTGATAGTGGTTTCAGCTAGACAAGTGTTTCTTGTGAAAGTTTGGAGAGGGGGGGCCATAGATTGAAGCTCAGTCGAGCACTTGCCATGAAAATAACGGTTGCTAGAAAGGTTTAATCTTTATGGAGCAATTTTAGTTTCTGATTGGTTGGTAGCAGAACGTGAATTAATTTGATTTGTCAGTTCCTAGCAGCAGCGTTTATAAATAGAATATCCCAACTCTGGGGAACAATACCCCCCCCATTTTTATGGTGATTGATGAAGGATGTATATGCTGATGGATGTATGGTATGAATGCGGTATTGTGGTGAAAGTAGAGTAAAAGTAGGAACTAGCTAGGTTAGATTAGTTAGCTTTAGTCCGTGAAGACCGTCCCCTCCCCTCCCCCCATTTTTGGCCTTGTACCAAATTTTTCTTTCAATTTTTACTTTTTGTATTTTTTAACGAAAATAAATAAACACCCCCCCCCATTACGAGTCAAAAATATCACAACAGTACTAACCTACAGAAATTTAAATGTAATCTGAACAAAAATTTCGCTACTCAACTACCCACAGCCACCTTTTAGATGTGATCCCAAATACTAACCCCTTACCTTCCAAATGGCAATATGCCTTGTTTGAGGTAAAAAAAATAAAAAAATAAAAAAAATCCAGAAAAATCATAAATACGGAATTAACACCAATTCAACTTAAATCTTCTCATCAGGTGACAGAAGAAGATAATCCAGTGCTGAATCCAATTATCGACGTCGTGGAAGAAATCCAAAAACCTGGTAAGAAATTTACAATATGCGATATTTTTGTACGGTGTGACGTTTTGAGGCTTATATTTGAAACTAGCGTGTGGAGGGACAGTGCCCGGTCGTTAAAAAAAAATTCTGACAACAAGGGCGGGGGTGCTCCTCGGCTGATAAAAAAAAAATCGTGCTTGGGGCTAAGAAGCAAAAAAAAATTGTGACAGTGGGGGGGGGGGTAAAAACATGGGACTCGAATGTGATGAGCCAGAAACTAAAATTTTGTAAGCAAAGAAAAAAAGAAAGAGAAAACAGAAAATAAGTGACACATGACAGGTGCAAACTCTCATAACTAAAGTTAGTAACCGAACGCTTTTATCGATGTTCTCACGATTACCCAGATGTTATAACGTCGCAAATTAAGCTATTTAAAACAAAAGAACGCATTGACTATTTGCGCATGCGCGGTTTGCAAATCGTGTTGAAAGTCAGGTTTTTATCTGACTCTCACTTCAAACAAAACGATATTTCTACACGAAATTATGCATGATTCCCCCCCCAATTCTTCAATATTTTTTGTTCGAGAGACAAACGTTTTTAGCAGACATACGAGCACACACACATACACGTTGGCCCTTTATATAATAGACTAGCGTGGATGCTCTACTAAGGATATTAAGTACTTTCATAGATACTCCCACAACAATTTCAAAAATAAAAGAATGGAATCGCCCCAAAAAAGAAGTACGTGCCAACCTAAAGGGATATGAAGAAAAGCTATTCTCTGGATATTGAGCACTTCTTGTTAAAAGGTAAATAAATAAATCCAAACACCTTTTCTTTTAATCAAAATAGCAACGAGTGCCTGTGTAACCGAAAAAAAAAATGAAGCGCGGCAGCTGATTTCAAACCTTAAACACGAAAGAGGAAAAGAAGAGAAAAAGTTACTGGCAAACGTGCTTGCCATTACGGTCACGACTGCTTATGACGTCATGATACTACAAAATAAGGCTTTTAAACATAAATTTAGTGAATTACACATGCGTGACTTGTGAAAAACGTGCTGCAAAAACAGACCCTCCTTCCAAAAAGTGGTCCAGTTAACCACCACAGAATTGATCTTTTTTCTAATTTTCACATATTATGCATCCGAGGGATTGATCTTTCAGATGGTACCAGTTTCAATCTGTTCAGATGTGGCAGACTAAAGTTTTTAGTAGACACACGCACACACAGACATCTTTCCTTTATATAATAGACTAATGGGGGGTAACCGGCGTTGCCCGAGTGAAGAGAGGTGGTATACTAAAGATATTGAGTAATCCCCAGAAAAAAACAAAAATAAATGAACTTTTGTTTCAATCAAAATAGCAGCGCGTACCCATGTGAGCGCGAAAACAATTAGCCGCAGTAGGTAGGCTCGAATCTGAAACGCGAAAGAAAAGGAGGTGTAAAAAGTTAACACACTAGTTGTCGTAGCCACAACAACTTATGACGTCATGAAGAAACAACGTTTTTTAAACATACATTGAGATTGCTACTCCTCCAAATAAATCAAAACAACTTTTGTTTCAATCAAAATAGCAGGAGTATGTGGCGTTGCCTAGGTAGAGAAAGATGGTATACTAAGGATATTAACCAACCCCCCTCCCCCCCAAAATGTTTCAATCAAAATATCAGCGAGTGCCCTTAAAACAGCAAAAAAAAAAAAATAGCTGCAGTAGGCAGCAGGCTCGAACCTCTAACGTGAAAGAGGAAAAAGAAGGTGAAAAAAGCTAACTCACTAGCTGTCACGGCCACAGCGACTTATGACGTCACATGCCTTCAAAATAACGTTTTATAAACATACGTTGAGATTGGTAGGTATATTACTTGCAAAAATGTTGACGCAAAAAAATTACCTCTCCTTGCAATAAACGGCGCGGTTGACCAGCACAGAATTAATCTTTTTGGCTAATTTTTAGATATTTTTTATCAGAGAGACCGATCTTTCTAACAATACCAATTTTGTCATTGTTTCATGGGTCTGTCAAAAGTTTTTGGCAGACACACACAGGCACACACACATTTTCCCTTTTATATGACTAGTGGGGGCACCCGGCGTTGCCCAGGTGTCGAGAGGTGATGTAGTAAAGATATTGGGTAATCTTCAGAAAAAGGCAAATTAGACGTAGCCCGGATGGAGAGATGTGTGGGGGGGGGAAAGAGGTACGTGAAAACCAGCTTAAGCAAACTTGAAAATAATTCAGTTTTTTTTTTTAAAGGAAAAAAAAAAATCACATTACGTAAGCCTCGAAATAAGAAAAATGAATTAATCTTTGTGTCCAATTTTTTGATATTTGTTGTCCGAGAGAGTGATCTTTCTAACGATACCAATTTTGTCAGTGTTCACCGCATGTCAAAAGTTTTTTGGAGACATACACACATTTTGTCTTTGATATATATAGAAGACTAGCAAGGGTACCCAGGATTGCCCGGGTGTAGTAGTAAAGATCTTGAGCAACCCCCCAGAAAAAAAAAAATAGACGCAGTGTGCCAGCGTGAGTGGAGAGAGGTATGAAATAAAAACAACACAAAAAAAAACATGAAAATATGATCAGTGAGAAAAAGAAGTACATAAAAAACCAGTTTAAACGAACTCGGTCTAAAGTGAAAATAATTCAATTTTAAACAATTCAGTTTTTGTTTTAAAAGGAAAAAAATCACATTAAAAAAACAAACAAACCCTGTTTAAAATAAAAAATCTGATTATCGTTACGTGGGATCGAACATAACTAAAAGCTTATGACGCAACCTCGTTACCCACTGCCCCACGACGCTGTCAGTGAAATAACCTCGTTTTTTTTAATTATTTAAACCAATTCAAGAAAGAATGTTTGACGCGCATGCGTATTTGTCGAAGTCGTTTAAAATGGAACAATTTTCCCCGACCCTCCCTTGATATAAACGGTTATTTATATACGTAATAATTGACGTTTTTTTTATAAATCTCACATATTATTTGAGTGAGACATCGCTTTTTCAGATGATATCGACCAACGCGAGTTTACAATAACTGATCTAAATATGCTCCTCCAGTGTTAAATAAAAGAATTATATTTTTAGAAAAATGCCTTTGTTTGCTGTAGTGATACAAAGAAGACACAAGAAGAGGGCTTGATAAGTGGTGACTCCTTTGTAAAAATAAATAAATAAATTTCTTTGATGCTCTTACTTTAAAATTAACTCAATCTATACCTGGCTCACATATAAAATTTTTGTCGTTGTTAAAAGCATTTGATAGTTTCAGTGCCTTTAATTTTATCTTAATGAACTATGGATATTCACGTATCATCCAACTAGTTACATGGTTGAGAAACTTCCTGAGAACGGCAAAACCAGCTCCCGGGGGAATAACCGATATCAAATGATAGGCACATAGACGACAGAAACATCAACGGGTCGGTATAGTGTCGACTATAACTGTGTCGGATATATACCCGAGTCAAAAGAATGAAGAGAATACTGTTGTCACAGCCTTAATGATGATAAACCTAGGAATAATATTAATGGGCTATTATTATGGAAAGCCTCCATTCAGTCTTGAAAGACAACGGATACCCTCTGGAATGGTAGCTGCACGTGAAATTGTGTCACAAAGGTTGCGCAATCTCCAACCATATCTCTTCTGAAATCGGCACTGCTTGAGTCCAGTGGCAAGGAGAAGTCCAGGATGACTGGAAACAATGTTGAGATAAGCGGAGAGCACATACAGCGCCTGGAATTCCTAAATGGTCACCCATTTAGTACTGACCTGGTTCAACGTTGCTTAACTTTGGTGTGTCAACGTGATTATGCCGTTTTTATTATATGATTATTTAAAAAGAAAAAAAAAAAACAAAGAAAAAAATCTCTTAAGAATGTTTGATCTTTGAACATCCAATATTTTTGGAGTATGATTACACCTTTCACATTGAGATTTTGGGATCAACTAATTTGGTTTCAGTTCAGTTTCATTATAATTTATAATTTTAACAGAAAATACATTTTTGGTTCTTTCTGATTTTTTATCTATGCTCCTAAATCGTTATAGAAAAAATCTGGTGACAAAATAAAAAAAAATAAACCATTACTGAATTAACAGTAAAAAAGAAAAAAAATGGTCAACGTTTCTGAATTTCCTTTTAGATTTTTTTTTTTTTTTTTCCAATCATTTCTTTTTTTTTTTTCCAATCATGTCTTCAAGTCCAATGTTAACAAATTCCTAATTAACCGCCCCCTTAAGTAAACACTTCATCAAATCTCCACACTAACGTAATGTACTTGCAATAACCCTTATCCCTGAGTGGCTTCCGGGCCTTGATAAGTGGTGATCACAGTGTAAAAAAAAAAAAATGTCAATCTATGCTTCGTAACACTAAAAATAATTTGACTGAAGCAATAAGTTGAATAGAAAAACAAACAAAAAATAAGGATTAATGAAAACAAGATATTTCTTTTTCACATTCAAGAACATTATCACTTTTATAGTAAATGAATTTACAAAATAAATTTAAAGAAAGTCAACTATAAAGCTTAAAATTGATCATCACTTATTTGTACAAGACGATCAAAAGTGAAAAACGAAAACATTCCTAGTTCACCACAAACAGAGATTTTAACTCGTTTATTGAAATGCTAGATTCACCGACCCCGTCGTTGCCCAAAAGTTTTTATTTTGCTTTTTTGTTTTGTTTTTGTTAAGTATAAAATCACAACAGGGTTGAGAGTATTTGGGCATCACTCTGATCTTTATATGGTTACTAGCATTTCAGCCCGGCGTTGCTCGGGTGTTTGGAGGTGTGTGTTGAGCAAAAAAAAAAAAAAAAAAAGTGGTAGTAGGAAGACAGGTTCGAACCCGTACCGTGATGGAGAAAAAGAATGGGAAAAAAATATGACGTCTTTGCTGTTACGATCACTGCCAAACCGGAAGTTACGTAGGTTTAAATATAGGCTAAACAATAAAAAGGAGAGGATCACTTTCGAAAATATCGGCGAAAAAAGCGATCCCCCCCTGTAGAAAAGTGCCCAGTTGAAGATGAAGATATTAATGTTTTTAGCCAATTTTTCGGTATTTGTCGTATGAAAGGTCAAACTTCAAAACGATACTAATCTTGTAAAAATCCATCGCCTCTGTCAAAAGTTTTAGGCAGACATGCAAACATACATACATACATACATACATACATTTATATATTGGTAACTCAAATTTTCGACCTAAAACAATTAAAAAGCTTGCCCATCTCTGAATACCCTTTATGTAAAATTTCAAATGTTTAGACCAGAAATTGTCTCAGTAATTTGGTAGAGACCGCAGCGGTCAATTTTTTTAAACTTTGCCCCCTATTATAACCCCTTAACATTTATTGTTTTGGGGTTAAATCAAGTTATTAAGTTAGATCCATGTCCAAAGAACCTATATCTAAAATTTCAAATGTTTATACCCACAATTGACGGAAGAGTTTGGTAGAGTTCTCAAAGGTCAAATTGTTGAACTTTGACCCTTTAGCAGCCAGATTTCTGGCCGAAAATGGATTACAAAGATTTTCCCAGATCTCAGCTCTTGAGTTAAGAACGTTTCCATGGCACAAACGTGTTAAATACTTCATACAATATGAAAAAATAAAACCGAAATAAGACTTTGGCTTATCTTTACATTGTCAGTCAGAAAAATACAGTATCAGGACTGAGTTATGTTCCTGTATTCAGATGAAAAATCATAAGATATTCCGATGGTTAGTTGTTCTATACAAGTGTTGGAGATGAAGAATGTTCTTGTTTTACTTATATTTTATATTTCTTAATCTTAATTTGAAAAGTCTATTGTAGAAACTTACTATATTATAGATAATATGAAAAATGTATTGTAGATGCTTACTATATTATAGATAATATGAAAAATGTATTGTAGATGCTTACTATATTCTATATTGTAGCCAATATGAAAAATGCATTGTAGAAACTTACTATATTGTAGACAATATGAAAAATGTATTGTAGATGCTTACTATATTATAGCCAATATGAAAAATGTATTGTAGATACTTACTATATTATAGCCAATATGAAATATGTATTGTAGATACTTACTATATTATAGACAATATGAAAAATGTATTGTGGAAACTTACTATATTATAGACAATATGAAAAATGTATTGTGGATACTTACTATATTATAGACAATATGAAAAATGTATTGTAGAAACTTACTATATTATAGACAATATGAAAAATGTATTGTGAATACTTAATATATTGTAGACAATATGAAAAATGTATTGTGAATACTTACTATATTATAGACAATATGAAAAATGTATTGTAGATACTTAATATATTATAGACAATATGAAAAATGTATTGTGGAAACTTACTATATTATAGATAATATAAAAAAAATGTATTGTGGAAACTTACTATATTATAGACAATATGAAAAATGTATTGTAGATACTTAATATATTATAGACAATATGAAAAATGTATTGTGGAAACTTACTATATTATAGATAATATAAAAAAAATGTATTGTGGAAACTTACTATATTATAGACAATATGAAAAATGTATTGTGGATACTTACTATATTATAGACAATATGAAAAATGTATTGTGGATACTTACTATATTATAGACAATATGAAAAATGTATTGTAGATACTTACTATATTATAGACAATATGAAAAATGTATTGTAGAAACTTACTATATTATAGACAATATGAAAAATGTATTGTAGATACTTAATATATTGTAGACAATATGAAAAATGTATTGTGAATACTTACTATATTATAGACAATATGAAAAATGTATTGTAGATACTTAATATATTATAGACAATATGAAAAATGTATTGTGGAAACTTACTATATTATAGATAATATAAAAAAAATGTATTGTAGAAACTTACTATATTATAGCCAATATGAAAAATGTATTGTAGATACTTACTATATTATAGACAATATGAAATATGTATTGTAGATACTTACTATATTATAGACAATATGAAATATGTATTGTAGATACTTACTATATTGTAGACAATATGAAAAATGTATTGTGGAAACTTACTATATTATAGATAATATAAAAAAAATGTATTGTGGAAACTTACTATATTATAGACAATATGAAAAATGTATTGTAGATACTTACTATATTATAGCCAATATGAAAAATGTATTGTAGAAACTTACTATATTATAGACAATATGAAAAATGTATTGTAGATACTTACTATATTGTAGACAATATGAAAAATGTATTGTGGAAACTTACTATATTATAGATAATATAAAAAAAATGTATTGTGGAAACTTACTATATTATAGACAATATGAAAAATGTATTGTAGATACTTACTATATTATAGCCAATATGAAAAATGTATTGTAGAAACTTACTATATTATAGACAATATGAAAAATGTATTGTAGAAACTTACTATATTATAGCCAATATGAAAAATGTATTGTAGATACTTACTATATTATAGCCAATATGAAAAATGTATTGTAGAAACTTACTATATTGTAGACAATATGAAAAATGTATTGTAGATGCTTACTATATTATAGCCAATATGAAAAATGTATTGTGGATACTTACTATATTATAGACAATATGAAAAATGTATTGTGGATACTTACTATATTATAGACAATATGAAAAATGTATTGTAGAAACTTACTATATTATAGACAATATGAAAAATGTATTGTGGATACTTACTATATTATAGACAATATGAAAAATGTATTGTATATACTTACTATATTGTAGACAATATGAAAAATGTATTGTAGATGCTTACTATATTCTATATTGTAGCCAATATGAAAAATGTATTGTGGATACTTACTATATTATAGACAATATGAAAAATGTATTGTAGAAACTTACTATATTATAGACAATATGAAAAATGTATTGTGGATACTTACTATATTATAGACAATATGAAAAATGTATTGTATATACTTACTATATTGTAGACAATATGAAAAATGTATTGTAGATGCTTACTATATTCTATATTGTAGCCAATATGAAAAATGTATTGTGGATACTTACTATATTATAGACAATATGAAAAATGTATTGTAGAAACTTACTATATTATAGACAATATGAAAAATGTATTGTGGATACTTACTATATTATAGACAATATGAAAAATGTATTGTATATACTTACTATATTGTAGACAATATGAAAAATGTATTGTAGATGCTTACTATATTCTATATTGTAGCCAATATGAAAAATGTATTGTGGATACTTACTATATTATAGACAATATGAAAAATGTATTGTAGAAACTTACTATATTATAGACAATATGAAAAATGTATTGTGGATACTTACTATATTATAGACAATATGAAAAATGTATTGTGGATACTTACTATATTATAGACAATATGAAAAATGTATTGTGGATACTTACTATATTATAGACAATATGAAAAATGTATTGTGGATACTTACTATATTATAGACAATATGAAAAATGTATTGTAGAAACTTACTATATTATAGACAATATGAAAAATGTATTGTAGAAACTTACTATATTATAGACAATATGAAAAATGTATTGTGGATACTTACTATATTATAGACAATATGAAAAATGTATTGTGGATACTTACTATATTATAGACAATATGAAAAATGTATTGTGGATACTTACTATATTATAGACAATATGAAAAATGTATTGTGAATACTTACTATATTATAGACAATATGAAAAATATATTGTAGATACTTACTATATTATAGACAATATGAAATATGTATTGTAGATACTTACTATATTATAGACAATATGAAAAATGTATTGTGGATACTTAATATATTATAGACAATATGAAAAATGTATTGTAGATACTTACTATATTATTGCCAATATGAAAAATGTATTGTAGAAACTTACTATATTATAGACAATATGAAAAATGTATTGTAGAAACTTACTATATTATAGCCAATATGAAAAATGTATTGTAGAAACTTACTATATTATAGATAATATGAAAAATGTACTGTAGAAACATACTATATTATAGCCAATATGAAATATGTATTGTGGAAGCTTACTATATTATAGACAATATGAAAAATGTATTGTAGAAACTTACTATATTATAGCCAATATGAAAAATGTATTGTAGAAACTTACTATATTATAACCAATATGAAAAATGTATTGTAGAAACTTACTATATTATAGATAATATGAAAAATGTATTGTAGAAACTTACTATATTATAGACAATATGAAAAATGTATTGTAGAAACTTACTATATTATAGATAATATGAAAAATGTATTGTAGAAACTTACTATATTATAGACAATATGAAAAATGTATTGTAGATACTTACTATATTATGGACAATATGAAAAATGTATTGTGGAAACTTACTATATTATAGACAATATGAAAAATGTATTGTGGAAACTTACTATATTATAGACAATATGAAAAATGTATTGTGGAAACTTACTATATTATAGACAATATGAAAAATGTATTGTGGATACTTAATATATTATAGACAATATGAAAAATGTATTGTGGATATTTACTATATTATAGCCAATATGAAATATGTATTGTGGATATTTACTATATTATTGCCAATATGAAAAATGTATTGTAGAAACTTACTATATTATAGACAATATGAAAAATGTATTGTAGAAACTTACTATATTATAGCCAATATGAAAAATGTATTGTAGAAACTTACTATATTATAGATAATATGAAAAATGTACTGTAGAAACTTACTATATTATAGCCAATATGAAATATGTATTGTGGAAACTTACTATATTATAGACAATATGAAAAATGTATTGTAGAAACTTACTATATTATAGCCAATATGAAAAATGTATTGTAGAAACTTACTATATTATAGCCAATATGAAAAATGTATTGTAGAAACTTACTATATTATAGATAATATGAAAAATGTATTGTAGAAACTTACTATATTATAGACAATATGAAAAATGTATTGTAGAAACTTACTATATTATAGATAATATGAAAAATGTATTGTAGAAACTTACTATATTATAGACAATATGAAAAATGTATTGTAGATACTTACTATATTATAGACAATATGAAAAATGTATTGTGGAAACTTACTATATTATAGACAATATGAAAAATGTATTGTGGATATTTACTATATTATAGACAATATGAAAAATGTATTGTGGAAACTTACTATATTATAGACAATATGAAAAATGTATTGTGGAAACTTACTATATTATAGACAATATGAAAAATGTATTGTGGATACTTAATATATTATAGACAATATGAAAAATGTATTGTGGATATTTACTATATTATAGACAATATGAAAAATGTATTGTAGATACTTACTATATTATAGACAATATGAAAAATGTATTGTAGATACTTACTATATTATAGACAATATGAAAAATGTATTGTGGATATTTACTATATTATAGACAATATGAAAAATGTATTGTGGAAACTTACTATATTATAGACAATATGAAAAATGTATTGTGGATACTTACTATATTATAGACAATATGAAAAATGTATTGTGGATACTTACTATTTTATAGACAATATGAAAAATGTATTGTGGATATTTACTATATTATAGACAATATGAAAAATGTATTGTGGATACTTACTATATTAGAGACAATATGAAAAATGTATTGTGGATACTTACTATATTATAGACAATATGAAAAATGTATTGTAGATACTTACTATATTATAGACAATATGAAAAATTTATTGTAGATACTTACTATATTATAGACAATATGAAAAATGTATTGCAGATACTTACTATATTATAGACAATATGAAAAATGTATTGTAGATACTTAATATATTATAGACAATATGAAAAATATATTGTAGATACTTACTATATTATAGCCAATATGAAAAATGTATTGTAGATCCTTACTATATTATAGACAATATGAAAAATGTATTGTGGATACTTACTATATTATAGACAATATGAAAAATGTATTGTAGATACTTACTATATTATAGACAATATGAAAAATGTATTGTAGATACTTACTATATTGTAGACAATATGAACATTGTATTGTGGATACTTACTATATTATAGCCAATATGAAAAATGTATTGTAGATAGTTACTATATTATAGACAATATGAAAAATTAATTGTAGATACTTACTATATTATAGCCAATATGAAAAATGTATTGTATATACTTACTATATTATAGCCATTATGAAAAATGTATTGTAGATAGTTACTATATTATAGACGATATGAAAAATGTATTGTAGATACTTACTATATTATAGACAATATGAAAAATGTATTGTAGATCCTTACTATATTATAGACAATATGAAAAATGTATTGTAGATCCTTACTATATTATAGACAATATGAAAAATGTATTGTAGATACTTAATATATTATAGACAATATGAAAAATGTATTGTAGATACTTACTATATTATAGACAATATGAAAAATGTATTGTGGATACTTAATATATTATAGACAATATGAAAAATGTATTGGAGATACTTACTATATTATAGACAATATGAAAAATGTATTGTGGATACTTAATATATTATAGACAATATGAAAAATGTATTGTAGATCCTTACTATATTATAGACAATATGAAAAATGTATTGTAGATCCTTACTATATTATAGACAATATGAAAAATGTATTGTAGATCCTTACTATATTATAGACAATATGAAAAATGTATTGTAGATACTTAATATATTATAGACAATATGAAAAATGTATTGTAGATACTTACTATATTATAGACAATATGAAAAATGTATTGTGGATACTTACTATATTATAGCCATTATGAAAAATGTATTGTAGATCCTTACTATATTATAGACAATATGAAAAATGTATTGTAGATACTTACTATATTATAGACAATATGAAAAATGTATTGTAGATTCTTACTATATTATAGACAATATGAAAAATGTATTGTAGATCCTTACTATATTATAGACAATATGAAAAATGTATTGTAGATACTTAATATATTATAGACAATATGAAAAATGTATTGTAGATACTTAATATATTATAGACAATATGAAAAATGTATTGTAGATAGTTACTATATTATAGACAATATGAAAAATGTATTGTAGATCCTTACTATATTATAGACAATATGAAAAATGTATTGTAGATACTTAATATATTATAGACAATATGAAAAATGTATTGTAGATACTTAATATATTATAGACAATATGAAAAATGTATTGTAGATAGTTACTATATTATAGACAATATGAAAAATGTATTGTAGATCCTTACTATATTATAGACAATATGAAAAATGTATTGTAGATACTTAATATATTATAGACAATATGAAAAATGTATTGTAGATACTTACTATATTATAGACAATATGAAAAATGTATTGTGGATACTTAATATATTATAGACAATATGAAAAATGTATTGTAGATACTTACTATATTATAGACAATATGAAAAATGTATTGTAGATCCTTACTATATTATAGACAATATGAAAAATGTATTGTAGATACTTACTATATTATAGACAATATGAAATATGTATTGTAGATACTTACTATATTATAGACAATATGAAAAATGTATTGTAGATACTTACTTTATTACAGACAATATGAAAAATGTATTGTGGAAACTTACTATATTGTAGATAATATGAAAAATATATTATGGAACTTACTATATTATAGTCAATATGACAAATGTGGGTCATAAAAGAATGTCATTTTCCTTCATAAAATGAAATTGTTAGCAAACTTCAATGGCAAGAAAATCTCATACAAAGAATTGTAAAATGCTTTGTTTGCTTTCGCAATGAATGAACGTCAGATATTCAGAATTTATTTCAAAGAATAATGTTTGGTTACTTCTATTTATTGCGGAAACTTATTATATTGCAGCCAATGAAGTTTCGCATTTTAAATGATCTTGACTTTGAAAAGTTCTGTCGAGGTCGTAATTTTGATGGAATTCTTATTCCAAATTTGATCTATAGATCTGATGCTCTTTAATACAGTATTATCATCAGTTATTCTGATCAGTGTTTACAGTTTTCGAATTATGAACGTTTTCACGATAGAACTTTGAGAATTCTTCATACACCATGTATAAGTAAGGCCTATCCTTACGTTGCAATATCATGACTGATTTATGCATAAAAGCCGTCCAACACATGCCAGTATGTAAAACGAACATTAAACCGAATATGATTATGATAATCCTTATCCTCATGTTGATCTTGGCCTTGATAAATAGTGAGCCAATAATCAACACCAAAACATCTGGTGATACACAATACTTACAAGATGATCATCACTGACATTGCTAATATACTAATTATCACCAACATTATAGTCCCAACCAAGGTCATATATATTTTGTTTAATAATTTTATGAAAGACTTTTGTCAACACACAGTTCCTTTCATGTTTTAGAGATGAGATCCAGTTCTCTGAACGAAGGGTTTTATTAACTATGCCACAAGCTGGTTTCTTTTTCTAACCACGTTTTCTATTTCGGGGAAAATAAACTATATAAGTTTCTTAAATTACGCACATATATCCTGTTGACTAAGCCAATGACAATATTTTCAATAAGGAAGCAAAAATGTTAAAGGAAAGAGAAAACCATTTGAAATTCTATCCATTCTTCTGATCTTTCAAAAATCTCAAATTCCGGAATGTCAAGAAATGGTAAGAATGTTACGAAAGAATTCTTATGACAATTGATTTTGTATGAGATTTTTTTCCCTCCAAAAAAAAAAAAAAACATAATAATAATAATAAATTGATATCAGTTTCATCAAGATATGTTAGTGCTTTTGCAAGAATAGAGATGAGTTAGATTTGAGAAAAACGGAACAAAAACACAAAAAGGAAGATCCATTTTTAGTCAATGGAATTACTTATGTTTTTTCTTGTAATTTGATTATCAATATTAAATGTTTTTTTTGTTATTTGATTTCGTCACAAAACTCTTCAAATATTTTTCGTTACAAATCGAACTAATCGAACATAGTGTATAACACACACACATACACACCATATCTATAATATAAAGCTGAACGTCTGTGTGTGTGTGATTGGTCACGAATAGGCTTCTATATGGTTGACTATTTTAAAAAACTGATCACATATAATGATAGAAGATGTATCGAGACACAGGAATTGGTATGTTTGATCTGGCCTAATCATGATTCATTAAAATTGTGGGGTCTGCGTTCGCACCTGGTCCACAACGTATGGAAATAAAAAATTTAAAAATCAAAAAAAAAAAAAAAACTTTTAAAGTGTTTTTGATATAGATGTACATAATGATACTTTGATAACTTAAATAGAGATGGTATAATAAAATTGTGGGGCCTGCGTTCGCACCTGGCCTCCATAGAATGGAAATAGGCACAAACTTTAATAAAGACTTTTCATTTATTGAGATTGTCGGACTGACTTCCTCATCTTGGTTGTTATAGTCACAACGTTTCGGCCGTTTTGCCCTCCGGCTTTCATCAGGTGTTTTGTATCGAACTGGGGAACCGTTTGTTAGGAGTCTCGAACCCAACCCTTTATTATTATTATTATTATTATTACAGGGGTACCGTGTTCGGACTACAGCTAGGCTCTGGGACATAGTTGCTGATTCTCTGTTTTGAATGTTACTTTTCACTGCCTTCATTCAAGATTGAACTCAGCACCTTTGGGTAACTGTAAACTTTGATACAATGTCTAGGACCACTCGGCCATATGTCATTAGGACATATGGCCGAGTGGTCCTAGACGTTGTATCAAAGTTTACAGTTACCCAAAGGTGATGAGTTCAATCCTGAACGATGTCCTAATGACATCCACAAGGGCTGGCGGAACTCGGCGAATACTCGGCAAATGGTGGCGATCAGGCAGGTTGTGGGTTCAGGTCGGGGGAGGAGGGGGGGCAGTGAGAGAAGGGTACAAAGTTGTAGCACTCTTTCTGAAGCCAAGCCTGGGTTTCTTTGGACTTGTGGGCCAGTACCGAGTCCTGCTGCCACACCAAAAGTCTGCCAGCGGTCACCTGATTGCAGAAGGGGATCACCACATTCCTCAGCGCACTCAGGTGTTGACTTTAAAAATGTGAGGTGGCTTGATGTAGCCCTCATGTGAAACCACAACAAAATAACAAAAACAATAACCGTGGCTGGAAACACTGTTTTTTTTCGTTTTTTTTTTTTTACACAGTGGTCACCACTTATCAAGGCCCGGAAGCCACTCAGGGATAAGGGTTATTGCAAGTATGTACATTATGTTAGTGCGGAGATTTGATGAAGTGTTTAATTAAGGGGGCAGTTCATTAGGAATTTGTTAACGTTGGACTTGAAGACATCCAAGTTGTAGTCAGGTGGGAAGCAGGCAGACGGAACAGAGTTCCACAGGCGTGCAGTTCTAAGAAAGAAGCTTTGTTCATGGAATCCACGTTTTGATTTAGGCACAGATAAAGAGTGGGGGAAATTTTTCAAAGTGGATTCGGCTAGACGGGTGTTTTTCATGAAAGATTGGTGAGGGGGGACCAGAGATTGGAGTTCAGACGAGCACCTGCCATGGAAATAACGATAAAACAAGGATAGGCTCGCAACATCTCTTCTGTGGGAGAGAGGCTGCAGGGTAGAGAAAAGGGCATTCTTTTCATCACCCTGGGCATTTCCTTGTTATACGTGGCAATCCAGCGATGCATTTTTAGTGAGCTGGCAATGGTCCTGTTGTCATAACTTGAATCGGTAGAGAGCATGAGTTGTACAAACGGCACATCGCCGATCTTGCTCTGAATACTGTGTCACTTTCAGACATGATAAAAGACTCCTATCGCTCTTGGGATTTGCAACAAAAAAAAAAAAAAAAAAAGAAAACTAGTTTCCATATATAACCGGAAATGGAATCACGTTGTCTTTTCTAGAGCGATAATTTTATTGTCCCAACCTGTAGCAAGGATATTATTAACAAAAATCCATAGACTTTAAAGAAGAGTTAATAATTTTCATGGAAACAGCAAATTATCAATCTATTTTTATTATGTTATTTTTTTCATGCTTTAATGAGCCAAACTATTTTTCAGGCCATCCAAAGATACAAATCAAAGCTCAATCAATCAGGAACTTTCTGCCAAAAGATGTATCAAAATTTTACAGATATCATGGCTCGTTGACAACTCCCGGCTGCTATGAAACTGTCATTTGGACCATCTTCAAGCAGGCAAACCACATTTCACATCGACAGGTAGGTTAGAGTTATGCTCTCATATGTCAGAAATGAGAATTTATTAAAGACCAGAAAAATTGAGCCGGCATTTTCTATTTATCAAATATATTCAAAGATTTCAGGTGAACTTATGCAATTTATATCATGGATATTATATGATTCTATCTACAGAGACTTCTAAAATCTAACAATCCAAAGACACTCGTATAAGCGGAACTGAGATAGTAGGTGAGCAACATAAAAAGACAATGCGAGGTGCCTTCATTAAGTTTCCAGACTTTTTCGTATGGCCACTTTTATTTAGAGTACACACATGAAACTTTAGTCCCATTCGAAGTAATCTCCCCCGGCTGCAATGCACTTGTTGTACTATTCCAACAACTTCTGGAAGGATTTATGGAAGTCCCCTTGTGCGAGACTGTCAATGACCGGTCTCAGCCTCTTTCATCTCATTTGTCTCATAATAACAACCTGTAAGGATTTCCTTGAGCTTAGAGAATAAACAAAGTCACAGGGAGCAAGGTATGGACAATAGGGAGGGTGAGGAACTGCCTTGATGTCCATCTTAATTAGTCTGTGACAAGGATGGAGTTGTGGACTGCACTCTTGGGACAAACTTCACACAAATCTTCTGAATCTTCAGTTCCTCACGAATAACTGTGTGTACATCTTAATTAGTCTGTGACAAGGATGGAGTTGTGGACTGCACTCTTGGGACAAACTTCACACAAATCTTCTGAATCTTCAGTTCCTCACGAATAACTGTGTGTACATCTTAATTAGTCTGTGACAAGGATGGAGTTGTGGACTGCACTCTTGGGACAAACTTCACACAAATCTTCTGAATCTTCAGTTCCTCACGAATAACTGTGTGTACATCTTAATTAGTCTGTGACAAGGATGGAGTTGTGGACTGCACTCTTGGGACAAACTTCACACAAATCTTCTGAATCTTCAGTTCCTCACGAATAACTGTGTGTACATCTTAATTAGTCTGTGACAAGGATGGAGTTGTGGACTGCACTCTTGGGACAAACTTCACACAAATCTTCTGAATCTTCAGTTCCTCACGAATAACTGTGTGTACATCTTAATTAGTCTGTGACAAGGATGGAGTTGTGGACTGCACTCTTGGGACAAACTTCACACAAATCTTCTGAATCTTCAGTTCCTCACGAATAACTGTGTGTACATCTTAATTAGTCTGTGACAAGGATGGAGTTGTGGACTGCACTCTTGGGACAAACTTCACACAAATCTTCTGAATCTTCAGTTCCTCACGAATAACTGTGTGTACAATTCCCACACCAACATCAAACTGTGCACTTATTGTCCCCATAGATACACTACGGTCCTTCTCCGTGAAATTCTTTATTTGGCCAATCAACTCTGGTGTTCTAACTTCCTTACTCCTCCCACACCTCTTATCGTCCCTCACAGACTCCCTGTCTTCATTTATAATATTATAGAGATATTCTTTCAGCAAAAATGACTTCAAATTAATCTTTCCTTTTTTAATGTGAAGAATCCATCTTTTCATTATATAACCTTTAATAATTTATTTTGTTGATAAGTCCTAGGCCCCAAAAAATATTATTCAATTTCTGTGTATAAGATAAAAATGTAATATTTTCAAGTGATATTGTTTTGTTTTTGTGGTAAATAGTTTAAAAAAAAAAAAATAGGCACAACATATAAGAGTAAATAGGAAGAGTAGTATATATGTAGATAATAATAGAAAAAAATTATATATATATATATATATTTATTATTAAATTATATATGTGTATATATATTTACAGGGTGACCAAAACAAAGCAAAAGCTAAATGGAGGCAATCTAGAACATATGCTGTAGAACGGAGAAAAAAAGGCCAAAGACCGTAGTGTTTTGATTTGATGTTTTGAATCTAATAAACTAGTTATGAGCAAAGTTTCATTTCATTCAGACAAAACACTAAGAAACAGGGCCTAATTAGAGTTGGGTCCGTTTTTAGGGGTCACTCTATATATATATATATATATATATATATATATATATATGTATGTATGTCAGGTCATGTTATATGCTACTGGTACCATGTACCCAGCACTACCTGCCTCATGGTCAGGTCACCGGCGACTAAACTGGTTCCCCCACCAGACTTGTTTGGTGAGGAGGGTGGCTAGTCTCCCTAAAGGATTAAAAACAAAACCTTCCAAAGGGCGAATGAACCCTTTTTCGGGGTCAACGGCCAACTAGCACCGTGTGTGTGTGTGTGTGTGTGTGTGTGTGTGTGTGTGTGTGTGTGTTGGGGTGGAGAGGGCTCCCGTAAACCGTGGTGAAGGCAGCCTTTCTAGGAGAAGCAAATCTCTGATTTAAAAACCCATAAAGCGGGAGACCAGTACCCGCATTAAGCTGGTCTGCAGTTTAACTTGTTGCTGGCTATCTTGCTCTTGCTGGATCTCTATTTTGAACCGAGAGAGAGACTTAGCTGTCGTACACAGCTAAGACTTTGTAACATCATCTGTGTATAGATACTCCCTCAGGTCTATTAAAATGGTCCTGTGGCGATGGTAGTCATTTTTGGGGTCATGGACTTTAAGTGTCTAAGGGAGTGGCACTCATCTGACAAGACATTGCAATCATCATATATATATATATATATATATATATATATATATATATATATATTACACACACACACACATATATATACATATGTTTGTGTGTGTGGAAATATGTTGTTTTTTTTTTCAATCATATTTCACCTTTTATTCATACCAATCCTTTAATTTATAAAGCTCAATGTAATTACAGAGCATATAACAAATAAATGACGAAAGCCTATATTCCAAATTTCAAGATGTTGACCATCTTACAATTTATTCCTTTAAGTATGTTGACATGCATAATTCTTGACAGCACCTGTTTCGTAGTGCAAAATTATTCATTTAATCATCAATCAATGAATTTATTTCGCTCTTAACTCATCAGAAGAAAAAGCACTTTTTACTTCATTTAAAGAAAAATAAACGCATGCGGGCGTAATTAGAAAATTGGAAGAGAAGTTTTAATTACCTTTTATTTTTTTTAATTTTATCACACCATGTTTTCTTTTCGAAAATATAATAATGTAAAAATCCTTGAATGCTTCTGACAAACCATAACTTGTTTCTTTTTTAAATATGCAGATGAAAAAACTGAGGCGATTGTTCTACAACAAAGAGGTCGGAGGTCACCCTGACCATCACAATCATCACCATGACCATGACAAGCTGATTGAATTGGAAGAAACCGTTATCGAAGTGGGTGTTAATGACAAGGTGGGCCCGCCAGCACTTAAATCTGTAGGCATCCCGAAAGCCGTGGATGCTAGCGAAGAGGATAAAAAAACAACAGAAATGCCAACACCACCGACTGGGGATGATGCTGTTGATAATATCCAAATTGGTGATCGGGTTGCTAATACTAAAATTACTGATAGCGTTGTTAATAATAACAAAAGTGATGATAGTGTTGCTCAGGATAGCAAAAGTGGTGCTAGCACTGTTAATGATAGCAAAAATGGTGCTAGCATTGTTAATGATAGCAAAAATGGTGTCAGCGTAGTTAATAATAACAAAAATGGTGACAGTGTAGTTAATGATAGCAAAAATGGTGATAACATTGTTAATGATAGCAAAAATGGTGATAGCATTGTTAATGATAGCAAAAATGGTGATAACACTGCTAATGATAGCAAAAATGCTGATAGTATTATTCAAGATGGCAATGTGGAAATAACTACTCATCTTCCTCATCTCGAGATAAACCACAAACAATCAAATACAGAGATTCTGCCGAAGATAACCGATGTTGAATCAAAACCAGAAGAAATGATGATGGGCAAAAAGGAAGCTGTTGATAATAATAATTCCACAGTCAAGGAGCACAAATTTGCAGAAGTGGACACAATAAAAAATGTTGAATCCCCAAAAGAAGTATCTGAAATAACAAGACCTAAACCTCTAGAAGATCCCGACACAGACAGAAAAGAACCCCATGTGGCTGAAATGCAAAGAGATGCTGGCTATGCCCATTTAGGTTCCCGCGAACCCACTGGCCAAAAGCAGGCACTCAACAAACACAGGAATTACCATCATCATCACAGCCGTGACTACCACAGAAAAAAACGTGATATGCAAGGAGAGATACCTCATAACAATGATCCAGCAGGAGCAGCAGTGGTCCCAGAAGCCAAGAAGGAAGAGATCGCCGACAAAGAGACAAATTTCTTGATAGAAGGTGACAAAAAATTGGACAAGTTGGAAGAAGAGATACATAAATCGGATGCAATTTTTAAAGAGATTGAGGAGAAAGTGAAACCTCATAAAACCGAGCGAATTTACATCAGCGATAATTACCGTCCCATTCAGCCACTGAATGGTCGTCTTGTTCTTAGAAGTTTTCCATCATTTGAAGAGGATCCAATCTTATTGACAGGGCAGCAACCAAGTGCTGTGTGTTCCGACGCAGAATCGGTGACGCTTTCGAGTGCAAGATTTTACTTAACACTTTCCTTGTTTTACTTTGTTTCAAATTTTTTAAAGTTGGCATAAGAATCTCCATATTTTTTTTAACGTATATATATATATATATATATATATATATATATATATATATATATTTTAATTAAATTAAAAATGTTAATCTTTTCTTATCTGGAGGAACTAAAAATAAGTTAAAGAAATGATGATCTGTCATAAAAAAAAAAAAAAAGATGCTGAGAATTGGAACCTTTTCACGACACAAAGAATTCGGTACTTGTGTAGAATCTTAACCAGACGTAACTAACTGGGAAAATGGTTGGATCCTTCTATCGATCCAGTAGATATCTTACTGTTGATGCAATTCTCTACCTATATAAGAGCCAGGCAATTCCAAGGATGGAGTACTGTTGCCACATCTGGGCAGGAGCTGCTAGAAAAAACCTTATCCTGCCTTCACAGAGTTCAAAATAAACTTCGTAGCCTTGTGGAGGATGCCCTTTTCTCTTCCCTGCAACCTCTTTCTCACAGAAGAGACGTTGCAAGCCTGTTTCTGCTTCATCGTTATTTTTATGGCAAGCGCTCGTCTGAGCTCCAATCTATGGTCCTCCCTTATCAAACATTCACGAGAAACACTCATTTAGCTTAAAACACTATCAATAATTTTCCCCACTCTTTATCTGTGCCTAGACCTAAATATCAATTCTTTGAACAAAGCTTCTTTCTTAAAACTGCACACCTGTGGAACTGTCTTCCGTTTACCTGCTTTGCAGCTGACTACAATATGGTCGTCTTCAAGTCCAACATAAACAAGTTCTTGATGAGCCGTTCTCCTTCAGAAATCCAATTTATCAAATTTACATTTCTAACGATTACTATAATATTGTCCTTTTGACTACTGTACACTCTTTAACCCTTATACTCGAGTGGCCTCTGGGCCTTGATAAGTGGTGATTATTTTGTCAAAAAAAAAAAAAAAACTGACCACTCGGCTTTGCTCGGAACAGGACGTCAATCGCTGGTTTTCGCCGAGTGTCGTCGATTATCAAAGCATAACAACACTACTCAAGTAAAGTATTAATGAATAAAATGTAATAAAGATCATCAGAAAAAAATATAACGAAAATAAAGAAACAACAACCTACCGTAACAATTTTTGTTTTATTCTTGTAAAAAAAAATTTTAAGAGAAAAATAATAAACAAGTATGCTGTATTTTTTTTTCAACCATTTTTTTTTTTTTGTCAAACAAAATTGAACATTAATAACAAAACCAACTTTTTGTGCTTTTCATATTTTTAAAAAAATTTTTTTTACACAAAACTTTAAAAAAAAAAAAAAGCACTTTTTTTTTCATGTATTATATCTTTTGGAATTTTTATTTTTATTTAAAGTAAATCTTTTTTTTTTTTCACGAACATTTTCTTTTCCTATACAGTGCCTGTCCATTTTTTTTTTTTTTTTAATTAAATTATTACAAGAGTCGCCAATCTGATAGGCCCTGAACTAGCATCTAAGCTTCAGCCTCTGTCCCATCGACGAAACGTTGCATTCCTCTGTTTGTTCTACAAGTATTTTAATGGTGAATGCTCTGACGAACTGCAGACACTTGTGCCCCCACAACGCAGACACCCTCGACAAACCCGACAGGCAGCTAAATCCCACCCCCACACAGTAGAGATCCCTAGATGTAAAAGATCTTTCTACTCCAGTAGTTTCTTCCCCAGAACCGCTAGACTCTGGAATTCCATTCCAGGATCCTGCTTCCCTAACTGTACTGACATGCAGAAGTTCAAGTGCAACGTGAACCGACATCTTGCTGCCCAAATCCCTACATAGTGCCCCAGTAGTTGCTGACCCTGATAGTAGCCCCCTACACCAAAGTGGCAATGTGCCTTGTTTGGGGTGAAAATGTAATAAAAATTAAATAAATAAATAAGAAATAAAAAATTAAAAATTAAAACAGCCGGGATGTTCCCTTAGGATTAAGTATACTTTTCTACGGTCGCATCAGACGATAAGCTCCGGGCTGGTTCTGTATTTTTTTTTTTTTTTTGGTTGTTGTTTGGCTTCCTCCCACGTCTGCTTCACACGATTCATGATCGCTTAGCGATTAATCGTTTTGTTTGACAATATGAAATAACATCTTCTGACGTCTGCAACTGTTGATCCAAGGTGGAGATATTCGTCTTGTATAAAGTTGTTAGGAACGACCGGGTGAGGGTGTGTTGTTTATTTAATTTAATGATTTTTTTTTTCTTCCAATATTTTCCCCAAAGATCGTCTGCTCCTTTGCCGCGCATTGATTGGCTGATCAGCATCTTACGTCAGATTACAGTTTAACTCGAGCGCATGACGTTATGTTCAGCTTATGTTTAAGTTATGTTCAGAGCAAAGCTGAGCGGGTTAGAGTTGTTCCTGTTTACAATGCCTCCCCACGGGACAGAGTTAGACACCAGGGTCGTTTTTTAACGTGGAGAAAAGGAACAAAAATAAAAATTGTCTCAGTCGTGAAGGATTTCTCCTCCACCGACAGAGAACAAGAACTTGAAGTGCAGCATCTGAAGAACAGATACTACACTTTGATCTTGTCCATAAGGCCGGGTTAGGGTTGTTACGACTGGTTAAAATTTTCCACAAGTACCGAAAATTGTATAGAATTTGGCGATTTCCAATTTACAAGGAAGAAAGTGAGGAGTTCAAGTAAAAGAAAAAAAAAATGAGATCATTCCACTCCAAGAATTGTTCTTAAATGTACCATTTTTTTTTTTTTGATAATTTCTTTTAATCTGTTACTATTTTGTCATTTTAACGTTGAATAAAGACATTTTTAAAAACAAGGCTCTTGTTATAATTAATTAAAACATGTTTTCTTGTGTAAAAAAAAATAAAACAAAATACAAACGTCTGAGATTTTGAAACACAATCTACAGAATCATAAACAAATACCGAGTTATCTTTCTCTTCATCGCAACTTAGATGATGTCATAATAGACATGGCGGGTTTTATTGGGTTTGTACTACTGTACACATAGATTCGAAAAAGTTGTAAAAAAACAAATATATAACAAATAAATGTTATCAAAGGTAAGATAAGTCACTTTTCTGCCAAACTGGATATATTTTTTGTGTTTTTATTCAATGTAACATATTTATTCAGCTCGAAAAACATACAGTGTTTACCGATGTATTCGAAAATTCAAGATGGCGTCTCACACCCTCTTTAACACCGTAAGTATGGAAAAAGGTGTTATAAATAAAAAAAAAACTATACAAAATACTATTAAAAACCCGTCGAATATATGTCAACATATGTCACGGTAACATATATTGAGCGAGTTTTTAACAGTATTTTATCCGTTTTTTATTTATAACATCTTTTCCCACACTTACCGTGTTAAAGAGAGAATAAGACGCCATCTTGAATGTTCCAATACATATCGAGTTATCTTTGTCTACACCGCAACTTAGATGACGTTATAATAGAAATGGCACTAGTTAGAGAGATGTGTTGCGTTGCGGTATGTTTTTTTGTGTGTTCATCAACATCAATTAATGAAACTAGCGAGTTTACTTATTTACAACAGTAAACTTTATTTAAACAAGTGAAGAATATTTGTACATTTTTATATACAAACGATAGCTTTGGGGGGGGGAATGCATAAGGCTATGTGCGTGACGTGTTCGTTATGGGGATAACAAGAGTTAATTCTATAATTGTATCGTTTATGATTTTTACAAAGTTTAGCTTATCTCTGCAAGGCTATCGAATACGCAGGAATCGTTCATAATTGAGTCGGCTTGCATGTGTAACCAACTCGGAGTGTGCAAGTACCACGTCCGTTCTTGTCTGATGCACAGGAGAGAAAAAGAGAGAGAGACGGAAGAGAAAGTTGATATCGCCACCTATCGACTGAAACATGCAACAAGGGCGATAATCGTATATTTTTCAAAACTGAAAGTGTTGTGCATTGTGTCTAGGGTTGGATCAAATACAATTGTATTTGTATTTCAATTGTATTTAAATACAATTTTAATGTAATTCTATTTGTATTTGTATTTTTAGATTTAGGAATAAATGTATTTGTATTTGTATTTTTAGACTTAGGAGTAAAAGTATTTGTATTTGTATTTCTGGTAACCTAAACGAAAGTATTTGCATTTCAATTGTTAAAAGTCAGTATTTGATCCAACCCTGTTCACATACATGTTGCGTACGTGTACCGGTCTACCAGCCCTGTCCACTTCCAGTCACACACGCTGCTGCTAGAGTGACGATAAGTCTGTGAGTCAAGTAGCTTCAATTCAGGGTTGCCAGCTTGGCTTTTTTAAGGCCAAATTTCGCGAATTTGGCTTTTTTTGAAGCAGTTTGGCTTTCAAAATTTTTGTTTGTTTTTTTTCAAATTTATGCTTCAAATTTGGCCTTTTTCGGATAATTTTATATAAATATTTATTAAATATGGATTATTAAAGAAAAAGTTATAATAAAGTAATTTAAACAGTTGTTTGGATGTCTAAACTTGTAGATTTAAAAAAAAAACTTTTGACCTCCCACTCCCATTCATGGATTTACACCCTCTCGCACTAAGCGAATCTCACACCTAAATGTTTAATCCGGTTTCACAGTTACTTACTAAATGTCTATATGAACCCTTTCAAAGAGTTCACAGTTGAGTATGAAACCATTTTGGGGACATTTTTTAGTGCTGGCGCCTTGTCCCTGCCAATTAGGTCACTGAGTATATTTCCTCTGAAATAATTAATTCTTGTATTTTTCGTTTGAAATTCTTTAAAAGTAGTGTTTTGAAATTAATTGAATTAATTTATTTTCAATTTATAGAAATTTGAAAACTTATAACTATAGCTATTTAAAGTTGTATTTAAAATGAATATTTTTAAGTATTCATATACTTTTTCCTGAGTAGTCCCAAAAGTTTAATTAAAAGTCAATAATTATAGATTTTCTAACTATCTTGGATTAATAGACACATTTGCCTTAATAATGACGCATAGATTGTTCTTGGAAACAAAGTCTAGTTTTAGAGTTATGACTAAAATTAAATTTATCAATATTTTAGAGATATTTTAAGTTGATACCTCCAATCCCCTGAGTAAATTTGGTCTTCTGACGACTGACATAATTCTTTTAAGAATATGATTGACAAATAGAAACTTATTTACAAATTGTACCAATAAATATGGTATGGAAAAAATGGCACTAGTAAAAATGGTAAGTAGATGTGGAGTCTAAGATAATAACCAACTACTTTTCAATTATGCTGTCATCTTAGAAATCTGTCGATTATACTCGCATGTTTACTCATTGTAAGTGTTTTCTTCAGATTTCATGTGTAATACTAAATAGATTGTAACTCCAAATGGTTACTAATATCATAATCGTAAAAAAAACATTTATAAACATCTCTTTTATGTAATCTGTCCCCGTTGTCAATCAATGCTTACATTAAAGTGTAGTACCTGCTCTGATGACCTAACTTTATCTAGTCTGTCCTTGGTCGATGAAAGAAAAATTCTTCTAAATTGGGGTATATATTTTTGGCTATGGGAGATAAATTCTGTGCCTTTTACTTTTTAAGGCAATTTCATTTGGTTTTACAATTTTGCCAGTCAGACTTAGAGATAGAAAAAAGTTAACTACCCTAAAAAGTTATGATGGCCCGAAAATGAAGGATCATTTTATGTAAAATTTATATGCGAAACTAATTACTTAATTTAAATTATAAAATATTCCTTTTCTAGATGTTCACAAGTAATCTTTTGAAAAAAAGTAGAATTACATTTTTAGGAGGGATAGCTGAGGGTTCTCATCTACTTTAAAATATAGATATAATTTCATTTTAATTTGACAAACTTCTTAATGTTATCCTGGTGCTTGTCCCTAAAAGTACACAGGTGAAAATATCACTTCCAAATAAATTAACAAGAAAACTCTTTGATATAATTATGCATTAGGCAAAAATATGTTCTACACCAAAAATCTTATCTCCCCAATTTTACGTATTTGCAAATCATAAAACTATGATAAAATAATTAAAAATCCACTCAATAAATATCCTAATCTTTAAACAAAAAACAAACAAAATAAATTACTTATACCAAATGCAGTAGGACTTAATTATCTATCGACCGTAGAATTTTAACATGCTGCAACTCTTAATTGTTTTTATGTTTCAAAATGTTAATATGTGTTCTAAATGATCTTTACCCAACATTCCTATTATTATTAAACGTTTCATTTACTTATTTGTAAATGAACATTTATAGATCAATTTTGACAATTTTCTGTACAATAACATGTTTTTAACAAATAAAAATTATTTTAGTACAGAAAAATTAAAAGCAGCGGCTGCCAGCGATTAAATCGTTGAATTAAGTTTCTATTTTCAAGATTTTAATGTCAATGGCGTCAACTGAGCTATTTGTCTCCTAGGATCGTGCAAGAACATACGAGAATTGAACGTAGTGGAAATAGCAATGCTAAAAGAAGTGGTGCAAATTTTGGACCCATTCCAAGAGGCAATGTCGCAAGTGGAAGGAGAAAACATGGTGACACTTTCTTGCGTTGCACCAGTTGTTTTGGCCTTGAACACAGCCTCAAACTATTCATGGAAAGTAAACCAACCTACTGCTTAAACTTGGCTAATGCACTACAGTCTTCTATCAAAAAGAGATTGCATCCGTTTCTTGATAGGACTGATGTCATTGCTGCAGCTGTCATGGACCCCAGCTTTAAGCTGTCATGGCTGTCATGTGAAAAAATGAAAAATAAAAATATTTCGAAGATTGTGGACCTAATTATTTCGCAGTCAACTCAGTTGTCTTTGAAGAACACAGTTCAAGAGAGGAAGTTTTTCATGACCGTGAACACAAATCAAGACGAGGCTGACATGAATGCAAAACGCCCTCGTCTTTTTGCCTCATTGCCACCAGCTGGGAAGCTAAATGTAAGTCCATCAATAAGCGACACTACAGCGGTAAAGGCAGAACTCGATTCCTACTTAGAAGAATGTGTTCTGGCTTTTGACGTCAACCCACTGAGGTACTGGCGGGAAAACAAGAGCTTCAAGATTTTGAAGCCTTTCGCCAGAAATATTCTAGGGTGCTGTGCAACATCGGCACCATCTGAAAGAGTTTTCAGCAAGGCTGGTAATTTTTATACCCCAGAGCGAGCCAAACTTGGCCCAGAAACTTTCAGAGCTCTAATGATGATAAAATGCAATGAGGACATGATATAGAGTGTAATGTAGATGTCAAATTTGGAAGGAAATATTTCTTCTTTTTTCTTCTTTTCTTCGCATATTTTCAGATTGTTTAAATCAGTTATTGTATTTTTATTTGTATTTTGAGATTGAGGAATAAAAGTATTTGTATTTGTATTTTTAGCGTTAGTATTTGTATTTGTATTTTTAGAGTTAGGAATAAAAGTATTTGTATTTGTATTTCTGGTAACCTTAACGAAAGTATTTGTATTTGTATTTCAATTGTTAAAAGTTAGTATTTGATCCAACCCTGATTGTGTCCACGTGTGCGCTCTGTGAAAAAAAACTCAGACTAATTTGTCTCGACAGCTGGAACAGCTAAGCCAGTGGTTCTCAACCTTTTTGTACTCATGGACCCCCTTTTCCCTTCTTTTTATCTTGGTGGACCCTTTCATAACTATTGGTCATAAGACAATCTTCGATTTTTCACTTATATAAATTTTGAGGTTTTAATAATGAAAGAAATATATAATTAAGCTTTATTTTTAAATGAAAACTAATTTAATGCAAATAAAGTATTCTACAATAACTATAATAATTATGATTATAATGATAATAAGTTTTGCTACGTTTTGCCTGTGGACCCTCAGAAATATTCCATGGACCCATAGGGTCCATCTGGACTCCAGTTGAGAACCCCTGAGCTAAGCAAGCTGATAGAATGAGGATGAATACTATGAGAGGAATGAAAATGATGTAAGGAATGAATAAAATTCGATGACACATGAGAATTTTTTTTAATTTTTATTTTTTTACACGGGGGTCACCACTTATCAAGGCCCGGAAGCCACTCAGGGATAAGGGTTATTGCAAGTACAGTACGTTAGTGTGGAGGTTTGATGAAGTGTTTACTTAAGGGGGCGGTTCATTAGGAATTTGTTAACGTTGGACTTGAAGACATCCAAGTTGTAGTCAGGTGGGAAGCAGGCAGATGGAACAGAGTTCTACAGGCGCGCAGTTCTAAGAAAGAAGCTTTGTTCATGGAATCCACGTTTTGATTTAGGCACAGATAAAGAGTGGGGGAAATTTTTCACAGTTTAATTAATTAATTAATTAAAGGAAGCCATCGACTTGCTATTTTGCAGCTACAAGTGACGAAACCAAGAGGCAGAAAGTGACGAAACCAAGAGGCAGAAAGTGACGAAACCAAGAGGCAGAAAGTGACGAAACCAAGAGGCAGAAAGTGACGAAACCAAGAGGCAGAAAGTGACGAAACCAAGAGGCAGAAAGTGACGAAACCAAGAGGCAGAAAGTGACGAAACCAAGAGGCAGAAAGTGACGAAACCAAGAGGTAGAAAGTGACGAAACCAAGAGGCAGAAAGTGACGAAACCAAGAGGCAGAAAGTGACGAAACCAAGAGGCAGAAAGTGACGAAACCAAGAGGCAGAAAGTAACGAAACCAAGAGGCAGAAAGTGACGAAACCAAGAGGCAGAAAGTGACGAAACCAAGAGGCAGAAAGTGACGAAACCAAGAGGCAAAGTTTAATTAAACACACATATAAAAAATTATGGAAACGGCCATATATAGACACTAGATGTATCACGATCACATATATAGATGCAGACAAAGAGACACACGTAATGAAATATATATGCAACAGACAAAACACTGCCCTCTACCAAAATTTTACGGAATGTTTGTACATATTTTATGAGTCTTTGTAGAACAAAGGGGGAAGTATCTAGGAAGTTTTTGTCAATAAGTAAAAAAGGTGATAATTATTGATGGCTCTGAAAATTTTTTACACTCAATTACACAAATAATTTTTTACTAGCCTGGGTGCCCGGCATTGCCCAGGTGTTTGGACGTTTGTGTTTAGCAAAAAAAAAATAAATGTGGTAGTAGGCAGGCTCGAGCCCATACGATGAAAGAGGGAAAAAAGTGACGTCATTGCCATTGCATACATCGTCAAACCGGAAGTCGCGAAGGTTTAATTTAAGGCGAGTCAATCGAAAAAAGGAGATGACTTTCGAAAATATCGGCGAAAAAAGCGACCCCTCCCTGTAGAAAAGTGTCCAGTTGAGGGTGAAGGAATTAATGTTTTTAGCCAATTCTTCGATATTTGTCGTCGAAAGGGTCGAGCTTCAAAATGATATCTCGTGAAAATCCGTCGCCTTTGTCGAAAGTTTTAGGCAGACATACAAACATAGATACATTTAAACAGACAGGTAAGATTTATATCTATACTAGCGGGGGGTACGCGGCGATGCCCGGGTGTTTTTAGGTGTGTGTGGTTTTGGGTAAATCCAAACTCTGGGGGTTGGAGGAGGTTAAAGTAAAAAAAAGTTTTGGTAGGTGAGTATGAGAATCGAACCCGGAACCTTGAGGCAAAGTTGGAAAATAAAGTGTGAAAAACAGACGTACGACGTTAATCACTGGGCCATGGAGAAATACAAGGGAAACATGTATGAATTTATTTATTTAACTATTGACAGGTGGCAGCAATAAAAGTTAACTCTGCTGCTTCTATTTGACCTAATTATTGAGGTCAAATAGAAGTCACGCAGTTAACTTGGGTTTGTTTTTCCCCAACAGATGTTGGGGAGGAGGAAACCCCATTGTCCAGATTGATTAGCAATTGTCTGATATGAGAGGAGTTTGTCCCCACATTGATCAAAGCTGATTGCTTCTGGACGTTTCCTGGCGCGATGCCGAGAACATTGTTAACTTTGAATTAGTTTCGCTTTTTATACAAAAAAGCCCAATCAACACGCGAGAAGCCAAAATAGCAATAATTTTGTAAAAGTCGATGTAAATAAATATAGACGCGACGCGCTTTCCGAAATCCTAGATATTATTATCTAGGGCATATATAAACAGTTCTAAGCATCGTTAACCTCCCTCCCCCCTAGGAACGTGTGCCAGAAAAGCTTTTGCGAGACATACACGAAATGGTCATACACATTTTGCATTTTTATATATATATAGATATATAAAAGGCAAAACGGTCGGACGTGTTTTTGTATGTCCGGGAAAGGCCTTTTTCGCAGGAGTTCTCGACAAGGTTACTACTTTGGAAAACTTTCCTTATACTCCCGTCGTCTCTATCTTTATTTTGATCGAGTTTTTTGATTTCGAGACGATCTGCAACAAAAGAAGAAAATTGGAATCATGTCCTTTTTAATGCGATAATTTTATCGTTCCACCCTGTACGTCCGTGCGCCTGAAGGTGACAGTTCAGGCCAGCTGTTATCTTGCACGGTCTGATACAAACATAATCTGCATTAAAAAGAAAAAAAAAAGAATTTTCTGATGTTTTATTGTTCATATTTTTTTATTCCAATGGCCCATTTTTATTTATGACAAGTAAAAAAAAAAAGCCCTTGCATTGTATGGGGTCAATAATTTGAAACACTGTTCTTGGAAAAACAAGACACTGACACTTAAACCCCAAATGATCGTGTGCTGTCATTTATTAAATAACTTTTACAACAATAGTTAATACAAAAGGAACAAGAAGATGACACCAACGAAACAATAAGAAGAAACTGATGTGTTTTGTATTCTACATAACAAAACTCCAGCTGTTTATGCGATATGAGCCACTGTCTATAAATACTTATGAGATCAAATAATTGGTTCACTGTACAATACACTTTTCATAATTTAAAACATCTGTCGAGAATCAAATTACAGACATGCATTGATTATCGCTATCATTTCACAGAATATGAAAATTACTGTTAGCTTATAATTGAGTTTCATGATTAGTTGAATCAAAAAAGTTGCAAGTGATGAAAGGCTTCTTTTTTTTTTGTGTGTGTGTGTGTGTGTGTGTGTGTGTGTGTGTGTGTGTGTGTGTGTGTGTGTGTGTGTGTAACTCACTCAGCATGTTCAACTTGCATTGAAAATGGTTGAGTTAACAATTACCCAACCAAAGATATGAACCCCCTCCCCCCTCCAAAAAAAAAAAAAAAAGCTTTAAATGAAATGATTAGGTAAACTGTTTTAGTCTTTTCAGGGTAAACAGTTATAGGACAGATATTTACAGCTATGTCATGTCGACATACATGTTCTTAGCAGATAACAAAAATGCAGTTTGCTTTTAGGGTTCCAATTCGGGGGATTTTTTGACAACCGATTTTGGAAAAACTTTTAATGAAAACTTTTTTATCATAATCAAACGCGAGAGAAACATCTATAATATAAAAGCGAAAATGTACATGTTTTATCATATATATATATTTTATAATATATATATATTTTATAATATATATATATATATATATATATATATATATATATATTATAATATATATATTTTATAATATATATATATATATTTTATAATATATATATATATATATATATATATTTTATATTATAATATATATATATATATTTTATAATATATATATATATATATTATAATATATATATATATATTATAATATATATATATATATTTTATAATATATATTTTATAATATATATTTTATAATATATATATATATATATATTTTATAATATATATATATTTTATAATATATATATATTTTATAATATATATATATATATTTTATAATATATATATTATAATATATATATATTATAATATATATATATATTTTATAATACATATATATTTTATAACACATATATATTTTATAACATATATATATATTTTATAACATATATATATATATATATTTTATAATATATATATATATTTTATAATATATATATTTATTTTATAATATATATATTTTATAATATATATATTTTATAATATATATATATTTTATAATATATATATATTTTATAATATATATATATTTTATAATATATATATATATATATATATATATTATATATTTTTGAATAAGAGGTTATAAGTTTTATACTTATAGCCAGTAAACTATACAGAAGCATTTGTGTTTCATTCCATTAAAGAAAATCTTCAGACTAACTGCGAAATTGAAAATTGTAACATTCTTTATAGGCAATGTTTTTGACAAATACAGCTTCTGCTGCTTAAATTCTTTGGTTGTTACTGTTTAAAACGTTCACACCTGATTCACCTGGTCATTCCAGTTTAACATAAATCTAGTTATTTTTGCTTGTATAAACTACTGATTTTTACTCTACAGGGCGAAACGATAAAATCGTTGCCCTACAAAAGACGACATGATTCCACTTCCGTTTTATGAAAACCGATTTTCTCTTTTTGTTGCAGATCATCTACTAGCTTGGACAGGCGTCTTCTATCATGTCTGAAAGTGACATCGTGTTCACAGCGAGATCGGAGATAAAAACAAAGTTTCCGGCTACGGTTATGGTCCTACCTCACATCTTCAGAAGTCAGCTTAAAAATCAACACCAAAATGTGCTGAAGAGTGTGGTGATCCCCTGGTGCAATCACTGACAAACCCTGGGTGTGGCAGCAAGACTCAGCACCGGCCCACAAGTCCAAAGAAACCCAGGTTTGGCTTCATAAGGAGTGCTACGACTTTTTACCTATCATGCACTGGCCCTCATTTCCCAACCTGAACCTCCTGGACTACTTTGTTTGGTCATATGTCGAGAACATCACCAACATTACCTCCCACAGCACCAAGTATTTACTGAGCTCCCGCCGGCGCTTATGAAAAAGGCATGCTTCTAGTTCTGAACCTGTATCGAGGCAGTGATTGAGGCTGAAGGCGGCTACATCGAATAAATATCAGCTCCACTACATAATCAAGTTACTTCAATTGGTTTTTTTCAATAAAGGTTTTAAAATAAAGCTGTAGTGTTGTTTTCTTTGGGGCAAGAAATTTATCGTTATACCCTGTACTTCCTCTGAGATTCTGGGTTTCTAATACATGATTATTGTCATCAGTCCCAATCCCTCTTATTAGGGTCATCTATGTTCCGACCATAAATTTGACTTTTTTTTTTCATTTGAAAATAAAGCTTATCTTATATCTACAATTTTGAACATACTCGTTTATTTTGTTAAATATATTTTTGCATCTTAACATTGGCCTTCGGGTCAAGATCCAACTGTAGTATCTGTTCTTCGGATGCTACTCTTTAATTTCTTGTTCTCAGGAGAAGGAGAAACACTTCACGACTGAGAGAATTTTGAATTTTTGTACCTTTCTCCAAGTTAAAAAAAAAAAAACGACTATGGTGTCTAACTCCGTCCCGTGGGGGAGGAAAAGTAAATAGGAACATTAAACTTTTGTTTCTCCCTCGGGCATGATCTGACCATTAGCCAGCATGCTGTTCTTGTGATCATAAATAAACGCTTGAACCACACGGTCATCCCAAAAGAATTAACCTAGAGAGGGAACACGTGAAGCTTTCCAAATGTCGGAATGTTATTTCTTCAAGTTGATCTCAGAGTGCCAGTGATTAAAAGCTGAAACGAAAGGTGTTCATATTTGAAGAGAATGCCATGGGGGGCCGTCAAAATCACGAACAATAATTCGATCATGTTGCAACCAATCCCATACGAGTTTGTCGCTTAAACAAGATGGAGGAAGAAAATAAAGTATCAACAGTTTTTTTTTTTCTTTACATTGACAAAAATGACCAATAAAAAAATAACTGTTGCCTTATCATCATCATCATCATCTTTCTGTTCTTTTTTTCTATTATATAAATCTTAGCTGTTTTTCACTCTTATTTTCATTTTTCTTCACCTTTTTCTTCTAGGGGATGGGACATCCAACCAGATGTCTGACATTTACCCCTATTTTAATGAGTCCAACCAAGAGATCTTTTCAGGATTCTAGCCGTCCCTTTCAGTGCAATCGTTTGTATTTCACTTGCACTTGGTTCACTGGGTATGCTTGCTATGTACTTTTTAAAGTTCTTTTTCATAAGCCCAGTTGGTCCTATGATGACTGGTATAATTGAAACGTCTTTTTTGAAACGTGTGTGCGTTTGTGTGTTCATATGTCAGCTATAAACTTTTGACACACGCGATGGATCCTGAGGAAATTGATATCGTTACGAAGCTCCATCTTCATATCTAAAAATTAGCCAAAAACATTAATTCCTTCACCCTCAACTGGGCAGTTTTTACTACAAGGAGGGCTCGGTTTTTGCGTCGACATTTTCGCAAGTCATCATCTCCTTTGGATTGACTATCCTTAATTTGAACGCTCGCAATTTCTGGTTTCGCGATGGACGCATCCGCTAAGACATTAGTTTTTTTTTTATTACAACTTTCTTTTCCTCCCTCACATTATGGGTTTGAACCTGCCTGCCTACTACCACATTTTTAACACCTTTCTCCATCTGGGCTGCCTACTGTTGCTTTAATTCCTCCCCCCCCACCTCTACACGCCCTGGCAATGCCAGGAACCCCCGCAACTACCACTTTTTTTTTTTTTACACCTCTCTCCACCCGGAGCGCCTACTGTTGCTTTGATCCCCCCCCCCGAGTTCCTTACTGCACCACCTCTCCATATCCGGACAACGCCAGGTAGTCCCGCTAGTTGTTATATCAAAAAAAGAAAAACAATGGAATTTTGTAGTTAAAAAAAAAAGACAAAATTTTTATTGGGAAGCAGTCAATATTTATCGGTCTGTAATTAATATTCAAATTAGACCTGTGAACTCTACATTGTCGTCTGTAATAAATCACATTTTCAATAAACAATTTTCTTTTCTTTCTTTAACAATTTTAAACATTATAGAGATAATCATCATCATCATCATATTCGATTTAATGCTCTGCTAGCAAGCATTGGACGGTTTTTATAAATTGCTTTCCAAAGAAACCTATCTCTGACCAGGTATTTATTTGCCCCTCTTCATCTCATCCATCCTTACTCCCATGTTTTCCTTGGCCTTATTACGTTACACATGCATATTTGTAATACCGTTGTTCGACCTTCACCAGGCAAATTCCATTTTCTTAATTTTCAAACTTTTACACCGATTTTCAACGGCTAAAATACATTTTTCTTTTATTTGTATGGGTTCGAATACCCTATATACTAAATTTTATATCTGTAAACCAAAAACTAACAAAGGAGTTTGGTAGGCAAAAATGTTTAAATAAATATCTATATGCATACATAAATATATGTAGAAAGAGGTTTGTGTTTACTATAAACTTTTTACGCAAATATTACACAAGTATAAATCATGTGTATGACACAATCACGTTGACACATCGGCTCTCGCCAGATCACCGAAGTCAAGCAAAATTGAGCCTGGCCAGTACCAGATGGGTGACCATTTTGGAAGGCTATGCGCTGTATGTACCTTCTGGGAAGGTTGGGCAGGGGCCAGCACCCTCACCTTGTAAAAAAAACTCCTTGCTACAAAAACATCTACAAAGTTGTAGATGGCCTATGCCCCTCCAGGGCTCAAGGGCTATGGATGATCCATAAATCATGTCGAATATCTGCATGAATATAATTACACGTGATAGTTAACTAAAGATGATCATTCCATAAGAAGCCCCCCCCCCCAAAAAAAAAAAAAACTAATAGGGAATTAATTAAAATGAATGTTTAAAAAAATATGCAAATTAGCTAGATCTTTTGCAGATGAATGTAATTCCACCATGCATATATAAGAAAGATGTATTTTCTTTTTAAATAAATAGAAAAAAGGGGTTTTAATATAAATACAAATACACAACAAAAAAAATATATATGTATATTTATTTATTTACCAGTGGTGAAAAACCGGACTAGAGTGCTCAATGTGTAGCCAGAGCAGTATATAGGAAATTTATTACTGTGAGTCCAGAATGAGTTTACATATTGTTTCAGCTAAGGGGAAAATCCTCAAAAAGAAGAGGAAATATCCGTCTAGCTTCGCCAGAATTCATAGATGGACTCTATCTATGAATTCCGACGAAGCTAGTCGTATATTTCCTTTTCTTTTTGAGGAATTCCCCCTAGCTGAAACAATATGTAAACTCATTCTGGACTCACAGTAATAAATTATATATATATATATATATATATATATATATATATATATATATATATATCAGTTCATATGCGTGTCACGTTGGTTCTATAAAGTTGAAATTTTTCTCACTCTAACATTTATATTAGAAGTTTACTTCTCTATTTCAAAATTGTTAAAACAAACGTGTTAATATACTCATTCATGGATATGCGAGCAACTACACAAAAGTTAATTGATTTGCATGTTCCTTTAAAATACGAGCGTTAATTAATTACTTATTTATTTTCTATGGTTTCTTATTAGATGATTCGTTTCATTTTACTATTACGATGAATTCTATTTATGCATAGTTTCTACATTCTGCATAATTGCATAGAATTTTAGATGAAAACGTTATAGCACATTGAAATTTATACATATAAGTGACCTTGTCCGTGTGTGAGAAAATTCTTTCACAAAATTTTCTCTGAATATTTGGTCTACAGAGTTGAAATTTGATATACAGGGTATTTGGACTTGTAGAAGAATTTCGATTTGGTTTTTAGCAAAAATTGCTGCTAAGGAGTTAATATTGAAAGCAAAAAAGGTTGGCCATGGCAGGGTAAGTTGAATAAAACATTACTCATGCAAAATTTGACATTAATTTTTTACCTTCCGTATCCCTCTACCAATACCTCAGACGGTAACAATACTGCATTAGTAAATAATGAATAAAGTTGGTGTGCTACACGTTCTGATTTCAATTCTAGTGTATGGTACCGAAGTCATTTTTTTTTTTTGATAAATTTTGAAATCATGTCTATGTAATTACTTGGATATGTGTATTTTATGACCGGCGAATACCTGCTAGTATATATATATATATATATATATATATATATATATATATATATATATATATAGGTCAGTTGGAAGAAAGTAAGACAGATTTTCTACGAACCTTGAAACGAAAAGTGAAAAAGAATTGTCGATTTTTGTGTGTTAGGGTTAGTGTTAGGATTGTCGATTTTTGTGTGTAAGGGTTAGTGTTAGGATTGTCGATTTTTGTGTGTTAGGGTTACGATTGTCGATTTTTGTGTGTTAGGGTTAGTGTTAGGATTGTCGATTTTTGTGTGTTAGGGTTACGATTGTCGATTTTTGTGTGTTAGGGTTAGGGTTGTCGATTTTTGTGTGTTAGGGTTAGGGTTGCCGATTTTTGTGTGTTAGTGTTAGGATTGTCGATTTTTGTGTGTTAGTGTTAGGATTGTCGATTTTTGTGTGTTAGTGTTAGGATTGTCGATTTTTGTGTGTTAGTGTTAGGATTGTCGATTTTTGTGTGTTAGTGTTAGGATTGTCGATTTTTGTCTGTTAGTGTTAGGATTGTCGATTTTTGTGTGTTAGGGTTAGGATTGTCGATTTTTGTGTATTAGGGTAAGGGTTGTCGATTTTTGTGTGTTAGTGTTAGGATTGTCGATTTTTGTGTGTTAGGGTTGGGATTGTCGATTTTTGTGTGTTAGGGTTAGGGTTATTGATTTTTGTGTGTTAGTGTTAGGATTGTCGACTTTTGTGTGTTAGGGTTAGGGTTGTCGATTTTTGTGTGTTAGGGTTAGGGTTGTCGATTTTTGTGTGTTAGGGTTAGGGTTGTCGACTTTTGTGTGTTAGGGTTAGGGTCGTCGATTTTTGTGTGTGCCGAGAACGTGTAAGCTGCAGAAGAAACCTCTTTTATTTATTTTTGCATGAGCATTTAACGATTTTCGCCAGTTTAAAGGAAAACTTTAATTTCAACACTTCAAGGATAAAGCCTCAAGTTTCATAGACGTCTTGACCCTCATGAAGGTTGATGTCTGAGGAAAAATCGATTGAGTCTGGAAACTTATTGAAGGCACATAATATATATATACATATATATATATATATATATATATATATATATATATATATACACTAACATATATAAAAAAAACTTAATCTAGATTTAAAACAGGTTAAGACACTAGATATCTACGCTAAATAGCACACAAAAAGGAGCAGGTCCTGTAAGTGCCTGCTCATTAGCAGTCAACCGGAGGTCAAATTGGCCTTTGTCCTGTAAATTCCTGCTCATTGGCTGATTAGGAAGGACCCGATGATTAGCTAACTAAAAACCAATAGAAGGTGTGCATATAAAAACGCGAGGCAACCACAAAATTCTCGCATAAGCCTGAAGAATCCTAGAGTAGATGAAACACAAAATATTCAGTGTAGCTTAATCGCCATATATATTTTATAACTTACTATATATATATATATATATATATATATATATATATACTGGCTGGGTGGGGGGAATTTGCCCAGTTGTAAATGCACTTAAATATGATATTTTAATTTGTCCAGATTCCATATATATTATTATAGAGTCGTAATTTCAAAAGTTAAAAAAAAAGCTAGAATCGAAACCGAAAGCAAAACTGTAGCATCCAAAGCTGGTGACGTAACCACTGTACCAATGTGAAACGTCTATGAACTGATTAAAAATCAACTAAGATGAATGTACAAAATGTATAATGATTTTTTTCAATTTTGACCCATTTTTGACCCCTTAAAAACTATTTTAACCGGCTAAAGACCCATAAAAGAACGGTCCATAAAAAATCCCCAAAAAAATCCAATGATTTGAGGCCCCTGGCGCCGGTCTGCGACTTTTCGTTTCGGCAGAGATAGAGTTTGAAAATATGGAGACAGACAAACATATAGTGTTTATATATATATATATATATATATATATATATATATATATATATATATATATATATATCTTTAAAAAAAATTTTGAAGGATGAGATGCAGGTAAAATATTTTCCCATGTTTTTTTTTTCCACATAAGGAAAATGGACTCGATACTGTTAAAGTGTTTTTATTCAATAAGTCAGAAGAAAGGCTGTTCTTGTGAAAATTTTCAAACGACATAATGTTCGAATTTGTCCGAATAGTTTTGAAATAATTGTAACTAACGATGAAATACACTATTTGTTGCTATCAATCTATTTCTTGATGTCTTGATTTTGTTAAAACAATATATGAATGCTCAATTATGAAATATGATAATTATATTGCTTACTGTTTAAGTCATCTCATTTTGACTTAAATCGGATTGGTATATGAACGATTACCGAATTTTCAACTATATAAACCATGTAAAATTCGGAATACTATAAATAAGACTATATATATATATATATATATATATATATATATATATATACACATTATTGATGAAGCGATTCCAATATTTTTCCCAGCTCCAATACAATTACCGATTCCGATTCTTTATAAATCACTAAATATTTAACTATGAAGTTGTTATTTTCCCCGAATTCTGTAAAAAACACATTAAATATGCAGATATTTTTTAAAACGTAAAACACTTGAACAGGATGATCTATAGATTTTAGCTTAATAAGGATTCAAACTACAGAGAGAGGTACAGCTGCGCAGCAGGTCGGCAGCTCCCCAGAGAATCAACCTACCTCTTAAAAGTTCAACTCCAACCCCTCCACATTGGGAAGAAAGGAAAGCTCTGACCACTTCCCTTACTCATCTCCTGCTATCTTTTCACCCCTGGCTGATTCTAGCCTTTTGTTAGTGGTCACTATTAGGCCGCCCAAAGGTTGATCACTCGAGACCTCCACTGGTAACAAAATTTATTTTTTATATCATTATTGCCAGCAATGGAAAACTTTGCTTTAGACAAAACAAGATAAAAAAAAAAGACAATTAACAGGATCGTTTTGGAATCAGAAAATAGGAACCAATTTTTCCGACTCCGATACCCCAACGTTTGTCGACTTTTCTGATTCCCGATTCCGATTAATCGTCGCAATATATATATATATATATATATATATATATATATATATACACACACACACATCGTGTAAATACTAACATTTGAACAATGGTGGCTCTTTGAGATTAAATAGGTTATCAAGATAAATCAAATTTAAATAACAAACTTAAATAGAACACATAAAACAATTTCTCACTATAAACAATAACTAACATACCGCTATTTAACAAAATCGATTTTCCTTAACGTAATATGAAAATGAGATCACCTATTAACCGCATATTTTGCAAGAATCATATTATGTATAGAAATTAATGAAATAATAAAGTTGGTTGGTTGTTTTACGACATATCAACCCTTTCCAGGTTATTTAATGCCGAATCCAGTGATTTTGAAGAAAAAAATTTTTAATAGAATATATTTGTTTTGTTTTTTTTCAAGTCGGTTTCTATTTAACCCATAGTTGGGACCCTGACAGGTACTACCACTCCGGGTCAGAGTGGACCTGGGAGCAACGGCAATTAAAGGGTAGCTCCACACTCCCCAAAGCCCGCAAGCTGAGGCCTCACCACAGGATATAGTTTAAGGTCATATCCAGAACCAGAAATAATAAAGTAATGGACCTTTTGTATATATAAATCAAATTGTAAACAAACAGGAATACGAATATATATATATATATATATATATATATATATATATATATATATATAGTTGCGTTGGGCGGGTCATCTCATCCGGTTTGATAATGGTGTGAAGCAGGGTGATATAGCTGCACCAACATTGTTTTCACTCTATTTGACTGCTGTGCTCTGGTATGGTTTCCACGATTGTGATATGGGTGTTTATATTAGATTCCGAACGACTGGAAAGGTGTTCAACCTCAGAAGATTCCAAGCCAAAACACTTGTTATTGATGGACTTGTTAGGGAACTGTTGTATGCTGATGATGCTGACCTGGTAACACACTCCCCAGTAGATATGCAACTAGTGATGGATCTCTTTACAAATGCTTGTACCTGCTTCAGACTGACAGTTAGCATTAAGAAAACTAAAGTCATGTACACTCCCGCTCCCGATGATCTGTATGTGGAACCTGATATCTTTGTCTGTGGAAAGCGCCTTGAAGTCGTAAAAAATTTTGTCTACCTTGGGAGTGCCTTATCAAATGATGGCACTCTTAATGTGGAAATAAGACAGAGAATCAGCAAGGCATCTAATGCTTTTGGAAGGTTACAAGATAGAGTCTGGTCTGACGGTGATCTGACTCTGACAACTAAAATTTCAGTATATCAAGCATGTGTAGTACCATCCCTACTCTACGCATCTGAAACTTGGACCTTGTACCGGTCACATATAGAATTGCTCGAGAGGTTCCATCAGCACTGTCTTAGACACATTCTTGGTTTAAAGTGGTATAGCTTTGTCCCTGATACATATGTCTTCAAAAAGGCCAAAACAACCAGTATTGCTACCATTGTTATTAAGAACCAGTTGCGTTGGGTTAGGGTTAGGGTTAGGGTTATATATATATAGTTGCGTTGGGCGGGTCATCTCATCCGGTTTGAAGATTATTGTCTCCCAAAACAATTGTTCTATGGTGAGCTCTTTATTGGAAAAAGACCCCAGCACAAGCCCAAAAAACGTTTTCGTGATAGCATCAAGGAGAGTCTGGTGAGCTTTCATATTCCTATTGACAGTTGGGAGTCCCTAGCGTATGATCGCAAGCAGTGGAGGACACTGATATACAGGGGTGCAGAACACTATGAAGCAGCCAAAATAGACCGAGCGAAGCTTAAGAGAGCATGTAGGAAATGCCAAACCTTGCCGCCCAACCATGGAGATCTCTGGATCTGTAAGGTGTGTGATCGGACTCTGTTGTCTAAGGCAGGTTTTGTTAATCACATGAAAGCCCACGATAATACAGGTTCCGCTGCTGTTAGTCTCATACAAATCAGTGAACGTTTTCAGAGTCATGTCTGCTTGAGGGTGTGCAAGTCGCTGGCAGGGCTAAAAAGTCATATTCGGGCACATGGACTTTTAGTGACTGAGGGAGTGGCTCTCGTCTGACAAGACGTTGCAATCATCATATATATATATATATATATATATATATATATATATATAGGAAATTTATTACTGTGAGTCCAGAATGAGTTTACAAATTGTTTCAACTAGAGGAAAATCCTCAAAGAGAGGAAAAATCCAACTAACATCATCAGAATTCATAGAGTCCATCTATGAATTCTGATGATGCTAGTTGGATTTTTCCTCTCTTTGAGGATTTTCCTCTAGTTGAAACAATTTGTAAACTCATTCTGGACTCACAGTAATAAATTTCCTATATACTGCTCTGACTACACATTGAGCACTTTAGTCTGGTTTTTTTTTTCACCACTGGTAAATAAATATATATATATATATATATATATATATATATATATATATATATATACCGTGTAAATACTATCATCTGAACAATGATGGCTCTTTGAGGTTCTGTTACTCATTGCATGTCATCAAGTTTGAAAATTCAGATGTCTTGTGTCTTGAAAGATATCTTAGAACATGTCGACACACTACCACTACCAACAGTTGGTTTTATTTTCAAGTTTTCATTCTCCTAAACTAGTTATCCTTCCGCGTTGGAGTGAAGCGCAATGTATTTATACCTTTTCTAACGGCATTAGTAAAAATAATGTTTAAAAAAATAGTCTCAACACATATACACAGCAATCAATGCTGAACAATAGAAAAACAGTTTCACCTTTATGTCAAGTTATTCTGCATCAGTGGAGGCTGCGTGTGTATAGGCTGTGATGTTTTTATTGCACACAGATTTATGCCGGATAAAAGGTGAAAAGTTTAATCGGGTCTGACAAGTGAAAATAAATAAAGTCCGATAACAAATTACCTTCCAATCGAAGGAATTGCTAAGAAAATTGCTTTGGAATAAAAACAAACTTATTCCCCAATAATCATTTGCAATCCAAAATACCCATCATGCAACTCTAAACAGTACGATAAATAAATCAGTTCTATTCAAATAATCAAAGACTAATGCTTACATTTAATTCTTCTAATATAATTATTTTTGTACTAGCCTAGGTGCCCGGCGTTGTTTGGAGGTGTGTGTTGAGCAAAAAAAAAAAATGGTAATAGGCAGGCAGGCTCGAACCAGTACTGTGAAGGAGGAAAAGAACGTGACGTCTTTGCCGTTGCATCCATCGCCAAAATCGGAAGTGACGAATGTTTAAATTAATCAATCAAAAAGAGGTGATGACTTTCGAAAATATCGGCGAAAAAAGCGACCCCACCCTGTAGAAAAGGGGCTAGTTGAGGGTGAAGGAATTAATGTTTTGGGCCAATTTTTCTATATTTGTCGTCTCGAGAGTCGCCCTTCAAAACGATATAACTCTCGTGAAAATCCGTTGCCTCTGTCGAAAGTTTTAGGCAGACATACAAACATCCATGTAAACAGACAGGTGAGATTTATATTATAGACTAGCGAGGGGTACCCGGCGTTGCCCGGGTGTTTGGAGGTGGGTGTGGAAACTCCGTGGGGGGGGGGTTAAAAAAAAAAGTAAGTATGAGAATTGAACCCGAACCCTTGAGGCAAAGTTGTAAATTAAAGTGTAGAAAAAAAAAAGTGCGACGTTAACCATTGACCCACCGCGAGATGCTAACGGAAACACGTTTGAATTTATTTAATTACTTGGATTTGCAGGTGCTCGTTTTAATGAGTTAATGAGGTCAAGTTTGACTGCGGGATTTTTATTTTCCCAAGATGTTATAGGAAAAAGACTAACCCACATGCGGCGAGCGACAAATGTTGAATATTTATCTTCCCGAAATAGAGCAAATTAAATAGACAGGCGAGCTTCGTTGTTAACTGTGAGATATTACGATTTATATGTGATATAAAAAGTTTTAAAAAGTTGTGAACCGACCGACTGCTTCTCTGAAAAAAGCCTTTTGTAGACATACAGAAAAAGCGAACACACATACATACATGATGATGATGATGATGATTGCAACGTCTTGTCAGACGAGTGCCACTCCTTCAGACATTTAAAATCCATGATCCCAAATGTCCGAGGGAGTATCTATACAAATATGATGTTACAGAGTCTTAGCTTTGTACGACAGCTAAGTCTCTCTCTCGGTTCAAAATTTTGAGATCCAGCAACAAGCAAGAGCAAGATAGCCAGCAACAAATTTAATTGCAGACCAGCTTAATGCGGGTACTGGTCTTCCGCTTTATGTTCTTTTTTAAATCAGAGATTTGCTTCTCCTAGAAAGGTTGCCTTCACCACGGCTTACGGGAGCCCTCTCTACCCCAATACACATATACACACACACACAAATATACACGGTGCTAGTTGGCCGTTGACCCAGAAAAAGATTTCATTCGCCCTATATTCGTTCATACATACATACATACATACATTTTCGCTTTTATATTTATAGATTAGCGTTGGTGCCCGCCGTTGCCCGGGTGTTTGTAGGTGTGTATGTGTGTGTGTGTGTGTGTGTGTTGGCGGGGGGGGGGGGTTAGATCAAAACCCTATGTTAAATTTCTTTTAAAAAATCGGAAAAACAAACAAAAAAAAAACAGCGAACATGATGTAAAAAAAAAAGAAAAAGTAAAATAAAAAAGACTTGTTTAAAAAATCGGGAAAAAAATTTGTCAAAGTTTTGGTTGGTAGGATCGAACCCGGAAACAATTTTAACTGTCTAAAGACTCATAAAAGAACGTCCCGTAAAAAAAAATCCCCCAATCATTTTGACATTACTTTGCGACTTTTAAATAAATCAGTTCCATTCAAATAATCAAAGACTAATGCTTACATTTAATTCTTCTACTGCAATCTATATATTAATACGATAGCGTGTGTGTTATTTTCTGTGTCACGCTTACATCCGGGTTGTTTAATTGTTATGTACTTCCATTTCCTGTAATAAATAATTTTATCACGAATGCTTCCCGAGTTTTGGTTTTGATTACAATAATATCTGATGGCACTTAAGTCATCTATTTTTTATAAATAATGTTACCAAGAATTCCTTATAAGTTTTGGTTTCAGTTTCGATTTCCAATCATTTCAGGCCCCTAGCGCCACTCTGCGACTCGGAAGAGATAGACATATAGCCGTTTATGTATTAGATTTGCGGTTTTAAGTCCTGTTTTCATAGCTCAGATGGATATGTAAAGATTCAAGATCACTTTTGTTGTCTTCTCCCGAAATTTTTACATATAAATAGATTTTTAGTGTTTATGTAGATTCTCTAAGTTTCTTTTTATGCGAGCATTGAAGTTTAGAGATTTCGCCGATTCTTAATATTTGTTTACTTATTCTGTAACTAAGTTGTAGTTTTAGCATAAAACTTCTTTTCGTTTTACAGATATTTGAATTATAATATTTCTTCCACGTGCTAAATAGTTCCAATGTAGTTTACCTAATACACTGCACCAGATACACAAAGGGCAACTGTGTTGGACAGAAAGTCTGAGTTCTGCTTACATTTTAACAATCAGGAGTAAACCATCAAACAAATCCGTGCATTATAATCTCCAAACAACGCTACTTGGCCTTCGGGAGAAGATCAAAGTGTAGTATCTATTCTTCAGATACTACACTTGAAGACATTCAAGTTGTAGTCAGGTGGGAAGCAGACAAACGGAAAAAAGTCCACAATCGTGCACTTCTAAGAAAGAAGCTTTGCTCATGGAATCTACGTTTGGATTTAGGCACAGATAAAGAGTGGGGAAAATTATTGACAGTGGTTTCAACCAGACGGGTGTTTCTCGTGAAAGATTAGCGAGGGGGGACGACAGATTGGAGCTCAGACGAGCACTTGCCATGGAAATAACGATAAAACAAAGACAGGCTCGCAACGTCTCTTCTGTGGGAGAGAGGCTGCAGGGAAGAGAAAAGGGCATCCCCCACTAAGCCACGAAGTCTATTTTGTACTCTGTTAATAGTTAATAGTCATTTTCACAAACATGCAAACTAAGCAATAAATTTTCTTTACAGGAGAGGTCATGCGTGTAAGAGTAAGTAAATAACTTTTTCTTTTTCTCGTCAGCATTTTTTCATATTTTAACTTCTTTCCGAAATAATATTTCCCATTTTCTGCATAGACATTTAACATCCATTTCATTAATGCATTTTATTTTAGTTAATTTCGTTTTTTGGTCCCCCGACAAAAGGAGGGTGGACCTGTAAATTTACCCTTGTCCGTTCGTCTGTCCACACTTTTCTCAATAACTACACCTTGAATTTTTTTTAAATTTTGCGCAAACATTAAACATGATATGAGTAAAAAAAGTAACAGAACGGATAAAATTGACACTTTTATGCTTATTAAAAAAAAAAAAATTGATGCTTTGGATTTTTATAAAACTTTCTGAAAAGTTGTAACTAACTGATTTCTATGTAATTTGATTTGTCTATACTTCGGGATAACTCTTGGCTGTGCCCCAGGGGCTCTTTTAGGGCTAATAAAAAACACTAAATTCTTTAGACTATTTTACCATATTTGTCCAAAATAACCTGTAAAAGAGATGCTGATGACACAAGGTGCCCTCAATAAGTTTCCAGACTTTTTCATATGGGCACTTCTATTGATAGTACACACATGAAACTCTAGTGCCCTTCAAAGTAATCTCCTCCGGCTGCAATGCACTTGTTGTACCGTTCCAACAACTTCTGGAAGGTCCCATAGAAGTTTTCTTGTGTGAGCGTTTCAATGACCATCGTCATAGCCTCTTTCATCTCCTCAATTTTCTCATAACAACAGCCTCTAAGGTTTTCCTTGAGCTTAGGGAATAACCAAAAGTCACAGGGAGCAAGGTCTGGACTATAGGGAGGGTGAGGAACTGTCTTGATGCCCATCTTCGTCAAATAGTCTGTGGCAAGGATTGAGTTGTACATTTATGAAGATCTTTCGCATCTTCAGTTCCTAGCTAATAATTGTGTGTACAGTTCCCACACTGACAGCAAACATTCACTTATTGTATCTATAGACCCACGACGATCCTTATCAATGAAATTCTTTATTTGGCCAATCAATTCTGGTGTTCTGACTTCCTTACTCCTCCCACACCTCTTCTCATCCCTCACAAACTCCCTACCTTCCTTGAATCTCTTATGCCACTCAAAAACTGATGCTCGATTTATGAAAGGTGGTCAAAAGGCAGTCTGAAGCATTCCATACATTTCTGTGGCATTTTTGCTAAGTTTAAAAGAGAATTTTATTGCATATCGTTCTTTTAAAGTGTCCTCACGTCCAGATCGCATTTTTTTAAAATTCACCATCTGTGACAATCAGCCTTTAGTAAATTGTATTCCAATTCCTGCTGTAGCTGTTCATTTAGAACCTGAAATCATAAAACTTGGTCAGTCATCTCATAAAATGTATAGCACTTATATACTGAATTTTCAAGAGGTTACGACAATTTTAAATGCCTGTACACAAAAAAAAAAAAAAAAAAACAGCCGGGAAACTTATTGAATGCACCTCATTGTACATTGCTTCAACGTCTGATTCAAAACAAAGTGCAAAAAGTTAATTTGTTTCTCGAAACTTCGGTGCTTTTAAATTTCATTGAAACGAAGACAAAATTAAATTGTTCGAAGTTGGTTTCTGCAAAAGTGCACAAACATTGCTAGAAATATTAATATGAAAACAAAAGACGATCAAGAAGTTCATATAACTTGAAAACGAAAATATGGACTTCGTAGAAGTCTTTATGAGATTGCTTTTAATAACTTTACTTTATGAAACGTCGTCATCGTAATGCTCGACGACTTCCGTGCGCGCACCTGTCAATTTCGTTCTTACTTAAATAAATTCAAACATATTTCAGTAACTCATTCTGGCTGGCCGATTTTATTTTCAAACTTTGCCTCAGGGCTTCGGGTTCGATCCAACCAACTTTTACCCCCCCCCCCTCGGTTTCTTTTTTATTTAACAGCACACACACCTCCAAACACCCGGGCAACGCCGAGTACTCCCGCTAGTCTATAATATAAAAGTGAAAATGTGTGTGTGTGTGTGTATGTGTGTGTGTGTGTGTGCATTTTTTCGTATGTCCGCCAGAGGCATTGTGGGGGGGGGGGCTTGGGGGGGGGGGTCTCTGTTAGCAATGCTTAATATCCGTGCCTAAACATAAACGTAGATTCCATGAACAAAGCTTCTTTCTCCACCTGACTACAACTTGCACGTCTTCAAGTCAAACATAAACAAATTCCTGATAAACCGCCCCCTTAGGTAATCCACTTTATCATATCTCCATTACTAACGATGACTACGATATTATCCCATTGATTACTGTACATGCAATAACCCTTATCACCGAGTGGCTTTGATAAGTGGTGACTACCATGTAAAAGAAAAAAAAAATAGAACTGCGCACCTATGGAACCGTCTTCCGATTGCCTGCTTTCCAGCTGACTACAATCTGATTGTCTTCAAGTCCAACGTAAACAAGTTATTGATGAGCCGTTCCCCTTAAGTAATCCAATTTACCAAATTTACACTACTAACGATCAATATATTGTCCCATTGACTACTGTACACTCTTTAACCCTTATCCTCGAGTGGCCTCCAAGCCTTGATAATTGGTGACTCCTATGTAAAAAAAACAAAGAAGCACATTGATGCTGATAAATTTTTTTTTTTTATGCCACGGACAATGATTTGAGTGAACCTTAGTTTCGTTGATAAGTCGTAATGTCACACTGTAACATGGTGCATATGAGCGCGTGGAAAAATATCAGCAGCAGCAAAGGATAACTGGTCGTGAAGAGATTAGCAGCAGTTGATAAAAGGGAAGGAGAAACGCCGCCAGGCAAAATGGACTTGTGGCAGTGAGAGTCTTTTTGTAAGTGGTGCTGAAAGTAACGGTAAAAAAAAAAACAAAAAAAAACTTTTGTCAAGAAGGAAAAAATGGCGACTGGATTTATTTATTTACGTTATTTATTTGTCCATTCGCGGCGTAACCAAGTTGTTTCTATTTTCTTTGTTTTTTTTTTTTATCATCTTCAGCCGTTAGTTATCTTCACACAAAGTTTCTTCTTTTGACAAAACAAAGATATCTATTTTTAGTTTGAACTACAATTTCAAACAAACAAACAATTAAGAAACTATTTTGAGAATCATGACATAAAAAGTTATTTTTTCTTTTTTTTATAAACACTAAGTTCAAACCCAATCTGAATATCATAAGATGGCAATCATCCTCATCATCATCCTCATCATCATATTCGATTTAACATCTGTTTTTCATGTAAGCATGAATTGAATAGTTTTTTTGTTTGGTTGTTTGTTTTCTTTGCTTTTTTACAAAGGAGTCACCACTTATCAGGGCCCGGAGGTTACTCGAGGATAAGGATTAACGAGTGTACTGTAATCAACAGGACAATATCGTACTAATAAACAGTTGTGGAAATTTGATAAATTGAATTACTAAAGGGGACAGTTCATCAAGAACTTGTTCACATCGGATTTAAAGATGACCATATTGTAGTCAATTGGAAAGCAGGAAAACGAAACAGAGTTCCACAGGCATGCAGTTTTAATTTAGTTTGCTTTGATCATGGAATCTACATTTAGGTTTAGGCATAAAGTGTGGGGAAAATTATTGATAGTGAGGGAAATAATTGATAGTGGTGGAACATAATTGACAGTGGGGAAATTATTGACAGTGGGGGGAAATTATTGAGAGTGGGGGGGAATTATTGATAGTGGGGGGAATTATTGATAGTGGGGGGAATTATTGATAGTGGGGGGAAATTATTGATAATGGGGGGAAATTATTGATAGTGGGGGGAAATTATTGATAGTGGGGGGAATTATTGATAGTAGGGGGAAATTATTGAGAGTGGGGGAAATAATTGAGAGTGGGGGAAATTATTGAGAGTGGGGGAAATTATTGATAGTAGGGGAAATTATTGATAGTAGGGAAATTATTGATAGTAGGGGGAAATTATTGATAGTAGGGGGAAATTATTGATAGTGGGGGAAATTATTGAGAGTGGGGGAAATAATTGAGAGTGGGGGAAATAATTGAGAGTGGGGGAAATAATTGAGAGTAGGGGAAATTATTAAGTTTGTTTGTTTGTTCTGTTTTACGGCATATCAACCACTTTGGGGTCATTTAATGCCGAAAGGTTCGTTATGTTGTGTTAAATATTGGTTTGTTCTTCTTAAGGTTTTTCTTTTTTTTGGGGGGGGGGGGGTCTTTCCTTATATTTTTGAGTATATTTTAGTTTCTTTCAGAAAATTGATAATTTTTTGGGGATCAATCTTGTTTAATATTGTTTTCAGATTTTTTTCTTGGTAATACTTTGTTCGGATTTGTTCAAGGTCAATGCAGTTTGTCAGTATATGGTGTATTGTGTAGGGTTCTTGACACGTTATACAGTTTGGTGTCTCCTCCCCTTTTAGTAGATGTGAGTGGGTGATGTGAGTGTGACCTATTCGCAGTCTGGTCATTACTACCTCTTCCTTTCTTGTTAACTTTTTGGTGTTTCTCGTTCCAATATTTGGTGTTATTTGGAATAGTTTGTTTTTGGTGCATGAGCTCCAGTTTTCTTGCCATTTTCTCTTCAAAAATGTGTTTATTTTAGTCTTTAGGTCTGTATAGGGGATTTTTCCACTTATGTGGTTTTGTTGCAGAGTTTCCTTTGCTGCCTTATCTGCTTGTTCATTCATGTATATGCCGATATGGCTTGGTATCCAGCAAAAGATAATGTTTTTTTTCATGGTTATGGCATCTATTTTGTTTAGCAATTTTGTAATAAGTGGGTTTGTCATTTTTTTTTCTTTTAGAGATATGAGTATTGAAAGTGAGTCAGTAAATATGATATATTTTTGATGGTCATCATTGGTTATTATATTCAGTGCCGAATCTATGGCTGTTGCTTCTGCGCTGAAAATAGAAGATTCGTTTGGGAGCCTTTTCTTTAGTTTTATTTTTTTGTGGATGGCTGCGCATCCTACTTTATCTCCATCTTTTGATCCGTCAGTGTAAATTTGTGTATATTCTTTGTATGTATTCTGGATGATAAGTAGTTCTTCATGGAAGGTTGATGGGTGGGTTTTCGTTTTGGGATATTTATTTAATTTTAATATTATGTGTGGTTGTTTGATCATCCAGGGTGGAGTTTTTGATTTGTTATATTTATGTATTTTTGTAATGTCCATTTGGGCTTCTGTGAGAAGGTTTTTTATCCGGAGGCTGTAGGGCTTGATGATATTTTCTTTCTTGTTGAAGAGATGTGTGTATTGTGGGTGGAGGGTACATTGGTATGCAGGATTTGTTGGACACGATACCAGCTTTAGGTAATATTGTAGCGCTAACTTCTGTCGTCTTAGAATCAGTGGAGGCTCATGGGCCTCTATATAGAGGCTTTCTACTGGAGAGGTTCTAAATGCTCCCAAGGCTAATCTTAATCCTTGATGATGGATTGTATTTAGTTCTTTTATGTAGGACTTCCTTGCTGCTCCATAGATGAAGCATCCATAGTCCATTTTAGATCTGATTAGAGTTTGGTATAATTTCAATAATGTGACTTTGTCTGCACCCCAATCGGTGTGTGCTAGGACTTTGATCAATTGCATTGTCTTTTGGCATTTTGCTTTTAAATATTTTATATGCGGTATAAAGTTCAATTTTTTATCGAATATAATACCTAAATATTTATGTTGGTCGGTGAGTGGGATGTTCTTGTTATCCAGTTTCAGGTTGGGGTCGTGGTGGAATTTTCGTAATTTGCAAAAGTGGATGCATTTAGTTTTTTCCTCTGAGAATGTAAATCCATTTTCTATGGCCCATTTGTTTATTTTATTCAGACAGAGTTGTAGTTTGCGTTCGGCTGTTTGTATATATTTAGATTGGTAGTATATAAGTAGGTCGTCCACGTATAGGGCGTTTTCAATTCCTGGGTCTATGTTTTTTATGATATTGTTTATTTTAATGTTGAAGAGGGTGACAGACAGGATACTGCCTTGGGGGACCCCCATTTCTTGATCTTTTTGGACTGAATAAGTGTTGTCCATCCGTACTTGGAAGTTTCTATTTGTTAAGAAATTTCTGATAATTTCTGGCATTCTACCCCTAAGTCCTAGTTCATACAGGTCTTTTTGGATTCCGTATTTCCAAGCGGTGTCATACGCCTTTTGCATGTCAAAAAAAATTGCTATTAGATGTTCTTTTTTTGCAAATGCTTCTCTTATGCGTGTTTCCAGTTTTATTAAGTGATCGGTGGGGCTTCTATTTTTCCTGAAACCCGACTGGCTTTCTGTAATTAGATTTTTGCTTTCCAAGTACCAATTTAACCTTTCGTTAATCATTCTCTCAAAAGTTTTGCACAAACAACTAGTTAGTGCAATGGGTCGGTAGTTTGTTGGGTTTGTATGGTCTTTTTTTGGTTTGGGTATTGGGATTACTGTTGCCTGCTTCCAGTTTTTTGGAATGTTGTTAGTTATCCATATCTCATTGTAAATTTGTAATAAGTAGTCCAGTGATGGTTTTGGTAGTTTTTTGAGGAATTGATAATGGATCTCGTCGGGGCCGACTGCTGTATCGGGAGATTTGTTTATTGCCTCCTCTAGTTCTGCACTGTTGAATAATTGATTGTAGTTTTCTTCATTTTTTGATTTGAAGTTTATTTTTATTTTTTCTTCATTTTTCTTTATAGCTTGGAATTTTTTATTTTGGTTTTTTGATGATGAGTTCATTGAGAATTGTTCTGCTAATTTATTTGCGATATTTTGTTTGTCGGTAATCTTTGTGTTGTCGCATATAAGGTGTTTAATAGGGTTCTTTGTATTTTTTCCTGCTATTTTTCTGACCATCTCCCATACTTTTTTGGGTTTTGTGTTTTGATTAATTTTTGTTACATAGTCTTTCCACGAGTTCCGTTTTGATTCTTTGATAGTTTTCCGTGCTTTGGCTTTGCTGTTTTTATAGGTGTCCAAATTTTCTTTCGTTGGACTGTTTTTGAATTTCCTTAGGTTTGCACGTCTGGCTCTTATAGCTTCTTTGCATTCTTTATTGTACCAGGGTTTGTTATATTTTGTAGTAGTGGAACTTTTTGGTATGTTCTCCTCGGCTATTGTGAGTAGGGTGTTGCTGAAATATGTGATGTGTTCTAAGTCAGGATTCGCTTCAGGTATTAATCTGTATTGACATGTATTTTGGAAATTTTCCCAATTTGCCTTTTGTAAATTCCAGCGGGGTGTTTTGTCTTCTGGCTTGGGATTCTCGTTTTCTATTATGATTGGGAAGTGGTCACTTCCGCATGTATCCTTATGTGTTCTCCAGCTATAATCCATGTATATAGTTGGGTCACATAGTGTTATATCGATTGCTGATAGGGTTCCCGTTGGTGGGTGCATATATGTATTCTCTTTGTTGTTGAGTAGGCATAGATCATTTTGGTTAATTATTTTTTCTATGGTTTGGCCTCTTTTGTTGTTTTTTTTACTGCCCCACCATATATTGTGACTATTGAAGTCTCCCAACAGTAGAAAAGGTTTAGGTAGTTGTTTGATTATATTGTTTAATTCTGTTTCGTTTATTGTTTCATTTGGTGGTATATAGAGTGAGCATAGGGTTACTGTTTTGTGTAGTGTTGCAGTTATTGCAACAGCTTGCATATTTGTTTTTAAGTTCACTTTGCTGTGTGGAATGTTTTCGTTTATCAGTATTGATGATCCACCGGTGGCTTTGCATGATAATTTGTTTATGTGGTTGTATATTGAGTAGTGTTTTATGTTAATTTTGTCATTTTCTTTTAAGTGTGTTTCCTGTAGGCAAATTATTGCAGGACATAAGGATTTGATAAGTATTTGCATTTCTTCGATATTAATTTTTAATCCTCTTATGTTCCACTGTAGGATTTTGTTAGTCATGGTTTATATTTTCTTTTGGTTTTGGACTGTTGGTGTTTATGTCTACGTCCATAGTTTCGATGTTAGTTTGGGTGTTTCTTTTGGAAGTGGATGGTCTGTTTCTTGTTTCTGGTGAGAGGCTTTTTTTGGGTTTTGGTCTGGGACTTTTAGATTTACTTTGTCTTGACTGTCTTTTTTGGCTACCAGTTTCAACTAGTTCAAATTTATTTTCATTTTCAATTAATACTAATTCTGTTTTTTGTTTGTCATTTTGTTTTTGGGGGGTAGTTTTTTTGTTGTTCTGTTCTATTTCCATTTTTTCTGTTGTTGTGTGTTTATTTTTAACATCTGTTTTTGTCCTTGTTAGTGACTTGGATCTTTCACGTTTTGATAATTGAGGAGGTTTCATTTCTTTAGAGATTGATTCCTCAATATTGATGGAAGTTTTTCTGATTTCCTTTGTTTCGTTTTCTTTTATACTGGGTTGTTCGTTTCTGACTTTTATTTGGCTGTTAGAATTTATTTTCAGTTCTGATAAAAAAGATTTTAATTCTTCAAGTATGTTCTTTAGTTCTTTTGCTAGGTTTGCAATTTCTGGAGCAAGGTTTAGTTCATTGTAGTTGTACATTTTGTTTGCTTGTTGGGTTATTGTGGCATATGAGTTTTTGGTGCGATTTGTGACTTCTTTGCGGGCTTCTTGGAAGGTTATATTTTTTTGATATTTGATTGTTATTATTTCCTTCTCTTGCTTATATATTTTGCACTGTTTTGAGTGAGAGTGGTGCTCTTCTTGACAGTTTGTGCATTTGGTTTTATTTGGACAGTCTTCTTCATCGTGGTCTGGGTTTTTTTCACTGCAGTTTCCACATGTGAAGAATCTTAGACATTGGTCTTTATTATGTCCAAACTTTTGGCAGTTGTAGCATTGTAAAGGTTTTGGAATGTATTGTTCTATTTTCGTTCTTTCATAACCTATATTGATGGTCTCTGGTATTTGAGGATAATTGAATGTTAATATATAAGTGTTTGTATATATTACCTCTCCTTTTTTTTAAATGTGATTCTTTTTACATCTGTGACCCCTTGGTTTTTTAGTTCTGTTTTGATTTCTTCTGTTGTGCAGACGGAGATTTCCTGGTTTTTTATGACTCCTTTGGAGTAGTTTAGTGTTTGGTGTGGATAAGCTTTGATGTTTGTTTCATGCAATTTTTGTAGTTGAAGTAGAGTTTTGGCCTGTTTTTTATTTTGTACTTCTACCAATATGGTACCATTCTTTAATTTTTTGACATTTTTAGGTGTTATTTTGCTTGATATTACCTTTTGGATAATGAAGGGTGACATTTTAGTTAACGGTATATTAGACGTTGCTTCTAGCACGATGAATCTTGGAAAGTTTGTATCTTCATTGTCGCTGTCAGAGTCTATTTCTGTGTGTGGTCTCTTGGATTTTTTGGCATTCATAATAATTTTTGAAAAATTCATCAGCCATGCTCCCCACCCTCCTCGGAGCCCCTTATGGGGAAGAACTATGAGGGGGTAAATCCCATTCGCCTCGGTTCTCCAGGGCTACATAGCTGGTATACTCAAACATGGGGAGGTTTCCAAGCATTCACAATATATGGTTATGCCCACCCAAGTATGGGATTTCCCTGTATTTTTATTATTCCTGATGGTTACCTTTTTCCCAGCTTGATTGACCCTTCAGCCATCGCTTATTAACTCAGTTTATTGTTTATGTTGAGTGTTAGTGTGTTTTTGTTTGGATTGTCTGAATTAGTGCTTGTCATGACCAACCGATTGATTGGATCGGGCCTATCCAACCTCCCGTCTAGCCTAGTAAGGGCCAAAGTGGTGTGTTGTAGTATCATGTTATTATTTCCTAGGCATGTTCCACTCAACCACCAGGATCCCGTTCTTAATGCCTTACGGGTTGCCACCAACGGTCAACTGGTGGTCCCATTGAAGGATTTTTACCCTCTGCAGGGGGGCAGTTGGTATGTTCTATCGCCCTACCAACTAGGCAAAAAAAAAAAAAAAAAAAAAAAAAAGGGGTGAGGAGGTGAAGGAAAAAGAAAACGAGGGAGGGGAAGGGGAGGAGAATGTTGTTTTTGTTTTTGTTTTCGCAGAACATGACTAAGTTTTGCAAAAGGGAATAAAAAAACAAAGACATCTATGTAGGTGCGTTTCATCTCAGGAAGTCAGTAGACAGCCTGATCTGGTAGCACCAGGAAATTATTATTATTAAGAGTGGGGGGAAATTATTGAGAGTGGGGGAAATTATTGAGAGTGGGGGGAAATTATTAAGAAAAAAGCTTTCTTCATGGAGTCTATATTTAGGTTTAGGTATAGATAAAGTGAGGGATATTGATAGTGTGGGGAAATTATTGAAAGTGTCAGGAAATTATTGAGAGTGTCAGGAAATTATTGAGAGTGGTTTTAAATTAAAACTAACTTGTCTCTTCTCATATCTGTATGTGCCACTCAAATTCATTTTTAACATTTCCTCACGCTTTCCTTGGCCTTCTTCCTGCAAACTGAATGCACTGCGTCAACATTTCTATATCCACTAATCAAAGAACTCATCCATTCTTTCAACATTAAAGTCTCATCTTCTGCACACATTTTTCTTAACGTTATTATTAAAAATAAAACCATTCTTAACATAGGAGGGGATTTTGTAACTATTCTGTACTTTCACCTAATCTATATATATAAAAGGCAAAGTGTGTGTTTGTGTGTGTGCATTTTTTCTGTATGTCCGGCAAAGACTTTTTTGGAGCGAGTTCTCCGAGGGGAGGGGGGGTTACTATGTCTTAGAACTTTTTATATACTCCTTAGATTATAATATCTACGATTTACGAAACGACGTCATAAATATCTTTTATCTTACAAATTTCGCACTGTGAATTCGTTTTCTCTACTACTGCTATGACGTGATATTTGACCTAGAAAACCATATGTTGACATTACGCCACCTACGTTTTTAAATGCTTATTTTCGACTGTTCTCAAGTCCCTGCCTTCATGACGTCATGCTATGTCATCGGACGATTAACCTCAAGGCTTCGGATTCGAGCCTACTTTCCTCCCAAAACTTTTTCTTTTCTTTTCCATCATGCTTGCTGTTTTTCTTGTTTTTGTTTATCCGATTTTTTAAAGAAGTTTAACATTGTTCTTTTTTATTGTGACCATCCGGGCAATGCCGGGCACCCCGTCAGGTTTAAGCCTACCTTCCTCCTAAAACTTTTTTGCTATTTTTTTTTGTTCTTGTTTTTTCCGATTGTTTTTAATATTTAAACAGGGTTATTACTTTGCTTATTATTTAGCTTCGCTTTTGTTTTGATCTACTTCAACACACACACCTCAAAACATCCGGGCAACGCCAGGCACCCCCACTAGTCCATCTATATATATAAAAGGAAAAATGTGTGTTAATGTGTGTTAGTGTGTGTGTGTGTGTTCATTTTTTCTGTATGTCCACCAAAGGCTTTTTTCAGGGGGTCACTCATTCTTAAAACTTTTTATATACTGTCTAAATTATAATATGTACAATCTACAAATGGAGGTCACGTCTATCTTTTATTTAAACGACTTTTACACGCTATTTTCGCGATATTTCTTGGTCTACGCGTGTTTCCTTGTATTATCAGTATAAAAAAAAAGTGCATAAACAAACTCCCTTCCACTCATGCTAAAGAGGTCCACAAAAGCAATAAGGTTTGATCAATACAGGAGAAACCCCTTATATCAGATAATTGATACTCCCCTTTTTATGGGGGGGCTGATTCCCCCCTCCCCTCAGCGTCTTGGGGAACCTCGCACTAAAGTTGTGGAAACAAAAACAAAAAAAAAAACTGCCTCGCAGCAAATGTTAAGTACGGGATTTCATTCCCTGTATGCCGTGATGTTTGACCTCATTAAATTCACGCACCTGTTCCATTAAGTTTTTAAACGTTAAATTAAAATTTTTTTCATTCCTCTCCCTCTGTGGCCGAGCGGGTAAGATACCAGTCTTTTTTTCCCCTTACTTTTCCACCTTTGCTTCAAGGCTTCGGATTTGAGCCTACCTCCTTACCAGAACTTTTGGGTTTTTTTGCACCTCCAAAACACCTGGGAAATATCAGGCCCCCCCCCCCCCGCTAGTCTATTATAGAAAAGGCCAAATGGTCACACACGTGTGTGTATGTCCACGAAAGGCTTTTTTTCATTGGGGTTCTCGCGGCGGTTAGATTCCGGGAGAAGTTTTCTTATATGGCCTAGATCGTAATATCTCAGATTTGCAATCAGACATTGTCTCTATCTTTTTTTTGATTGAGTTTTAAAAAATTCCCTCATTTCAAGTGTTTGTCTTTGTAACAAAAAATATATATATAAATTATTTTAAGTTCGTAATTTAATCTTCTAAACATCTCACATTACACATTCATCGTATCTTGTTCTTATATCATTTCTATACATGCAACGTATGTTCTCAAGCGAAACTAATTGAACATAGCCGGATAGTATCTGTTCTGTAATCTGAGACGATTACTATTTATTTGGATACTGCCACACTGCCACCTTTTCTGGGGCGGAGCTGCTCCTCCCCCCACCCCGCATTAAAAACGATCTTCGTGGGAGGTTTTAAAAGCATTTAAAGCAACGCCATTTCCACAAGTCATCTTTTTGATTGACTACGTTAAATTTGAACGTTTTACACTTCAGGCCGCGTCATGTAACACGCTGCATAAGACGTCAGGTTTTCTTTCATTTTCTTTTCCTCCTTCATGTCACGGGTTCGAGCCTGCCTGCCTACTACAACTTTTTTTTGTGCTCAGAACACACCTCCAAACACCCGGCCAATGCCGGGCTCCCCCACTAGTATATCAATAAAAGAATGTGTGTGTATGTGAGTGAGGACACTTCTCTACCTATATACTCCACAAATTTTTTATCTGCAGACTTAAAATTTGGTATATAGGATATTCATACACGTGAAAAACGTTTTAATCCATTTTCATCTGCAAAAGAAAGGGTTACTTATGGGTCAAAATTGGTATGTGAGAGTCATCGGTTTTTATTTGTTTGCTGTTTCATGAATGCACATGCGTCAATAGTTCACAGTACAGGTTACTTATGTGAAGAATAAGCAGTTTCAAAACAACTTTTAACTTTCGTGTCATGCTGGTCTAATAGCTATCGTACTTGACTCACTGTCTAGGTTTTGGTTTCGATCTCAGCTCAAGTACTTTTTTTTTACTTATAAAAAGTGAACTGTTTAGAAAAACAATACTCGCATGCATATGTGTCAGTTTTTTTCCATTTCATTTCTTACTTCATTTTTTAAAAGGAATTTAACGTTAAATTTAATACCGACTAGCAGGGGGTACCCGGCATTGCCCAGGTGTTTAGAGGTGTGTATTGTTTTAGGTAAATCAGAACTCCGAGGGAGGGGGGGTAAAATAAAAAAAAGTTTTGATAGGTGAGTATGAAGATCGAACCCGAACCCTTGAGGCATAGTTGGAAATTAAAGTGTGAAAAAAAAAAAAAAGTGCGGCATTAACCATTGGGCCACCGCAAAATACTAACGCAAACATGTTTGAATTTATTTAAATATTTAGAATTGGCAGGTGCACATTTTAATGACTTAATGAGGTCAACTTTGACTGCGGGGTAGTATTTTATTTACTGCGGGAACGCTCTTTTTTATTTTTATTTTCCCAAGATGTTGGGGGGGGGGACCAGCTCCCCTTGTCCAAATTGAATAGCAATTGTCTGATATAAGGAAAATATTTCCACATTGATCAAAGCTGATTGCTTTCGGACATTTCCGGCGATCATGACCGGAAAAATACCGCCAGAATTAGTGTCGCTTTTATTATACGAAAAAGCATAATTCACATGCAGCGAGCGAAAACTGTTGAATATTTATCTTTTCAAAGTCGAGCAAATAGACAAGCGACCTCCGTTGTTAACTCGTATGGTTTATATGTGATATAAAAAGTTTCAAGATGTTGTGAGCTGACTGACCGCTTCTCGGAAAAAAGCCTTTTACAGACATACACAAAAAGTGAACATACATATATACACACATTTTCGCTTTTATATTTATAGATAGACTATTTGCCCGGGTGTCTTGAGGTAAATCAAAACTCCGGGGGGGGGGGTATACAATAAAAAAAAATGTTTTGGCAACTGAGCTAACGCGACGTACATGAAATTTAATCAGTTTTTCAACTATTTAAACTAAATCAGGTCATGACATCATCTGACGCATGCGTAGAACCGGTCGTCGTCACGAGAGGACCGTTTTTTGTTGACCACCCCCTGCCCAAAATTGTCCATTTCGAGGTGAAAAAAATGAACATTTGTGGCCAATTTTTTTGTATTTTTTGAGCAAAGCATGGAGCTTCGATATGATATCGAGTTTGTGAATTTTTGTTTTATCTGTCGAAAGTTTTTAGCGGGCACACAAACACACATACAAACAAACAAACATACACACATTTTCGCTTTTATATTTATTTTTGTTTATAATAAACAAGAATTCTGCATTAATTAAAATATAATATTTATGCATATTTTACGACCGGGCAACGCCGGGCGGTCTGCTATTAATTTGATAAACACAAGATAATGTAAAACTTCAACTTGAAAGTACTATTAAAAAAAAACAGCAATTTATTTTGTTTTATCGACACCATTTGTGACTAGCTTGCATAAAAAAATATGTATATAAATTATTTTATGTTCGTAATTTAATCTTCTAAACATCTCACATTACACATTCATCGTATCTTGTTCTCATATCATTTCTATCCATGCAACGCATGTCCTCAAGCTTCACTGGCCAAGTTTAACTTCCATACATAACACTTTGTATCAATGCCTGGTCGATTCTTTCTTTAGTTTTTGTTGTTTTCTAATAGCAGAAATTTCCTAAAGTTATTCCATCCACTCAGAATTCTTCAAATCACACCTACTCATCCCTGTGTTCCAATATTATCACCAGGGAAACATAACGTTTCACCAATTTCAATGGATTTGCCATTCACATATATTTTGTCCACATCAGAAATCTCTCATCTAGAAAAGACGACATGATTCCATTTCCGTTTGATGAAAACCAATTTTCTTTCTTTTTTTTTTTTTTTTGTTGCAGACCATCTACTGTTTGGTCAGTTGTGCCTAAATCCCAAGAGTCATAGGAGCCTTCTATCATTTCTGAAAGTGACACAATGTTCAACGCACAAGATCAGAGATGCACTGCTGTACAACTCATGCTCTTTACTGATCAAATTATGACAACAGGACCATTGCCAACACCCTTAAAATGCATCGCTGGATTGCCGCAAATAACAGGGACCTGCCCAGAGCTATGAAAAGAAAATTTCTGGCCACGGTTATGGTCTTTGGTGTGGTTTCAAGTCAGAGTCACATCATGCCACCTCACATCTTCCAAGTCAGCTCGAAAGTCAACACCAAAGTGTTCCTGGATGTGCTAAAGAGTGTGGTGATCGCCTGGTGCAATCAGGTGGCCGTTGGCAGACCCTATGCGTGGCAGCTGGACCTGGTGCTGGTCCACAAGTCCAAAGAGACCCAAGCTTGGCTTCAGAAGGAGTGGCACGACTTTGTACCCTTCTCTCACTTGCACCGCTCTTCCCTCAACCTGAACCCGCTGGACTACTTCATTTGGTCACACATCGAGAACATCACCAACATGACCTCCCACAGCACCAAAGACAGCCTGATTACTGCCATCCAATGAGTATTCGCCGAGCTCCTGTCGGCGCTTGTGGAAGAGGCATGCTCCCAGTTCCAGACCTGAAGGCAGTTACATTGAATAGATATCAGCTGCTCCCAGTTCCAGACCCGAAGGCAGTTACATTGAATAGATATCAGTTGTACTACATAATAAAGTTACCAGAATTGATTTTTTCAAGAAGAATTTTGAAATAAAGCTGTAGTGTTGTTTTCTTTAGCGTGACAACTTTATCGTTCCACCCTGTATTTATTTTAATTTGTTATCCTTCATCTATCAACCTCGGATTGTGGTGGTGGCGCAAACTAAAATGGTTCGGTCTCGTAACAAGAGGAGACAGGCTTGCCAAGACAGTGCTTCAGGGCACGGAAAGAGAGGAAGACAGAAGAAGCGATGGGAAGACAACATCACAGAATGGACAGGATTGATGCTGAGCGAGGCGGTCAAACGTGCGGAGAACAGAGAAGGATGGAGAGGACTGGTTGACAGGTCATCAGTGGCGCCTCAACAGCGACCGCCACGGGGCAGGTGAAGGTGAGGATGAATCAATTTACTAGTAACCGAACTTCTTGAGCACCCAATTTATTACAGTTGGCACCAAAAATTTAATTATGTGTGGATCCTTTTCCTCAAACTTTCTTTTTCAGAGCTTTCCAACATCATTTTCTGATCAACACTTTAGTCTTGATAATATTTATTATCAGAGTTTTAATTTCCACAGAACTCGTAGGAGATGTCCTTTTCTCTTCCTTGTAACCTCTATCTCACAGAAGAGATGTTTCGAGTTTGTCTCTGAGGTATCGTTATTTTCATGGAAAGTTTTTGACTGAGCTTCAGTTTATGGTCCCCCCTCGCCAAACTTTCAAAAGAAACACCCGTTTAGCTGAAAACACTATCAATAATTCCCCCCAACTCTTTATCTGTACCTAAACCTAAACGTAGATTCCATGAACAAAGTTTCTTTCTTAGAACTGAACGCCTGTGGAATTGTCTTCCGTTTTCCTGCTTTCCGGCTGACTACAATATGGTTGTCTTCAAGTCTAACGTAAATAAGTTCTTGATGAGCCGTTGCATATAAGTTATCAAATTTACCGAATTTTCATTACTATCGATTACTATATTGTCCAATTTCTACTGTACACTCTTTAACCCTTATCCTTGAGTGGCCTCTTGGCCTTGATAATGTGGTGATGTCTATGTAAAAAAAAAAAAAAAATTCCTCAACTTTCAACTTAACAAGTACGTCATCCATTGTTTCATAGCTAAGTATTAAATCTACTGATTTAATACTTAGCATCCACATGTAATCACCTTTTTCTTCACCATATTCCCTCTGCTTCACTTTTTTGTTATTAAGTAAGATATTTGACTTACTTGTAGTTTCATCAAATACTTTTTATGCAAAATCCGATCCCGCATTTTGCTAATTCCTGCCCTCTGATGAGAAGGAAAGTATTTCTTTGAAACTCCGCGGATTAAGGACTATCCACTTATCAAGTGTTTCCTTTTCGGATTAAATATGTTTTTAACTCTTTTTCAAAGTGTTTTTTAACATGTTTTATTAACTGTTTTCTCTTATATATATATATATATATATATATATTGTGTTGGTTTGGCATGCGTTTGTCTTTGGTTGGCAGAATCGCCTCCAAAGATGATCGATGAAGAGTCCTCTACAGCGAAGGTAGCAAAGCAGAACCAAGTATGTCGTTACGTCGTGTACTCGATGTATGTTATTATATGTTGACATACGCATCGACATTTAACTAGACGATCACTCGTCTGATAAGAACTGATAAGAAAGTTAAATAAGTAAATAAATAAAACACACGAATAAATAAAATAAGGAACAGATCCTTCATGATTCCTTTTTTTTTTTGGCAAAGGAATCACCACTTATCAAGGCCCAGAGGCCACTCGAGTATAAGGGTTAAAGAGTGTACAGTGGTCAAAAGGACAATATCATAGTAATCGTCAGAAGTGTGAATTTTGTAAATTGGATTACTTAAGGGGAACGGCTCATCAAAAACTTGTTTACATTGAACTTGAACACAACCAAATTGTAGTCAGTTAGAATTGGATTTAATACGCAGCATCCCTTTTAAACACTCCATACATAATGTCAAGAATAAGTACGTTTCAAAACACTTTTTAAACAATACTTCTAAGCTAACAATTTAATTGCAATCGATTCAATACAGAATTTTAACATTAAAATGTGTTAATTCTTACATGACTCTGAGCATTTCTGTTATATTAAAACCGTGAAAGACCTGTTTGTTATCTTATTTATTCGTGTATTTCTTTTATTTACTTACTAGCATTTAAGCCCGGCGTTGCCCGGCTGTTTAGAGGTGTATGTTGAGCAAAAAAAAAAAAAAAGAAAATAAAGCAGTTAATTTTTTTTAACTTTGACTCCTATTATGACCCCTTAACATTTATTGTTTTGGGTTCAAATCCAGTTATTAAGTTAGATCTATGTCCAAGGAACCTATATCTAAAATTTCAAGTGTTTAGACTCAAATTGTCAGAGGAGTTTGGTAGAGTTCTCAAATCGTAGAACTTTGACCCCTTAACAGCCACATTTCTGGCCGGAAACCGATCACAAAGATTTTCTCTAATCTTAGTATCCTGTATATCAAATTTCGAGTCTGTAGACTGAAAATTCACAGAGATATTGCATAGGGAAATGTACAGACAGACAGACAGACATGTTCACTTTTATAGATAGATTTAACTTTCTTCTCAGTTCTTACCACTTATCAGGCTCGTAATCATCTAGTTAAATGTCTATGCGTGCGTCTGTGTCAGTACATCTATGTATGACGAATGTGACGTACCTGTTTTCCAGCTGACTACAATACGGCCGTCTTCAAGTCCAATGTAAACAAGTTCTTGATGAGACATTCCCCTCAAGTAATCCAATTTACCAAATGTACACTTCTAACGATTACTATGATATTATCCGTTTAACCACTGTACACTCTTTAACTCTTGTCCTCGAGTGGCCTCTGAGTCTTGATATGTGGTGATTCCTTTGTAAAAAAATAAAAAAAGGCTAAAACTCTCATAAACACTCTACTAAATGTCTACAACTTATTTTTATCACATCTTTGTGCAACCCAGTCTATCTAGAAAATAATATTCTTTACAATGAGAATTTATAATATAAATCTCACTTGTCTGTTTAAATGTATGCATGTATGTATGTATGTATGTATGCATGTATGTAAGCTTCTTTCTAAGAACTGCACACCTGTGGAACCCTCTTCCATTTAGCTGCTTTCCAGCTGACTACAATTTGGTTGTGTTCAAGTCCAATGTAAACAAGTTCTAGATGAGCCGTTCCCCTTAAGTAATCCAATTTACCAAATTCACACTTCTAACGATTACTATGATATTGTCCTTTTGACTACTGTACACTCTTTAACCATTATCCTCGAGTGGCCTCTGGGCCTTGATAAGTGGTGATTCCTTTGTTAAAAAAAAAAAGGAATCATGAATGTTGGTTCTGCTCTGCTACCTTCGCTGTAGAGGACTCTTCATCGATCATCTTTGGAGCCGATTCTGCCAACCAAAGACAAACGCATGCCAAACCAACACAATATATATATATATATATATATATATACACACACACAGTAGCGTCCAAAAGTTAAGGAACGATCGATCATTTTTTTTTTTTTAATGGCTTCTAACTTTATCTATGAAAAAGAAAAAAAAAAATTTTGGTGAATTTTCCAATGTTTAATAATGGTAGTTAAAGAACACAATTTTTTTTTTAATTTTTGATTTTAATACATATTAGTTTTTTTTTTTTTACATATAAATAAATTTAATTAAATTACAGGCGTCCAAAAGTTAAGGAACTAGGGAAATTCATTATGAAAAAATAAAGAATCCTTTCAGTATTTAGTGAAAAGCCCCTTGTTTTCAATCACACTATGGTGTCTTTTGCTGCAAAACAGAACAAATCGTTCACATGTTATAGGGAAGATATTATTCGAGGATTTTCTTATACATTCTCATAAATCATCAAGATTTTTTTTTGGGGGGGGGGGCTGTGATCTTATCACCAATAATTATCCAAACATTTTCAATTGGATTCAGGTCTGGGCTCTGAGCTGGCCAATCCATAACGCAAATATTGGATCTATTTAGCTCTTCTAAAACTATTTTTGCTTTATGGCACGGTGCGTTGTCTTGCATAAAGATATCAGAATTAGAAAGATTAGGTACCACATGTTCTCTAATCAATTCTCTGTACATTCGGGTATTAACTTTTCCATGAATTCTCACAAGGGGGCCAGTTTCTTTTGAAGATATCATGCCCCATACCATTATACTGCCGCCTCCAAAGTTTACTGTACTTTTAACGCACTTAGGGGACAGTCTGTCTCTATTTTTTCTTCTGACATGTGGTCTTTTGTCTGATCTGAAAAGATTAAATTTAGATTCATCAGTAAAATGAACCTTTCCCCATTTTTTTTTTTCTTCCCAAAACAAATGTTTTTCGGCGAATAACAATCTGTGCAACCCAATCTATCTAGAAAATAATATTATTTACAATGAGAATCTATAATATAAATCTCACTTGTCTGTTTATATGTATGCATGTATGTATCTAAGCTTCTTCCTAAGAACTGTACACCTGTGGTACTCTCTTCCGTTTAGCTGTTTTCCAGCTGGCTACGATTTGGTTGTGTTCAAGTCCAATGTAAACAAGTTCTAGATGAGCCGTTCCTCTTAAGTAATCCAATTTACAAAATTTTACACTTCTGACGATTACTATGATATTGTCCTTTTGACCACTGTACACTCTTTAGCCGTTATCCTCGAGTGGCTTCTGGGCCTTGATAAGTGGTGATTCCTTTGTAAAAAAGAACAAAAAGGAATCATGAAGGATCTGTTCCTTATTTTATTTATTCGTGTATTTCTTTTATTTACTTATTTAACTTTCTTATCAGTTCTTATCAGACGAGTGATCGTCTAGTTAAATGTCGATGCGTATGTCAACATATAATAACATACATGCGCGACGAGTACACGACGTAACGGCATACTTGGTTCTGCTCTGCTACCTTCGCTGTAGAGGACTCTTCATATATATATATATATATATACATATACATATATAATATAAAGCTTAATGCTCTCTTTTTTTTTTCATTTTTCTTAAACTTTTTCTTCTAGGGGATGGGACATCCAACCAGATGTCTGACATTTACCCCTATTTTAGTGAGTCCAACCAAGAGATCTTTTCAGGATTCTAGCCGTCCCTTTCAGTGCAATCGTTTGTATTTCACTTGCACTTGGTTCACCGGGTATGCTTGCTATGTACTTTTTAAAGTTCTTTTTCATAAGCCCAGTTGCTCCTATGATGACTGGTATAATTGAAACGTCTTTTAATTTCCAATTTCGTTTCATATCATACATAAGTCCTTGATACTTTGTAATCTTTTCCCTCTCAACTCTGTTAAGCCCTGTATCATTGGGTACACTGACCTCTGTGTGTGTGTGCCTGGTCACGATTCTATAACATAAATATATATATATATATATATATATATATATATATATATATATATAGAGAGAGAGAGAGAGAGAGAGAGAGAGAGAGAGAGAGAGTGAGAGAGATCCCTATAATTTTAGAAGATTTTTATTTTAAGTAAATTGAACCGGATCTTTTTTTCTACATTTGAGGATTGGTTTCTTCTGTGGAAAGCAACCATTTATAAAATTGCCGAGGACTTGTATCAAAGTCCAACAATAAAGGTTAATGAATGTAAGATGATAGTGTAGTAATCGTTAATGGTGTAGATTAGGTAGAATATATAGATATGAGTTGAAGAAAAGATCTGCGAGTTATCTCTCAGCGGTTGTATTTTGAAATGTCGGGAAATAGAAAAAAATAACCGCTGAGAGACAACGCACAGATCTTTACTAGTAACTTTCCTTTCCTCAACTTTACAACAAGGCAAGAAAGAAGAAGAAAAAAAAAATGAGAAAGAAACAAAATACTGAGGATGGAGTTTGACTCCGAAATATATTTAAATTATAAATTTCAAACAAGTAAAATATTTATTTTTATAATATTGCGTTGTGATTTGGCTTTCAAGCGCACTTGATGCACATCTTATCTAAACTAGATCAACGCTGCTATAACGGAACTCACAACCCTAAGATATATATATATATATATATATATATATATAATAATTTACTATAATAATTATTAAATACCTACAGACATTAGTGTTTCATCGTTTTGGGAATCATCAGTGCAGGTCGTCACAATTAACACCAGTCGATAAATCCCAACCTGGCAACAGAAGCCATCTCTGACTTCATTAGCAAGGACCCAATTCATTCGGCTACCGTTAACCGCGAGAAATGCTGTTGAAATTTAAACATTTATTTTTTTAATGCTTTTTTTAACGTCCGTCAGAGTGATCTAATCATTATATGATAATCTGCACGCACACACACACACACATATATATATATATATATATATACTACAAAAAAAATGAAAAATAACGCAAATATTAATTTTGTAATCGATTATATACCCAGTAAAATCAGAATCCTATCCATTTATTTTAAATCAAGAAAGAGGGAAGAAAGGGAGGATATATAAAATGATATCCATAATAAAAAATATCAAAAATATTTAATGTATCGATGTGTGCAACGTATTGATCTCCAGATGCAGATCTATGCACATGCAAAAATGTGAATAGTATCTCTTTAGATTTTTGTGCACCAAAGAAACGTTGATGCAAGTATGAAATGTAGGACAGCTCATAAAATAAAAAAATGGAGGGCTCAAAATGTATAAACATTTTGAGCCCTCCATTTTTTTACTTAAAAATTCACCAAAAATGAGGAAATTAACAAATTTTAATGAAATTTTCAGTATTTATCAAATAACTAGCGGGGGTACCTGGCGTTGCCCGAGTGTTTGTTTCCGGGACGGGGGGGGGGAGTTTTAAAAAATGTTATGGTAGGTAAGTAGGAAGGATCAAACCCGGAGTCATGAGTAAAAGTAGGAAAATAAAGTGTGAAGAAAAAAAAAAAAAACATCTGCAACGTTAACAGTTCGGCCATCAAGAAAAGTCCATTCCAGTTGTTTAGGAAAAAAAAAAATGACTACGGTAGGTCGGCGCGAACGTGAAAATATAATGTGAATTGTCCAGCACGCTAACCACTACGCCACAGAGCACTGCAGCTTAGTTTAGTGATTTTAAATAACTTCACATGAAAGAACTACGAAGCCAAACCGGTGTTCTCTTCTCAACTGTTCCTTGTGAACGATCCCCAAACGGTGTTAAGTGGTGGCAGGGGGAGGAGGAATTTATTAGAGAGAAAATATTTTACCACTTCCATTGATCTTAACCGATTTTGGCCGTGACTTCTCAGCAGAAAAAGTATAGAAATCTAAGATTATCGAGGAATTTGAGAAATAATAAGCCTATAACACACCTCAGATATTGTTCTGCCGTTTGTGCATATTATATTTGCATGAAATATCTTGATTTTTAATCCTATTAATGTCAAAATCAGACGGGAAAAAATGAGTTCATTTTATTCATATAGATGATCACGAAATATATTGAACTCATTTTTATTTAAATCTTCGTAAAAATGTATTATTCTGTTTAAACATAAAAATAAAAACCCTTTCAAGTTATGGTTTTCTGTAGTAAAAAAAAAAAAAATGAATTTATTTTCGCTTTTTTTTTTAATGAAAATAAAGCATTGTAAATTATAACAATTAAAAAAATATATTTCATTTTTACAGGAACATTACGAAAAATGCCTCTAAAATCTGTATTAACGAATTCGATATAACTCAAAGAAAAATTAATTTCTCGAACTACCAATATTATCATTGAATTAAGCATTGTTTATTGAATGTTTTCACAAAAAAAATTATAATAGCAAAAAATATTTCTACCTTTTTTTTTTTTAAATTACAGGTTTTGCATGATTTTTATATGCAAGATTTTAATATTTTCCTTGCTTGCATGATTGTGAAACTTTCGGCATAAAATAATTTTTATATGCTCTTGAAAAATATTGTTAAAAAATTAAAGTTATAAACAGGAACATAGAAAAATAAGTTAAAAAATCGTAAAAATGAAACAAACATTCAGTATAGGAACGTGCGGATGCACGTTTGGTAAAAAAAAAAAAAAAAAGAAAACTAGCACTCTCCTTCCTCCCTTTTAATTATATGATGTCATTTTCAGTCTTTAGACTGGCTGAAATTTTGGACTTCCGTATATTCCGCGTTTACAAAACTTTCATTTGTTGCGACTTTTGAAGAGCAAAATCGCTCGTTTTTTGGCTGAATTAAGCTATTTTTTGTACAAACAAGGTGTTGTTTTTTTTAATTTAATTCAATATCTTAGGACTTTACTAATTATCTTTGAAATAGACTCAGAAAATTAATATTTATCTTTTAAAGGATTTTTACAATGAATTTATTTAACTTCAAAATTTAGCTGAATTGGGTAGCTCGCTGTGAAAACATTTTTTATAACTTTTTTTTTTTTTCACGTGTACAAATATTTTTTTTCCTTTTGGAAATTAGCTTTAGTTTTTAATCTTTCAAATACAATAAAAAAAAGTAGTCAGAAACCTGCAAAGAAAATTATGATAAATCGGCTTTCAAAACTACGTCGCCCATTTTTGCCCGTACCAAATGAAATGCATTTCTAATAAATTGTTCTTGTGAAAAAAAAAAACATAGGATACACACATACCTGAGGTGATTCATTTTGAGCCTTGATTGGATATTTTAGAAATAATGGAAGAATCAGATTAGACATACCTGTAATGAGAAAGGGGAAAAAGAAAAGGAATTTAAAACTCGAGAAATTGGAAATTACATGACGGTTAAAAGTAAAATTGTTTTGAAATTCAATCGACTGATATAAATGAGGCATTTCAAATTTGACAGCAGATTGTTAGAAAAAACAAAAAAAAATTATTTTTCTCCTTTTCTCTCATTGAACACTCGATGTGGTCTCAACTAGTCAAATCAACTTTTCATTCTGCCATCATGAGGTAAGTGTCAACTTTTTGATTGGTCCCCCCCCCCCCGACAAAAGGAAGGTGGACCTGTAAATTCACTCTTGTCCGTTTATCCGTTCGTCTGTCTGCACTTTTCTCAATAACTACGTCTTTGTATTTTTGGAAATTTTCCGCAAACATTACACATGTCATGCGTAAAAAAGTAACAGAACAGATTTTCCAAGCAAAATTCCGGTTGCCCCCCCCCCCCCCAGGAGTGCCTTTCGGGTTAAAATGGCTAAAATCGATACCTTTGTGCTTATTGAAAACAAAAAAATTGATGCCAAGGATTTTTACAAAACTTTCTGAAAAGTTGTAACTAACTGATTTCCATATAATTTTGTTTGCCTATACTTCGCGATAACTCTTGAGTGTGCCCCAAGGGGCTCTTCCAGGGCTAATAAAAAACACTCCATTTTTGGGACTATTTTACCATATTTGTCCCAAATTTTCTGTGTATGCCTATTTAGCAGTTTTGCATGGTGCTGAACTTAAATTTAAATATGTTAAGGCCTTGGAGACTTTTGGGGCTAAATGGGGGGGGGGGAGGGGGTGCAAATGATGGACTTGGTCATTTCTTTTTTTGCCTTGTTCAGAACTCAAATTTACATATGTTAAGGCCTAAAACTGCACCGTTTGTTCATTTTCACCAGGATTTGACATCCCCTGGGGACTTTTGAGGCTAAATGGGGTGGGGGTGGGGGTGGGATGCTGAACATAGTCATTTTTTTATGCCTCGTTCACTGTGTACTCACGGGGGACCATGCATGCTTCACGTGTTTAAATGCGAATCGAACCTAAAAATGCGGAACGAATGCTCATTTGCATAAGTGAACTTTCGTCATCACACAAAAGATGTTTTGGATTCACTTTCTGATGGACGACCCACTGCATGACCCTCACTCTTTCCTTGGGGACCTGTATAATGGCTGCTACAGGATTATGTCATATTGTTTAAATGTACAGCTGTTATATAGTGGTTTCATTATTATTATTATTGTTATTGTTCGTTGTTATTATTATTATTATTGTTGTTGTTGTTATTGTTCGTTGTTAGGAAGTCTTATTAAAAGTGAGCCTTAGAGAGTCTTATTAAGAGAGATGTTGCATTCTATGTTCGTGTTATGAAGAGATTCATATATATAAAATGTTCATACTTAGAAGTGTAGTAGAAGATCTTAGAGTGATGAGACAGTGTTGAGACAGTCTTATTGTTCACATTGTCGATATGAGATGTAGAGACATTGTGTATGTGAAGACATTTTAAAACACATGATATATATAAGACATATAATGACAATTTCACTTTACCTTTTGGTAGAATTACAACACAAAGACGACGTTTATAAAAACACGATGATACGTTTATTTCTTCTTCTACCGGTCGGTGGTTTTCTTAGTCAGGAATTCAAAGTTTTACATTCTATGTTTCAAAGATGACCGTTTCGCTTCCAGACATTCGACTGTCCATCTCTGGACTCCAGACTGTCGTCTGTCGTCCTCCGACTCTCTCTGCTTAACCCTAAAGTTTCTAACTATATCGAGAACTTCCCATTTTCCATGACGTCGTACAACATGTTAAAACATGTGTCTTCTTTCATGTGTTCTGAAAATGCGTGTCCAAAACTTTTCCCTTTGTTTACAAAAGGAATTTTAACCTATATTTCCAGTAACCTATATTTCCAATATGTTAAAAACATGTTTATTAAATTATCCTATAGTTGCATTCCTCAATTCAATTTCATAACAGAATTGACAAATGCACATTCCTTTTCTTAAAACTATTTTATCTCTAAGCTAAACAATGGTCTGATTTACATTCCATTTTCTAATTCTCTCTCGTAATCTATTTCTAAACCTAAATTACGAGGTTTGAATTTCGTCTATTCTATTTCATTTTTACATTTAAACTAAATTCTCCATTTTTATACTTACATGAAAAGGGGACAGCCCTTATCATGTAACACAGCCATTGAAAATTATCTGTTTGCGCTAAGAAAGATCTGATTATCCACATATCTACAAAAGTGAGAATGTGTGTGTGAGGACACTTCTCAACCTATATACTCAATTTTTGATATACAGACTTGAAATTTAGTATATAGGGCATTCAGACATGTAGAAAACTTTTTAATCCGTTTTCTTCTGGAAAAAAGGGGCTTCTAACGGGTCAAAATCTAAAAATTGGTACTTGGAAGTCATCTGATTTTTTTTTGTCAACTGTTTCACGACTGCGCATGCGAAAAATCGATCACATCATGTTTAGAATAAGTAGGTTTTAAAACACTTTTTAAAAAACGTGGCAAGCTGGCCAAATGGTTATCGTACTTGACTCACTATCTTTAGGTTTTTGGTTTCAATCTCAACTACAGTATTTTTCTTTTATTTACAAGAAGTGACTGTTTAGAAAAAAAAAAAAATACATGCACATGTCTCAGTTTTGTTTTCCCCCGTTTTTGTTCTTACTTCATATTTTTTTAACGGAATTTTGCATTACATTTAATACCGGGCAACGCCAGATACCTCTGCTAGTATTATATATTTGCCCAATAATATCGTACAAATCAATTTTCAGAAAACCTTCAAGACAGAGCTTGTCAAGGCTTTCAATATATAAATTGCTACCGCCCTAGCTTCTCCAGGTAAATGTGTTCGGAGATGACCAGTAGAATATTCTCAGTAGAATGACTAAATCCATACTTGTACCTATTTACTATGCCTCCCCACGGGACAGAGTTAGACACCAGGGTCGTTTTTTAACGTGGAGAAAAGGTACAAAAATAAAAATTGTCTCAGTCGTGAAGGATTTCTCCTCCACTGAAAGAGAACAAGAAATAGAAGTGCAGCATCTAAAGAACAGATGGTATTTATTTGCTCCCCCACCGAGCAAATTAGGCACAAGGCCGTTTTTATGTGAGGTAAAAACCAGCTCCCCTAAAAGTAGGCAAAAAGGGGGCACTCTGGTTACCAAAAATAATAATTGTCCCAGTATAGAAGGCCTCCCCTCCATTGACCGGTACAAACCATCTCAAGCGCAGCATCTGCCGGAACAGATGGTGTTTATTTGCTCCCCCACTGAACAAATTAGGCACAAGGCCGTTTTTAATGTGAGGTAAAAACCAGCTCCCCTAAAAGGGGTCACTCTGGTTACCAAAAATAATAATTGTCCCAGTATAGAGGGTTTCCCCTCCATTGACTGGTACAAATTATCTCAAGCGCAGCATCTGCCGGAACAGATGCTACACTTTGATCTTGGCCCGAAGGCCAAGGATATAAATCCATACTTGTATGTCAGAAAGAAGTTTCGCATTTTGGAGGTGATTGATTAATGATTCAAATATTTTCGCAAAAGCAGGAGGAGACTCCGCTGTATATTCATATCATACTATTATATACACCCTGATATCTTTGACTGGTAATTTTGTCAAGTTCCCAAACCATAGTCTGTGCATTTATATACGGTAGCGTCCAAAATTAAGGGACAAAATTTTAAAACCTAATATTTGTTAGAAATAAATAATTGTTATATTTATTTTTCTATCCTTTCCAAATGATTCAAATTTTAGTATGTTATTACGGATGATAACGACTACCAGTTGTCAAAATTTCAGCTTTTCACAGCTGTTATTTCTAGGTTTTATATTAGGTTTTAAAATTTTGTCCCTTGATTTTAACGGTACTCTGTGTGTGTGTGTATATATATATACTAGCAAAAGTACCTATCGTTGACTAGGTTCAAAAACAGCCTACAGAAAATGGACTCTGATTTATTAAAGTATGATAGGTTATGAAAAGGAAGGGTTGTAAATGTTAAGGAATAGAGAGAGGGAGAAAGAGAGAGGGGGAGAGGTGAGTTATAGTGTAGACACGTTGACCGGAAGTAAAAGATCAGTTGATTTGATTGCGTGTGAGTCATGTGATCAGGTTAGCTGAATCGTTGAGATTTGATTTGGACTCAGAAGACAACGGACGGCTTCCCGTTGTCTCCTCCTCTTCCCCATAATTTATTATACCAGACCTGTTCACACTAAAACCTTTACCACAATATTCTGTGGATCTATATTAAAAAAACTTGTTAAACTTTGTGACATATTTCCATTCTATGGAGGTCAGGCGCGAACGAACATCCCATAATTTTATTATACCATATTTCTTCAAACTGAAACATAATTATCAAAGTATACTTCTGCAGATAGATATGAAAAGTCTTTATTAAAGTTTGTGCCTATTTCCATTCTATGGAGGCCAGGCGCGAACGCAGACCCCACAATTTTATTATACCATCCCTATTTAAGTTAAAACATACTTATTAAAGTATTATTATGTACATCTATATAAAAAAACACTTGTTAACGTTTTTTTTTTCATTTTAAAAATTTTTATTTCCATACTTTGTGGACCAGGCGCGAAAGCAGAACCCACAATTTTAATGAACCACCGTTCTGCAGGATCAAACATACCCATTCCTGTGTCTCGATACATCTTTTATCATTATATGTAATCAGTTTTTTAAAATAGTCAACCATATAGGAGCCTATTCGTGACCAGACACACACACACATTCAGCTTTATATTATAGATATATATATAGTGTTGGGACGATTAATCGGAATCCAGAATCGAAAAAAAACTTTTTGGGGTATTGGAATCAGAAAAATTTGCACCTATTTTCCGATGCCAAAACTGATTCCTTAAATCATCTTTTTTATTTGATTTTAGGTTAAGAAATCTCTTCAACCGCTAGTAGCAATAATAAAACAATAAATATTTGCTGCTTTAAACTTCCAGTGTGTTTTTATGTTTGAGAAAATATATGTACATTTAAAATGCGCTTTTACAATAATCGGGACAAAATAATACTTTTATAGTATAAACATTTAGAGATGTATAAAGAATCGGAATCAGTAACTGAATCGGGGAAAAAATATTGGAATCGTCCCATCACTAATATATATATATATATATATATATATATATGATGATTGCAACGTCTTGTCAGACGAGTGCCACTCCCTCAGACATTTAAAATCCATGAGCCCAAATGCCTGAGGGAGTATCTATACAAAGATGATGTTACAGAGTCTTACCTTTGTACGACAGCTAAGTCTCTCTCTCGGTTCAACATGCTGAGATCCAGCAACAAGCAAGAGCAAGATAGCCAGCAGAAATTAAACTGCAGACCAGCTTAATGCGGGTACTGGTCTCCCGCTTTATGGTTTTTAAATCAGAGATTTGCTTCTCCTAGAAAGGTTGCCTTCACCACGGCTTACGGGAGCCCTCTCCACCCCAATACACATATACACACACACACAAATATACACGGTGCTAGTTGGCCGTTGACCCAGAAAAAGAGTTCATATATGTATATATATATATATATACGCACGCACATTTGCGTACTGTTATCATCACCTTCATAGTTGTTGTTTCCCCATGTTTTGCCCAACTTATCCTCTGGCCTTCTTCAGGTGGTTAACCATGATGAGATAGGACTGCTGAGTCTTGTAACTGTATCTTGTGCAATTACTGCCTCCAATAGTTTTTGGTGTCTCACCACGTTTGGCCAACTAATCCTTGGACAATGCTCACCTGGAACCGTAGCGACTCTATGCCTCCATCCACAGCGCCACGTAAAATCAGAACCCTTCAGGGCCCATGACACAGTGGATAGAAGCGTTGAGTCTCTTCAGTTCCAAATGAGCATTGTTTGAACATAGCAGCTTCAATCCTACCCAAAGCAGGCTAGAGAATCAGTCGGCCAAAACATGGGGAAACAACAACAATTATGGAAGGCAGTAATTACTGGGAATGCAGTCAGGCTCAGCATTCCTAATCCATCATGGTTACCTACTTGAAGAAGGAGAGAGGATGAGTTGGTTGAAACGTGGTGAAAAAAATAGTAAGTATGAAGATAAGGATAACAGTCTGCAAAATAAAAATAAAATTAAATTAAAAAAAATTTAAAAAATGGATACACAAATTATGATTCCTCATCTCAAAGGATTCTAAAAAAAAATTTAAATAATATATCAGGTCTCTACGGACAAATTTATCTTTAGTTGACCTTTGACAATTAAATATTTTCGTTTACTAGCCAAACCCACCTGATTTTTGGAATATGACATCTTCGTTCTGTGACGAGTATGTACATCATAAAGATTTTTTTGTGTTTTTTTTTAAATAAGTGTAATTCTAAATATACAACAAATTTTATATTGATACTTGAACAAATAAACATTCGAATTTCCTCAGATGTTTTTTTTGAACAGCCTTTGTTAAAATAACAAGTACATTGTTTTGTTAAACCTTTTATTGCTTAAATAACTTGACTTTGCTCGTTTTATTAAAAAAAAAAGTTGAAAAGATATTTTTCACTCAGTAGTGTTTAATTATTTCTTGTCACTTTGAAAAATCACTCGCAAATGCGACTGTTTCACTCGCAATGTAAAGCCCTGTATATAAACCATAGTTTGTTGCCCGAGATGCGGTGAGTAAAATAAAAATCAATCTTCTTTTGCAGGCAGATTATTTTTACTTAAGCGGCAATAGAAGCTTCTGGAATCATTGGACCTCACAAAACCATGTTTCTTAGCACGATTATTGAGATTATGTCTAAGTTAAAGAATGAACCTTGCAAAATGGGAAGGCTCTTGCAACAGGTTTCATTGGCAGTGTTGCAGTGTGATTCTTTAAGCACCATTACAGTTGGCATGAAATCTCTCCACCACAAAAAAAGTTCTGTCTTAAAAAAAAAAAATTTATTCTTCAATTAAATTACTATTCAGCAATTCCACATTTTTAGAAATGAAGTTTCTTTCTGATTCTTGAAAGCAAAAAAAAAAAAATCCTTACATTGTTAGACATCGATTTGGTTTATCTACAAGATTTCAGAATATCCTGATTCTAACGAGTAAAATGACAAACTATCCTGGACAACAACAAACTCTTGAAGAACCTCAATCGATAAAATAAAGATAAAATTAATTTCACATATGCATGAATGACAGTTTGAAAAAATGGATGAAAATTTAAAGCAATTAAATATTTTCTTAAATTTAATTCAATATCTTGTAATTAAGTTGGATTTTCTCATTTTTATTTAAAAAAAAATAGAAATAAAAAGACTTGAATTATTTGAGTAGCTATTAACAAAACGCATTTAAAAAAAAAAAATAAATCCCTTGATTTTTCGCTGTAGGAAATTGCTCTTTCCTTATGTGTTCAAATCATTTATGTAGCATTTTTAACTGCAGCTTTTTTTTTTTTTTTTACTGTTTTTACAACACACTTGAATAATAAAATGGGCAGCCATGTTTTTTTTTTCTTGATTATAAAAAGCCTTCAGGGTTTAACAAACATTAGACTTCATAGAATTTAATCAATAAATTTGTTGACTTGATGTTTTTTTTTTGTACTTAATTTTAAAAAAAAATTGTTTTTCTACTAAATGAATCATCTTTTAACAAGCCCAAAACTCACTTTGATATTAGGGTTAATGAAATGAATTGCTTGTTAGTTTAATTTATATATTAATACGATAGCGTGCGTGTTCTTTTGTGTGTCACGCTTACATCTTTTTTTCTTCCATTTCTTGTAATAAATAATTATACTAAGAATTCTCCATTAGTTTTAGTTTCGGTTATAACCGATGGAACTCAAGTTATATATATACTAGCAAAAGTACCCGTCGTTGACTGGGTTCAAAAACAGCCTACAGAAAATGGACTCTGATTTATGAAAGTATGATAGGTTATGAAAATGAAGGGTTGTAAATTTGGGTTGAATTTGGGGGTATCAAAGCCAAAGCAAAATATGATGAAAGTAAAAATAAAATAGATAGACCTCATAATTTATTATACCATACTTGTTCACACTGAAACCCTTATCACAATATTCTGTGGATCTATATTAAAAAAATCTTGTTAAACTTTGTGACATATTTCACTTCTATGGAGGTCAGACACGAACGAACAAACCATAATTTTATTATACCATATTTCTTCAAACTGAAACATAATTATCAAAGTATACTTATGCAGATAGATATGAAAAGTCTTTATCAAAGTTTGTGCCTATTTCCATTCTATGGAGGCCAGGCGCGAACTCAGACCCCACAATTTTATTATATCATCCCTATTTAAGTTAAAACATACTTATCAAAGTATTATTATGTACATCTATATCAAAAACACTTGTTACGTTTTTTTTTTTGTTCATTTTTAAATTTTTTATTTCCATACTTTGTGGACAAGGCGCGAACACAAGCCCCACAATTTTAATGAACCACCGTTCTGCTAGATCAAATATACCAATTCCTGTGTCTCGATACATCTTCTATCATTATATGTAATCAGTTTTTTAAAATAGTCAGCCATATAGGAGCATATTCGTGACCAGACACAGACACACACATATATATCTATATATTTACTTGTTTTCCGGCCTTGGCAGACGTGTTTTAAATATTCTCTCCAGTGCTTTTTCTGTTCACATTTGAACTTTTCTTTTAATGATTTTGAACTCATTCCATGTGTGATTTTTTTCCAAGGAATTCTGCCTTTTGGATCATTTTGGACCATTTGGAACTTACCTGTTGGATTGGAAGTTTTTAATTCGACCGTGTTTGGATTTTACCATTCTTGGATTTTTTACCCTTCACCGGACTATCCATTCATGTGAAAACTTTTTATCATTTCTCTTTTACCTCCTATTCCCCTTACCTCACCCTTTTTTAACCAAGTAAGACCTGTGACTTACTTGTGGTTTCATTAAATACTTTTACATGCAAAATCCGATCCCGCATTTTGCTAATTCCTGCTCATTTGATGAGAAAGAGAGTATTTCTTCGAAACTCCGCGGATTACTTGTGCTTCCTTTTTAAAATTAAATGTTTTTAACGCTTTTTCAAGATGTTTTTTAACATGTTTTATTAATCATTTGTTCATATATATATATATATATATATATATATATATATATATTTGTTTACTGTTTTGTGGGAAAGAATTCCAACAAAGTGCTCGATTACAAAAAAAACCTTTTTCGATATAAGAGTTTAATATTTATTCATTTAACTGTACAGAAGTTCAGAAAAACATTGGTACCGTCGGTTTCAAGCCCAACATAAAGTGGACCAGTTGATGGTAAAACGTAAATGATGTTAGGCTCTCGTCAGCCAACAGAAACAACATGGCTGACGAGAGCCTAACATTATTTACGATTTACTATTTTTTTTTTTTTTTTTTTTACATCGAGGTCACCACTTATCAAGGCCCAGAAGCCACTCGGAGATAAGGGTTATTGTGTGTACAGTGATCAATGGGGTAGTGTTGTAGTATTCGTTAGTATTGAAGATTTGATAAAGTGTCATTACTTAAGGGGGCAGTTCATCAGGAATTTGTTTATGTTGGACTTGAAGACATCCAAGTTGAAGTCAGGAGGGAAACAGGCAAGTGGTAGAGAGTTCCGCAGGTGTGCACTTCTAAGAAAGAAGCTTTGTTCATGGAATCTACGTTTTGATTTAGGCACAGATAAAGAGTGGGGAAAATTATTGATAGTGGTTTCAGCTAGACAGGTGTTTATCATAAAAGGTTGGCGAGGGGGACCAGAGATTGACGCTCAGACGAGCACTTGCCATGGAAATATCGATAAAACAAAGACAGGCTCACAACGTCTCTTCTGTGGGAGAGATATTGCAGGAGAGAGAAAAGGGCATCCCCCACTAAACCACGAAGTCTATTTTGTACTCTGTCAAGGCAGGATAGGCTGTTTTTAGCAGCTCCTGCCCAGATGTGGCAGCAGTACTCCATCCTTGGACTTACTTGGCTTTTATATAGATAAAGAATTGCATCAGTAGCGAGATATCTTCTGGAGCAGTAGAAAGATCCAAATAAAGGCATGAGGTCAAATCATGAAAGCAAATACTGGCTATTTGTTTCCTCACAAGAACAAATTAAACACAGGGTCGTTTCTTTAATGTGAAGAGACGGAGAGAGGGAACCAGCTCCCCCGAGGAGGCACTCTTGCATGGCCAAAATTGTCTGGTATGAAGGGTTTCCCCCACATTGACCAAACACTGTTGGCTACAAGAGCAATGGTCTGATATGTGGAGTTGCCGCCACATATTACTTTGATTACAGCATTTGCAGAACAGATACTACACATGGAGCAAATGGTGATGAAATTTTGTTAATAAAGGAAAATGAATTGATTTTACTGAACTCTTGTAGAAATCTTTTGTAATAATCCAAAATTAATGTGAATTCTGAGAGATAAATTTTTTTTTTTCCAAATATTCTGTAACCATTGATGGATTGATTTACCCATTAATGTTGCAAAAACGAAAAATTCAATTTTTTTTTTTCTTATTGTAACGCGTAGAACGTGTAACCATTTGAAATGCACATTATGAAAAGAGCATTTTTTAAAAAAAACCTCACTATGTACAATATTCAATAATTTGATGGAGGCCATTGCTAAGAAACCATGCAATATTCATCCTAAAACAAAAACAAAAACATTTTATGAATAGAAAATAACGAATCAAGGTTTCAAAGAAAGTAAACAAAAAACTGAGTAAAAATATTCGAATCCATACAGTTTTTTTCACAATCACACAAGAAGTTCAAAATGGATAAAAGAATCCTAAGCCAAATGAACTCTTCTTATAAACTTGAAACAAGCAAATTACCCAATTTTGCCAATATATTCTATTTAAAAAAAAAAAAAAAAAATAGTTCAAATATTTGTCCCAGAAAATCATTGAATCATAAAATGTATGAGATTACGCCAAGAAATACAGGGTGGAACGATAAATTTGTCGCCCTAAAGAAACCAACACTACAGCTCTATTTAAAAAATTCAACGCGTCTTTTTTTTTTTATTTATTGTAACGTGTAGAAAAAAAATCAATTCAAGTAACTTGATTATGGAGTAGAGCTGACATCTATTCTAATAGTTTCCCTGGCTGTACTGATATGCAGAAGTTTAAATGGAAGTTTAAGGGAAGCAGGCTGCAGGAAGAGAATTCCAAAGTCTAGCTGTTCAAGGGAAGAAACTATTAGAATAGAAAGCTTTCTGGCATTTAAGAACGACAACAGTGAAGGGGGGGTGAGATCTTATTGCTGAAAGGGTTTTTCGGGGATACATACGTTGAGGGGGTACAAGTGAAACGAGTTCATCAGAACACATTCCATTAAAATATTTGTAAAACAGGCACAGTGATGCAACATTGTGGCGATGGGACAGGGGCTGGAGCTTAGTTGGTAAAGGGGGACTGATTAGATTGACAACTCTTTTTTGGACTTTATCTGAGAGGGGGAAACTAGTGGTAGATGCACCAGCCCAGATGTGGCAACAATACTCCATGCATGGGTGAATGGTGGCCTTGTAGAGGTACAGGATACTCTCAGGTGTGAATAGTTTCTACCTTCTTTGCAGCAGCCTTTGCAATGTCCTTTTTTTTTCTTTTTTTTTTTTACATAGGCATCACCACATTATCAAGGCCAAGAGGCCACTCAAGGATAAGGGTTAAAGAGTGTACAGTAGAAATTGGACATTATAGTAATCATTAGTAATGAAAATTTGGTAAATTTGATAACTTATATGGAACGGCTCATCAAGAACTTATTTACGTTAGACTTGAAGACAACCATATTGTAGTCAGCCGGAAAGCAGGAAAACGGAAGACAATTCCACAGGCGTGCAGTTCTAATAAAAAAGCTTTGTTCATGGAATCTACGTTTAGGTTTAGGCACAGATAAAGAGTGGGGGGGGGGAATTATTGATAGTGTTTACAGCTAGACGAGTGTTTCTTGTGAAAGTTTGGCGAGGGGGGACCATAGATTGAAGCTCATTCGAACACTTTCCATGAAAATAACGATACATCAGAGACAAACTCGCAACATCTCTTCTGTGAGATAAAGGTTGCAAGGAAGAGAAAAGGACATCTCCTACGAGGCTACGAAGTCTATTTTGAACTTTATTTAAAAACTGATTAGATTGTATCTATGTATTTGTTCCAGTTCATATTACCCGCAAATATTTGATTAATTTTATTAAAGATTTCATAGGTGACATATTTAGAGTAATGACATATCTTTCTGAACAAGCCGAGCATGCCCGGTCCCCTTCCAGGAGTGAAAAATTTACTTTCATCATAACTAATGTTTGTGAAAAATTTAAAACAAAAACTAAGGTTATTGAAAAAAGTGCGAACAAATGAACGATTTGTGGGCAATTTTACTCCTATAGTACCTCCTAGAGGAGAAACAAGAGTTATCTCAGAAAATCCATTCTAGCAAAACTTTCACCATGACTAATGTTTGTGCAAAATTAAAAAAAAAAATCCAAAGCATGATTATTGAGAAAAATACTAACAAACGAACAGACGAACGATTTGGGGGCAATTTTATCCCTATAATGACCCCTAAGGGAGCAACCAGAGTTATCCCAGAAAATGCGTTCTGGCAAAAATGTACTTTCACCATGCCTAATGCTTGCACAAACTTTCAAAAAAAAATTCAAGCTGTGGTTATTGAGAAAAGTATAAACAAACAAATAGATGAACGAACGTGAGTTACTAGATCCAATCCCTCCTCTATTGGGGGATCAAAAATGTACAATTTAAAAAAGAAAAATGACACTGTGAATCAAAACATATTTAATCACTAGGGCTATGACAACAGCATATTATTTTCATTATTTTGACTCTCGAGTATATATCCGACACAGTTAATCAACCGTAAACCACATCAGTCTACATAAAAATATAAGATATCAACGGATACACAATCGAGAGTCAAAACAATGAAAAGAATATGCTGTTGTCATAGCTCTATATCATACTGAGCCAAGCCGAGTATTTATTATTGGTTACTCACTAGGCGTAGTCACACAGGCCATCATCAAAGATTTCCCTTTAAGAACAACTTGTAATGTTCTCTGGAGTGACAACAAGCATCCCCAGATTTCCAGTACTCCCCACCTCTTTTGATAACCATTCCAGATTTTGTTTTTAAATAGGCTTCACCACTTATCAAGGCAAAAAGGCCACTCGAGGATAAGGGTTAAAGAGTGTACAGTAGAAATTGGTCAATATAGTTATCATTAGTAATGGAAATTCGGTAAATTTGTTGATTTAATATTCCAGCAGTTTTTATTACTGTTGTCCATTGTATCTTATCAGCCGCCCCTCTGAATCCAATCTCTCTTATTCACTTTTCACATTTTTTTTGGTAGTGTTCCTAGTGCTCCTACTATTAATGGTGTTATAATTTAATAGTTTCCTTTAATTGTCTTCAAAAACAGTAGATATTGATTTCACTTGAAATTTAATCTTTCAATTTTCGAATTTTGCTACAATAACAAAGAACCCGAAATAATCACTGGTTACCTCCCCTTATTATGTTCTTCACAAAAAAAAAATGGCTTTGGCCTTTATTGTTAAAAAAAAAGGCAAATTTGCTTTTCATTAATAAAAAAACAACAAAAAAAACTACTTGATCAATTTTAGTGATTTTTGGAATATGCAATCTTCATTCCGTGACAAATACACGATAAAAGTTTTTCTTCATTTTTGTTATATTATCATTAGGCCTATGACAACAGCATATTCTTTTCATTGTTTTGACTCTCGAGTATATATCCGACACAGTTAATCAACCGAGAACCATATCACTCTATATAAAAACATAAGATATCAACAGATACACACTCGATAGTTAAAACAATGGAAAGAATCTGCTGTTGTCCTAGCCCTACTAATCATCTAAATATTTGTTTAAATTGCCAGAATCATCTTCATTTTCCCTGGAAGCTTTAAAAAAAATAAAAATAAAAAAAATAAGACTAAAAAGAATTGCATGAATCATAAACAAATAAGATCTGATGCATTTGAAATTTCTCGTCTCCAAGATAAATATTTTCCCTAAGTTTAGACCTTTACACAATAAATCAATTTCATCCTCATAGAAAATTCTAGAAAAAATTTTTCTGGTTATATATTTTAATCAGAATGCATATAGAATTATGCAACAATATGAACATACATCGTCTTTGCAGACAGAATAACAAATGGAATAGAAAAAGATTTAAAAAAAACAAAAAAAAAAGTACAAAATAGTTTAGAACCAAGGATCCAAATGGAGAAGGCATGTCTATAATTGTATTAACTTGGAATATTTGAAAACCTATTTGAAATATGAATGCGCATCGCATTGTGGTCACCATTCACAGTCTTGCATTCTAGCATATTCTTTAAACTGTTTTCTCAGGACAATAACCATCATAAGAAGTTTTTCAACACATTTGCATATGTAGATGATGTTTATTGTGATGTATTCTATTTTTACAAGGGGCTTTCAATAAGTATCCAGAATTATTTTGTATGGGCACTTTCATTGATAGTACACACATGAAACTCTAGCCCCCTTCGAAGTCTTCTCCTCCGGCTGCAATGCACTTGTTTTACTGTTCCAGCAACTTCTGGAAGGCCCCATAGAAGTCCCCTTGCATGAGCGTGTCGATGACTCTCGTCACAGCCTTCTTCATCTCTTCACTTTTCTCATAACTAGTGCATTTGCGCAAATCTTCCACATCTTTAGGTCTTTGCTAATAATTGTGTGTACAATTTTCACACCGACATCAAACTGTGCGCTCATTGTCTCTATAGACACACGATGGTCTTTATTCAGAAAATTCTTTATTTGGCCAACAAACTCTGGTGTTCTTACTTTCTTACTCTTCCCATATCTCTCATCATCCCTCACAGACTCCCTACCTTCCTTGAATCCCTTATGCCACTTAAAAACTGATGCTAGATTCATGCAAGATGGTTTAAAAATAGTCTAAGCTTTCCATACGCTTCTGGGGCATTTTTATTTATTTTTTTTTTCAAGTTTAAAAAACAAAAATTTTTTTCCCCAAGTTTAAAATAATTTTTTTTTTTTAAACAAAATTTTATTGCATTTCGGTCTTCTACAGTGTCTTTACGTCCAGATTGCATTTTTGATCAGGCTTTAGTAGGGTGTATTCCAATTCCTGCTGTAGTTCATTTGAACCTAAAATCATAAAAATTGGTCAGTCGTCTCACAAGATGTATAGTAATAACATACTGAATTTTCAAGAGTCTGCGATAATTTTAAAAATGCCTATGCAAAATCTCTGTAAACTTGTTGAAGCCATCTCCTATATATTTTTTACCTATTGCTATTTTTTCATACATTTCTTTTTATTTTTACCTAGTGCTATTTTTTCATACATTTCTTTTTATTTTTACCTATTGCTATTTTTTCATACATTTTTACCTATTGCTATTTTTTCATACATTTCTTTTTACCTATTGCTATTTTTTCATACATTTCTTTTAATTTTTACCTATTGCTATTTTTTCATACATTTCTTTTTATTTTTACCTATTGCTATTTTTTCATACATTTATTTTTATTTTTACCTAGTGCTATTTTTTCATACATTTCTTTTAATTTTTACCTATTGCTATTTTTTCATACATTTCTTTTAATTTTTACCTATTGCTATTTTTTCATACATTTCTTTTAATTTTTACCTATTGCTATTTTTTCATACATTTCTTTTTATTTTTACCTATTGCTATTTTTTTCATACATTTCTTTTTATTTTTACCTAGTGCTATTTTTTCATACATTTCTTTTTATTTTTACCTATTGCTATTTTTTTCATACATTTCTTTTTATTTTTACCTAGTGCTATTTTTTTCATACATTTCTTTTTATTTTTACCTATTGCTATTTTTTCAAACATTTCTTTTTATTTTTACCTATTCCTATTTTTTCATACATTTTTACCTATTGCTATTTTTTCATACATTTCTTTTTATTTTTACCTATCGCTATTTTTTCATACATTTCTTTTAATTTTTACCTATTGCTATTTTTTCATACATTTCTTTTTATTTTTACCTATTGCTATTTTTTCATAAATTTCTTTTTATTTTTGCCTATTGCTATTTTTTCATACATTTCTTTTTATTTTTGCCTATTGCTATTTTTTCATACATTTCTTTTTATTTTTACCTATTACTATTTTTTCATACATTTCTTTTTATTTTTGCCTATTGCTATTTTTTCATACATTTCTTTTTATTTTTACCTATTGCTATTTTTTCATACATTTCTTTTTATTTTTACCTAGTGCTATTTTTTCATACATTTTTTTTTATTTTTACCTATTGCTGTTTTTTTCATACATTTCTTTTTATTTTTACCTAGTGCTATTTTTTTCATACATTTCTTTTTATTTTTACCTATTGCTATTTTTTCAAACATTTCTTTTTATTTTTACCTATTGCTATTTTTTCATACATTTTTACCTATTGCTATTTTTTCATACATTTCTTTTTATTTTTACCTATTGCTATTTTTTCATACATCTTTTATTTTTACCTAGTGCTAGTTTTTCATACATTTCTTTTTATTTTTACCTATTGCTATTGTTGTCATACATTTCTTTTTATTTTTACCTATTGCTATTTTTTTCATACATTTCTTTTTATTTTTACCTATTGCTATTTTTTCATACATTTCTTTTTATTTTTACCTATTGCTATTTTTTCATACATTTCTTTTTATTTTTACCTATTGCTATTTTTTCATACATTTCTTTTTATTTTTACCTATTGCTATTTTTTCATACATTTCTTTTTATTTTTACCTAGTGCTAATTTTTCATACATTTCTTTTTATTTTTACCTATTGCTATTTTTTTCATACATTTCTTTTTATTTTTACCTATTGCTATTGTTGTCATACATTTCTTTTTATTTTTATCTATTGCTATTTTGTCATACATTTCTTTTTATTTTTATCTATTGCTATTTTTTCATACATTTCTTTTTATTTTTATCTATTGCTATTTTTTCATACATTTCTTTTTATTTTTACCTAGTGCTAATTTTTCATACATTTCGTTTTATTTTTACCTATTGCTATTTTTTTATACATTTCTTTTTATTTTTACGTATTGCTATTTTTTCATACATTTCTTTTTATTTTTACCTATTGCTATTTTTTTCATACATTTTTTATTTTTACCTATTGCTATTTTTTTCATACATTTTTTATTTTTACCTATTGCTATTTTTTCATACATTTCTTTTTATTTTTACCTATTGCTATTTTTTCATACATTTCTTTTTATTTTTACCTATTGCTTTTTTTTCATACATTTTTTACTTGATATTTTTACACAGTTTTTTATTTTACCTAATAACGGTTTTCATTCTTACCAGATGATATTTTTATACATTTATTATTTATACCTAATAATATTTTTCATACATTTCTTTATCTGATATTTTTTATACATTTTGTAATAACCTAATGCTATTTTTTTACATTTCTTTTTTTAACTTAATGATGTTTCTATACATTTTACACAGATTTTTTACTTAAAAATTTTATACATTTATTTTACTTGATATTTTCATATATTTCTTTTTTTTACAGATTTCTGTATTTTTTCCTAATGACATTTTTTTATAGATTTCTATTTTACCTAATGAAATTTTTTTTACTACCTCAAAACGTAAGGTTTTAACTAATATATACTCGAGTCAGAATAATGAAAATAATATTCTCTTATAGTCTTACTAATGATATTTTCATATCATATTTCTTTCTTGACGTAATATTTTTCTTTTCATACATTTCATTTTTTACCTAATGCTATTGTTCATACATTTCATTTTTTACCTAATGCTATTGTTCATACATTTCATTTTTTACCTAATGCTATTGTTCATACATTTCATTTTTTACCTAATGCTATTTTTCATACATTTCTTTTTTAGCTAATGATATTTTTCACACATTTCTTTTTTATCTAATGATATTATTCATACATTTCTTTTTTATCTAATGATATTTTTTCATACATTTCTTTTTTATCTAATGATATTTTTTCATACATTTCTTTTTTATCTAATGATATTTTTCATACATTTCTTTTTTATCTAATGATATTTTTCATACATTTCTTTTTTATCTAATGATATTTTTCAAACATTTCTTTTTAATCTAATGATATTTTTCATACATTTCTTTTTTATCTAATGATATTTTTCATACATTTCTTTTTATCTAATGATATTTTTCATACATTTCTTTTTTATCTAATGATATTTTTCATACATTTCTTTTTTATCTAATGATATTTTTCATACATTTCTTTTTTATCTAATGATATTTTTCATACATTTCTTTTTTATCTAATGATATTTTTCATACATTTCTTTTTTATCTAATGATATTTTTCAAACATTTCTTTTTATCTAATGATATTTTTCATACATTTCTTTTTTATCTAATGATATTTTTCATACATTTCTTTTTTATCTAATGATATTTTTCATACATTTCTTTTTTATCTAATGATATTTTTCATATATTTCTTTTTTTTTCCTAATGATATTTTATTACATTACATTTTTTACCTAATGATATTTTTATGCATTATTTTTTAGATTTTTTTAATACATTTCTTTTTTACATAATTATCTAATGCTATGTTTTACACATTTCGTGTTTTACCTTATGAAACTTTTCATAATTTTTTTTACATGATAACTTTTATATATTTTTGTTTTTACTTAAGGTATTTTTCATACATTTCATTTTTTAACTTAGGATACTTTTCATGCATTTTTTTTTTACTTAATATTATTTTTTATTAACGGTATTCACCGAATGATATTTTTCATACATTTCTTTTTTTTACATAATGACATTTTTCATACATTTCTTTTTTTTTACATAATGACATTTTTCATACATTTCTTTTTTTTACATAATGACATTTTTCATACATTTCTTTTATTTACATAATGACATTTTTCATACATTTCTTTTTATGTAGCGATTTTTTCATACATTTCTATTTACTTAACGCTAATCGTATATACTTTTTTTTCCAACCCCAATTTTCAAATTTTAAGCCAAAAAATATTACCTTGGAAAAGTTAAAATTCAGAGAGCAAAAGTCTGCTACATATTTTTGCAAACTCTTTTTTTTTTTCAGCCCAAACCATAAATGCCTGTTTCCTTAAAAGAAACACTATGCACATCTGTTTTGCATAAACAATTTCTGGTGCCAATTATTTGCGTTAATTTTGAAGATCTTTTTTCATTCTTTTAATATTTTCCTTTTTTCTTTTCCATTGTTTTTTTTTTGTCTATTTTTTCCTATTTCTTTTCTCTCGTTCATCTTTAGTTCCGTTTTATTTATTTTGTATTTAACGAAGAATCTGTTTCATTTTCTCATAGTTTCTGCTAAACTATTTAATGGTGATAATTTTTATTTGGCCTTAAACGATTCCACATCATTTGTTTTCCTTCGTTTCTTCTTCTCTTGTTTTCAACTTATTCCAAACTAGCCTGGGTGCCCGACGTTGCCCGGGTGTTTGGAGGTGAGTGTTGAGCAAAAATTAAAAAAAAAGAGTGGTAGTAGGCAGACAGGCTCGAACCCGTCACATGAATAACGAAAAGAATGAAAAAAAAAAAAAAAAAAAAAAAACGTAATGTTTTTGCCGTTGCATCCACCTCCAAACCAGAAGTAGCAAGTAGCTTAATTAAGGCTAGTCAATCGAAAAGAGGGGAAAACTTTCGAAAATATCAGTGAAAAAAGCGACCCCTCCTTGAAGAAAATGCCAAGTTGAGGACAAAGGAATTTATGTTTTTAGACAATTTTTCAATATTTGTCATCCGAGCTTCAAAACGATACCAATCTCATGAAAATCCGTCACCTCTGTCGAAAGTTTTAGGCGGACATACATTTAAACAGACAGGTGAGATTTATATTATAGATGACATGTCTATCGATCAGGTCAAAACTTTGGAAAAAGACATGAAATGCAGACTTTCTCTTAATGTGATATTGATCCGAGATTTGATTCTTTTGTTTAAAAAATGTCTTCTTATTGGTTAAAGGTGTTATTTTATTAAAGCAAAAAACTGTATTTAAACAGAGTCTTTTGTTTGTTCATATTTAATAAAATTAATAATCATAAAATACATCCTTTGCTTTAAACATTAAACCCTAATGTTTGTTTCTTTTTATGATTTGACGTAGATATGGGTCGATGGTTATTGAATTGCCAAAAACTGCTGGTCTTACTTTTCGCTAGACACTATCACCAAAATACCACATTTACTTTGTGGCTTGATCTTAATCAGACGAATGATTAATTTATTTTGAAAAAAAGATTTTGTTGGCACTTCTACAGAATTGGGACGAGATTTTGTAGTTGATAAATGGAGTTTTCAGATAAAAAACAATGGTTTCAACTGATTTTTTTATTTGTTAATTCTAATTAGTTAGAATGGTAGCTTCCAAATTATGCAGTCGGAATTACATGAATATTACTGAATTATTAAATAAAACAACTTTAATCGTGTTAGCGGGTGAAAAATTGCTGCCATCTATCATCGAAGATTAACACTCTGAAGCATTTTTTCTTTATACAAACATACATGATGATTGCAACGTCTTTTCAGACGAGTGCCACTCCCTCAGACACTTAAAGTCCATGAACCCAAAAATGACTTCCATCGCCACAGGTTGGTTGGTTGTTTTTGTTTTACGGCATATCAACCTTTTTCAGGTTATTTAATGCCGAATCTAGTTATTTTAAGGAACGATTTTTAATGGAGTATATTTTTTTTTAAGTCAGATTCTATTTAACCCATAGTTGGGACCCTAACAGGTACTACCACTCCGGGTCAGAGTGGACCTGGGAGCAATGGCAATTAAAGGGTGGCTCCACACTCCTCAAGGCCCGGAAGGTGGGGCCTCACCATCGGATATAGTTTTAGGTCATATCCAGAACCCACCGCCACAGGACCATTTTAATAGACAAATGTCTGAGGGAGTATCTATACACAGATGATTTTTTTTTTTTTTTTTACACGGTGGTCACCACTTATCAAGGCCCGGAAGCCACTCAGGGATAAGGGTTATTGCAAGTACAGTACGTTAGTGTGGAGATTTAATGAAGTGTTTACTTAAGAGGGCGGTTCATTAGGAATTTGTTAACGTTGGACTTAAAGACATCCAAGTTGTAGTCAGGTTGGAAGCAGGCACACGGAACAGAGTTCCACAGGCGTGCAGTTCTAAGAAAGAAGCTTTGTTCATGGAATCCACGTTTTGATTTAGGCACAGATAAAGAGTGGGGGAAATTTTTCACCGTGGATTCAGCTAGACGGGTGTTTTCCGTGAAAGATTGTTACAGGTTCTTAGCTTTGTATGACAGCTAAGTCTCTCTCTCGGTTCAAAATGTTGAGAACAAGCAAAAGCAAGATAGCTAGCAACAAGTTAAACTGCAGACGAGCTTAATGCGGGTACTGGTCTCCCGCTTAATGTTTTTTCTTTAAATCAGAGATTTGCTTCTCCTGGCGATCCTGTGGAGTAGACCTTTATGCCATACTCTCTTTTCCTTATGTACAGTTGGATCATATTCAGTATCAAGGTTTACTCTGTCATTGTTTGCTGATTGACATGCATGCATACATACATACATACATTTAAACAGACAGTTGAGATTTATATTATAGAAGATAAATAATCTGAAACATTGTTTTTTCTTTTTCTTTGGAGAGCAGTGTGTGGCTGCTACTGATACTCAGTTATCATAAAGAAAGCTCACAGGTGGCAGCACCTTCGAATAGTAGAATCATTAGTGACTAGCTCACTTGAACAGTACTCAATTTCTAACACTAGTATCATTGTAACGAGACTACCAACGAGAATATAAAGTAGTAATACTATTAATGTGAAAGATAGTATGGCGATAATAATGAGACCTGGCTTTGTTACAAAAATGGTTAAGACAAACATAGGTTCTGGTTTGGTTGTTTTCTTTTATGGCATATCAACCCTTTTCAGGTTCTTTAATGCCAAATCCAGTATAGTACATCAACTCCTTTTGCGTTATTCATGTTGCATCCAGTTATTTTGTAGAAGGTTTTTATTCTTCAATCTCTTCGTATCTTCAATCGGTAATTTGTAGTGTTTGGTTTGATTGTTTTATAGTGGATTTTGTCGTTTTTGTTCTCTGCCCTGCAGAACATGAATGAGTTTTACAATGGGAGAGGGAAAAGAGTTATAGTATTAATGTCTGGTACCAATTTTTCAATATTTGTAAGGAAGTTAGGAAACCAGTCGGGAAGGGGGTTAGGGAGAAAGAGAAAAGCTGTTTTTATTTTGGGCTTTGCAGAACACAATTAAGTTTTACAAAAGAGAATCCATCCAGCCAGCACGACCGCAGCTGAGATTGAACTCCCTACACGAGTTTGTAGTCTAATTCAAATCTTGTCGGTAGCTGAATACTTGATGCTTCGCCAGGGCTATCAAGGGTATTTTTTATCGTGACGCCATCACTAGACGGGGTGCCTACCATGGCTTAAGAGAGTCTCAGGTACCCTCAAGAGAAGGATAGACCACACCAGTTTCTCAACCTGGTATTTTACCTCATGGTAAAAGAGAATTATAAAACAAAAAACGGTGCTAGTGCACTAGAGTGCACTTACTGATCCGCGCTATTTTTTAAATCGTATTTCCAAGTTTAATTAAAGTTTTATGATATGTTTCTTTTTTTTCAATTGTAAGGTTAAAGTATAGAATAGTTACAAAACACCCTCCCCTCCCATGTTAAGAATGGCTTTTTAAATAATAACGTCATTATTTCAGCACGGATCAATAAGTGCACCAGTACCCAAAAAACATAAATGTTCACTGCATTTTATGTCAAGAATTCAATATCTTCAGACAGCCTGATCTGGTAGCACAGACAAACATAGGTGCGAGATTGTAATGTAGGTATCACTCATATCAAACGCTGAGTTTGTTTTCACCTACTTTGTTTTACAGAAAATCGTGAGATAAATTTGTAAAATAAATATTAAGTTTTGTTCATTAGCAAAGAATGTAAAAGAAACAAAAATTGACTTTTACAAATAGAGTCTTTCAATCGGCAAACAATGACAGAGTAAACCTTGATACTGAATATGATCCGACTGTACATAAAGAAAAGAGGGTATGGTATAAAGGTCTACTTCACGGGATCGCCATCTACGGAATAGCTGGAAATATCCTCTCAATTATTCAATCCTTTCCTGCTGATAGGCTTATAAGAGTAGTCGTCGGTGGGTAGAAATTAGAAGCTCACAGTATCAATGCTCTCTTCTTGGTCTTCAAGGATCTCCAAAATCACATTCTTAGATCCTTCACAGAAATATATGCAGACGATACGCCAATCTATGGCAACACTTCAGAAGCCAGCAATGACCAAAATCTTTCTGATTCTCTCTCTTCTGGTCTTGAGCATGTGATGCAATGGGGAAAAAGGTGGCTGGTTAATTTTAATGCATCGAAAACCAAGATTATCTCTTTCTATCATAATCGCTATGACCCCCATCTCGCCTCAATTGAAATGAATGACTCTCATCTTGGGGAAGCTCCATGTCTTAACAAGATTCTGAGACTGGCCTTCACTCCTGATCTGAAATCGAACACATACATCAAATCTGTTGCCAAGATTGCTGGAAAAATGGTCAGATCATTCTATTACTCCAATAGGTATCTCAGTGCAATGCAATCCTCTATCTGTATAAGAGTCCTAAAATGGAGTACTGTTGCCACATCTAGGCAAAAGCTGCTCAGTGCACTTTATTTTTTGGCTTGATAGAGTTCAAAACCAGCTTCGAAACCAAGTAGGTAACGTCCTTTTTGTTTCCTTGCAATCTCTTTCCCACAGAAAAGATGTCATGAGCCTGTCTCTGCTCTATCATTATTTTCCTTGCAATTGCTTATCTGAGATTCCAATTTAGAGTCTCTCCTTGCCAAACTTTCACAAGAAACACTCGACTAGCTACAACCACTATCAACAATTTCCCCCCACTCTCTATCTGTACTTAAATCTAAACGCAGATTTTATAAAATAAGCTTCTTTTCTAGAACTGCCCGCCAGTGGAACCCTGTTCCACTGGCCTGCATACTGGTCAATGGTAGCCTTCAAGTCTAATGTAAACAAATTCTTGCTGAACCGTCCCCTTAATCTAAATTCTGCTCAATCTAAACGATTAATCATTACTACACTACTACTTTACATTCATTAATCCTTATGCTCGAGTGGCCTTCAGGCCTTGATAAGTGGTGACTCCCTACTTAAAAGACAATCTTGACATGCTTTTTGTTTAGTGTATTTATTTGTGATAGAATCTCAAGATAAAAAAATAATCGCTTTATGAAATAAAAGCAAAAACAACATCACACATAGCTGCCAGGATTTTACATACGTTTATATTTGTGCACCCTTGAAAAGATCGAAGGCCATCATAATATATCATTCTAGGAGGTAACCTAAAGCTTAAATATAATTGAAACAAGTGAAGCATGCATGGTCCCCCGTGAGTGCACAGTGAATGAGGCATAAAAAAATGACTAAGTTAAACATTTACACACACCCATTTAGCCCCAAAAGTCCCCGGGACGGGGGGGGGGTCAAATCCTGGTGAAAATGAACAAACGATGCAGTTTTAGGCCTTAACATATGTAACTGAGTTCTGCACCATAAAAAAAAAAAAAGAAATGACTGAGTCCATCATTTAACCCTCGCCATTTAGCCCCAAAAGTCCCCAAGGCCTTAACATATTTAAATTTGAGTTCAGCACCATGCAAAACTGCTAAATAGACATACACAGAAAATTTTGGGCAAATATGGTAAAATAGTCCCAAAAAAAGAGCCCCTGGGGCGGCACACCCAAGAGTCATCACAAAGTATAGGGAAACAAAATTATATAGAAATCAGTTAGTTACAACTTTTCAGAAAGTTTTATAAAAATCCAAGGCATCAATTTTTTTTTATAAACACAAAAGTGTCAATTTTAGCCATTTTAAAAACCGAAAGGCACCCCCGGGGGGGGGGGGGGAGTTTGCTCGGAACATCTATTTTGTTACTTTTTTACTCCTATCATGTTTAATGTTTGCACAAAATATAAAAAAATTATGATGCATAGTTATTGAGAAAAGTGCAGACAGAGGAATGGAAGAAAGGACAAGGGTGAATTTACAGGTCCACCCTCTTTTTGTCGGAGGACCCAAAAAATTTTTTAAAATTAAAACCTATACAATTTCCTTTAGTCAGAGGGCCAAAAAAAATTTTTTTTTAAATTAAAACCTGTACAATTTCAGTTTTAACTACTCCTCGATCTATGTAGCCACACGAGAGAATTATAATACGGCCCAACAGTATATATAAGGTGCCTTCAATAAGTTTCTTAATTTTTTTCGGACGGACACTTTTATTGATAGTACACACATGAAAACTCTAGTCCCCTTCGAAGTAATCTCCTCCGGCTGCAATGCTCTCTCTGATTCTCTCTCCTCTTATCTTGAGCAAGTGGTACAATGGGAAAAGAAGTGGCTGGTTACTTTTAATGCATCTGAAACCAAGCTTTTATCTTTACATCATCAACGCTCTGATCCTCATCTGGTATCAATTGAAATGAATGGCTCTCGTCTTGGTGAGGCTTCATGTTTTGATAAGCTTGACCTGATCTAAAATGGAACACGTACATCAAATCCGTCGCCAAGGTTGCTGGATACAAGGCCGATGGCCATTAGTGGTGTGCTTTCGTGTAATGAATGAATGCGTGAATGTAGGATTGACATGAAATTCTTAAAGATAAACTAAAATGAGCGAAAAATAGGCTGAAATGACTTAAATAAATAAAAAGTAAACGACTTAGAATGACTTTAATGAACTTAAGGATGAATTGAATGACATTAAGAATGACTTGAATGCTTAAAAAATAACTGGAATCCTTCAAAAACAACTTGAATGGCTTTGAGACTGACTGGTTGCAAAGTGGGTGATCATTTTACATTAAATTAATCGAGAAAAGTGATCCCCAACTTTATATCACAAAGTTACAAACATAAGTACAGCATGTAGTAAGAACAGATAGTACACTTTGATCTTGGCGAAACGGCCAAGAAAAGGGTATTTATTTGCTCCCCCACCGAGAAATTAGGCACAAGGCCGATTTTTAATGTGAGGAATGAAGGGGAAATGGGGACCAACTCCCCGGAGAGTAGGGGAGCTGGATAGTGACAATTGGTATGAAGGGTTGCCCCTACATTGACCAAAGTCTGATATGTGGGGTTACCCCCACATATGGCCTTTGCTTGTAGTATCTGCTGGAAAAGATACTACACTTTGATCTTGACCAAAAGGCGAAGAAAAGCTTAAAAAGCTAAGAACAGCATCTATTAACAACAGACCTTTGATCTTAACCAAAAAGGCCAAGCACAAAAGTATTACGGCCAGACCGACGGACAGACGGAGTGACTTATAGAGTCGCTTGCACGCGACTAAAAATGGTGGGATCCTTCTATCGATCCAGTAGATATTTCACTGCTAATGCAATTCTCTACCTAATTAAGAGCCGGGTATGTCCAAGTGATATAATTTTTTTTATTTATTATTATTTAATATCTATATGCTGAGATTTTTTATGAATTACTGTGTTCTGTGCTGAGACTATGCTGGCTTGATTATCACAATTACTACGGAGGTTTTAGTTAATTCTGGTTCTAAAACAGTCTTTAGGATAACATCAAAGATGAGAGTTCATATAGAAACGTTGTTTTAATTTTTAATAAAATAAAATACGCATCAAACGCGAGAATAACGTCAAGGATGAGAGTTCATATTGACGTTAGTCTCGCGTTGCCTACGCACAGTTCAAACATTTCAAAATACAACCGCTAAATACAACGCGCGGCTCTTTACAAACAGACTTCTTTCTCCAAATTTACAACATGGCAAGAAAGAAGAAAAGGGGGAAAAGAAACAAATCAACACACTGAAGATGGAGTATACCTCTGAAACATATTTGTGATAAATTTCAAACATGTAAAATATTTGTTTATTTTCATAATAGTTATATATAAATTAGATATATATAACAAATATATTGTGTGTATGTATATATTTATATATATATTTTATGTATTATTCTATATAAATTAGATATATATATATAATAAAATATAATATATATACAATATATTTATATGTATTATTCTATATAAATTAAATATATATAATATAAATATATTGTATATATATTATATTTTATGTATTATTCTATATAAATTAGATATAATATAAATATAGTATATACATATTTTATGTATTATTCTATATAAATTAGATATATATAATATAAATATATTGTATATATATTTTATGTATCATTCTATATAAATTAGATATAATATAATAAAATATATTTACAATATATTTATATGTTTTATTCTATATAAATTAGATATATATATAAATATATTGTATATATATTTTATGTATTATTCTATATAAATTAGATATATATAATATAAATATATTGTATATATATTTTATGTATTATTCTATATAAATTAGATATAATATAATAAAATATATATACAATATATTTATATGTTTTATTCTATATAAATTAGATATATATATAAATATATTGTATATATATTTTATGTATTATTCTATATAAATTAGATATATATAATATAAATATATTGTATATATATTTTATGTATCATTCTATATAAATTAGATATAATATAATAAAATATATTACAATATATTTATATGTTTTATTCTATATAAATTAGATATATATATAAATATATTGTATATATATTTTATGTATTATTCTATATAAATTAGATATATATAATATAAATATATTGTATATATATTTTATGTATTATTCTATATAAATTAGATATAATATAATAAAATATATATACAATATATTTATATGTTTTATTCTATATAAATTAGATATATATATATAAATATATTGTATATATATATATTACATACAATTACTAAAACATTGATGGATTGCAGCTATTTTCTTCGAATGTCCATTATAAACAATTGCAATTTCATTATTTACAATTGACATTTAGACTTTTATTATAAACTCGAAAGAAAGCGACTATCATCCGCCAGAAATGACGCTGAGCATTACTGATAGGATATCACTTTTATATTAAGTATAGAAATGTTTTGAAAATCACTAAGAAATCGATTCTCCCAACTCACAAATATCCGCAAGGTTGACTAATACAATAGAGATGATCTATGGCTAAACGTGATGTTCATGTGACACTGGCACATGATAGGAGCCCGCTAATTCACACGTCACTCAAGTGGGAATTCTAAAGGCAGGGAATTAAAATGCTGATAGACTGGCCACAAGAGTTGCATCAATTAGCTTGTTGCTGAAAGTTTCCTACTTGAAAAGTTTTCAATTTCAAATAAACTTAAACAATGACGAGGAAAGAGAACACAAAGATGTGACAAAAGAGTCGCAGAGTTTATCGAAGAAGCAGAAATGGAAAAAAATGTAATATATATCCTTTGAGCATTTACTTAAGAAAATGGACTTCTTTTTTTTTTTTTTTTTAGTTATATTTGGTTAAGAAAGTTTTTGCAGAATTTTCAAATAAGTTTTCGTTATAATACCTTTACTTTATCTATTAGCTTGTTGATGAAAGTTACCTACTTGAAAAGTTTTCAATTTCAAATAAACTTAAACAATGGCGAGGAAAGAGAACACAAGGATGTGACAAAAGAGTCGCAGAGTTTATCGAAGAAGCAGAAATGGAAAAAATTTGATATATATCCTTTGAGCATTTACTTAAGAAAATGGACTTTTTTTTTAGTTATATTTGGTTAAGGAAGTTTTTGCAGAATTTTTAATATCAAATGATACATTTTCATATAAGTTTTCGTTATAATACCTTTACTTTATCTATTATTTTAAAGGGTGTTTTTTTCGCTCTGTCTAATCGTTTAAAATGCTGAAAGAAAAGTGAATGTCGATTATATGCATCAAGGAAAGGCAGTGTCACTTTGATTGCACGAAAAAGAGGACATCGAACGGCACATCTTGGATAAGAAAACTGACGGAAAGAGAGCCATAAGGATATTAGACTGGACATGCAGAGCAATGGATGTCAACAGTACCATCGGACACTGAGAACAAGCAATGGACCAAAGCCTATGGAGAACACCAAGCATAATTTCATCTACGGTATGAAAATAATAAGAGCCAACATTTTAAGATGAGATCGTCATGAATCCTTTTAGAGTAACTAAAGTGGACGATCGAAGGCAGCTGAGATGTGGTTCTATCGACGAATACTTAGCATTTCTTGAACAGAGAGAGTGTCAAATGCTGAAGTCCTAAGAAGAATGAAGGTCGATCATATGCTGATGCGGACCAGCAAGGAAAGTCAGTGCCGTTTTGATAGATATCTATTGCACGAAAAAGATGGTATCGAACGGCACATCTTGGAGAACAAAACTGCCAGGGAAAGGCAAAAGATAAAGATATTAGACTGAATGTGCAGGGCAATGGGTGTCAATAGTACTATTGAATCATGTGGTCGAGTTTTGAATCTCAGTGTTAAGAAACTCGCCATGTCTAGCTATACAGAAAAGCAGTACTACAGCAAAACAGCTGCCAATGAATAACCATATATATATATATATATATATATATGGGATGGGACGATTCCAATATTTTTCCCCGATTCCCGATTCCGTACTAAATTCCCGATTCCAATTCTTTATAAATCTCTTAATATTTAACTATAAAAGTTTTTATCGCGATTACTGTAAAAGAAAAAAAAAAACCATGTTAAATGTGCATGTACTTTCTCAAACGTAAAAACACGTTTGTGAGGGGGTGATTTGGAGATTTTAGTCTCACTGGAAGTTTTAAAATCAATAGATATTTATTATTTTATTATTACTACAAGCAGTGGAATATGTTTTATAAAAACAAAATCAAATAGAAAAAATAATTTAAGGAATCGGTTTTGGCATTGGAAAATAGGCTAAAATTTTTCCGATTCCGATTAATCGTCCCAACACTACACACACATTAATATAAATATTGACTGGAAATGTCTATGAAGCAGGCTTCATTTCATTCATTCATTCTATTGTCAAACAAAAGGCAGGAAACATTCTGGCTCTAGCTAAAAAATTAAATGTTTCAGTTGGGAAAAGGGATGGGGGGCGGGCAGAAATTCATGGACTGCAGGCGTATATACCAAGCTAAACAATATGGGTCATGGGGAATACTGGTCTATTAGTAGAATAAACAATAAAGAGAATTATGTCGGGGACGCACCCCTATTACCGGGAATAATGAACTATTCCATGACGTCACTATGTCCGTGACCTCACTTCCTCACTTCCGGGGAATGAGAAGCAGTTTATGAGAGAGTCAGAGACTGACATGCGAAGCGAATAGTCGTTCACCACTCGTGCTGCCATGAGTAAAAATCTTGTTCGGTTCTTTTATGTATTTTTATTAATACATATTTATTTAATTGTTACTGTGTCTTTTTTTGTTTTTGTTTTTTTACATGAGGGTCACCACTTATCAAGGTCCGGAAGCCACTCGGGGACAAGGGTTATTGCGTGTACAGTAATCAATCAGCATCGGAAATTCGACAAAGTGTCTTACTTTAGGGGGCGGTTTGTCAAGAATTTGTTTATGTTGGACTTGAAGACATCCAAGTCGTAGTCATGTGGGAAACAGGCAATCGGAAGAGAGTTCCGCAGTCGTGCACTTCTAAGAAAGAAGCTTTGTTCATGGAATCTACGCTTGGATTTAGGCACAGATAAAGAGTGGGGAAAATTAATGACTGGTTTCAGCCAGGCGGGTGTTTTTCGTGAAAGATTGGCGATTTTACTTCCATTTTTATATAAGCTACCAAAAATGCCCTGACCGGGAATTGAAACCGAAACCTTCAGGTCTTCAGTCTCGTGTGCTATTTAGAATTTCTTTGAAATATATCCGAAAACATTAGCTAAACAAAATAATTATAACTTCGACACGAAGTCATTAATGTGTGATTTGGGTTACATTTAAAAATATATCTATAAATATATATGTCTCCCGCATCAATTATTCAACGACAAACACCTGTGGGAATTGAAATTCCCAGGCTAACTCGATTGTCGCCCCTTTACCTCTGATAACCAGAAAGCGACACAGCCACGTCACTTCCTGTTTCTTATATCTCTCTCCCTCTTTTCCGCTGAACTCTTGACCAGTCAACATATAACCAATAACCGCTCCAGTTGGTATTGGCCACCCAACCAACGCTCCTAACCCGTCAACCTCTCATCAATCGCAAGTAACGTTACTCCTTTCTCAACGAACTCTTATGCTCAACATTTATATCCTTATTTTTCATGTAAATTTATGTAAATAAATTTACATTCTTTCACTAATATACATATCAGCATGTTTTCGTCATCATTCTGCTTTTCAATTCCTTTAACAACGGACTTCATATCATTTGCCATTGATTTCAGTGAAAAAAAAAAAAAGATCTTAGTTTGTTTTTGATATTTTATTTATACAGGAGCAAAAAGATAAAGCGATATTTCTCTAGTTTAAGACGTCTTTTTGTGATCTAACGATTTTAAAGAGAATAGTGATGTTTCCAAAAATAGTTCTCTTTTAAGCAAGATTTTGCATCTTTTTTGGCTTAAAAATATTCAATGATTTTGGAAAATTTTAATAAATTTGTTTAATATTTTTGTTTGTGTTTCTGTGTTCTGACTTCGTTTTTTATACCGCTGTTGGTAATAATTATACATCTATAAAAGTGAGAATGTGTGTGTATGCGTCAGAACACTTCTCAATCTATATACTCAATGGATTTTTAGTCGCGTGCAAGCAACTCTATAAGTCACTCGGACAGTCTGTCGGTCAGTCCGTAACACTTTTGTGCTTATCCTTTTCGGTTAAGATCAAAGGTTTGTTGTTAATAGATTCTGATCTTAGCTTTTTCTTGGCATTTTGGCCAAGATCAAAACACATTAGTAGTTTTTTCCTTTTTTTTTTTTTTTTTTTTTTTTTAAATGATTATTTTCATTAGTTTTTTCCCACTCCACGAACATTTTATGCCAATTAATTCAAGAACTCTTTCTAATGAAATCGAACTTTATTTTCTTACACACACACACACACACACAAAAAAAAAAAAAAAAAAAAAAAATGCACACACAACATACAGAAATGAATATACAAATTGTACATAGTTAAATTTTACATTGAACGCTGGGGTTATTAGTTAGATTAGGATCCACAGAGTGATTGAGGTATTTTGGTAAATGTTGCCAGTCAAGAGTAAGACTTCAAAGTCTCATCTGTTACATAGTCAAAAAGACCCTGTACCCTCCCCCTCCCAATTTCTTGTAGGGCCTTGTGCCTAATTTTGTTGAATTGAATTTTTTGTACGTTTTTTATGTTCAATTTTTTCTTTCTCAATAAAATATATAAACAAGATCAAAGTGTAGTATCTGTTCCGGCAGATACTGCAAGCAAAGACCATATGTGGGGGCAACCCCACATATAAGACCTTGGTCAATGTAGGGGCAACCCTTCATACCAATTGTCACTATCCAGCTCCCCTACTCCCCGGGGAGTTGGTCCCCATTTCCCCTTTACCCCTCACATTAAAAATCGGCCTTGTGCCTAATTTGCTCGGTGGGGGAGCAAATAAATACCATCTGTTCCGGCAGATGCTGCACTTAAGATAATTTGTACCAGTCAATGGAGGGGAAACCCTCTATACTGGGACAATTATTATTTTTGGTAACCAGAGTGCCCCCTTTTTGCCTACTTTTAGGGGAGCTGGTTTTTACCTCACATTAAAAACGGCCTTGTGCCTAATTTGCTCAGTGGGGGAGCAAATAAATACCATCTGTTCTCTCAGTTACTAAACTTTCCGCCACCGGGCTTTCGGGCTAGGTTAAGGTGTTTTCATACTAACTTTCGTTAGCAAGGACCGACCCCCTCCTTTGGGGAGTCAGGACCTAAAGGACCGACTCCACATTTGTGGGAGCTTGGACCCGGAAACCGATCCCCTTTTTTGGGAGACTGGAATCTCGGGACCAGCACCACTAGCTGGTAGTTGAGACCTGCTTTTGTTGTTTTTTTTTGCATGCGTTTTTTCTTCGTTCCGGTCTCTTCCCTCTAGAGACAGGGGATGGTCTAATTTCTCCACACTTAATTGCCTGAGCAGCACTCTGACCTGCCAGGCCCAAACTTTGTCTATCTTCGCTGCTCTCCCAGTGGATCGAGCAGACAGGGTTCTCTTTCTCGCTTCCGTTGGGGTAAGTTAGTGGGTAGGGTGACGTGGGGTAGGGCGGGTGCTTCGTTTCTGCTCCCCTCTGTGGGCAGGGATGCCTATCCCCTCTCTCTCTTAATTGCGACGCGGCACTCTGACCCGCTAGCACCCACTGCGTCTTTCTTCTCTGCTCTCCCCCCTCACGGGGGGATCTGAGCTGCTAACCCGACATCCCCGTGAGGGGAAGTCAAAAACTCTAATTTCTTCAAAGTCCGCTCCTCCCCCTCCTCCCCCTCCATTCCCCTGGGTTTTCTTTTCCCCCACTACACTTTGGTCCGCGCCAGCGGCCAGTGCAACCGCCACGATGCCAGGCAGGAGGGGTACGTCACCCCAAATGCGCAGCATCTCAACTGCGAACGACTCCCTATGTGAGGGAGCTGATGCATCTCCCGGCGAGACGGCGCCAGGAAACAAGGTAGGGCCCCGGCGCGCGGCGACCTTGGAAGAAAGCGGGAGGGTAGGGCCGCAGCCCGTGGCGACCCCCCGAAAAGCACCTGCAACCGCTCCCCACGAGGGCAACCCAGCGGAAAAAGCTGCCGTTAAGTCACTAGCTGGGGAAAGTGCAGAACCCAGCCAACCAGCTGCACCCCAGGACGGCAGAACCAAGGGAGGAAGACCGGGGAACCCATCCCCCGCTCCCCCTAAGGGCGACTCCCCAACAGAAAAGGAGGAAAACAGCACCGCGGACCAAACCGAGGCGCTGGACGAAGATGTAATAGCCTCCATCTGCTCACTATTCGGCGGGGAAGACAGTGATTGGCCCCCCAACACTCCCCAAGAGGACCAAATACGGAAAAGGGGTGACTCTCCGGCCAGTGGTAACAAAAGCAAGCTGGAAGGAGAGACACCCTTGACAGTACCCACCAAGGCTCCAGCTGGGAACATGGCACCAGAAGGGGAGACACCTCCATCCCCCAAGGGGACAGCCACCCAGCAAAGGAAGAAAATAAGAAAAGGGAGCGGCCCGGAGAGCAAACCAAGCCAGGACGAAACAACGCCAAGGACACAATGGCCTACTTTGCCTGGTAACGGCCCAGTTCCGAAGCCAAAAATGCCCATAACAAGAGAGAGCCCCACAACACCAGCTACGCCCCCCAACCCGAGTCCAGCTGACACCCACCAGGATGGAGGACCGGCATGGGGCCCCAAAGAGCAGCAAGGGAAGTTGACGCCCGAAGACTACAGAGCACTCTTCGACTCCACTTACAAGGAGTATACCCAGGGGAACAACATCCAACCCCTCCCGGGTCAAGTGGAAGTTCTGGAGAAAAGAGTGCTCTCGCTGATAACTTCAGACACCAAGACAAGGGGTCTGACGGGCGTCAACAAGGACACCATGATGAACGTGTTGCTGGAGCAGAACATTCCCGCCAACTACATCTGTAGAAGGAGTTACGCACAGTGGGATGTTCTGCTCCCCACCTCCGAAGACGCAGTCAGGCTGTCCAGGACCTGCCATCAGAGCAGGAACATAAAGCTCCAACCCATCTATATGAACAAGAGGAGAGCAAATGTTTCTGCTCTAAACGTCCCCTGCTATATGGAGGCCAAACAACTGGGGGCTATCCTAAGCCAGTATGGAGACGTAGAGGAAGTCACCCCGGTCCGCGGATTGAGAAACATCATGACCGGGGACTACAAAGTACAGATGGTCCTGGACAAGGCTGGATTCTACGCCATCCCAGCCACACTCAAGTTCGGAGAGTGGACACTCTCCCTTATAGTGGAAGGGAGGAGGCCTCATTGCTGGCTGTGCACACAACAAGGGCATATGGCGAAGGACTGTCCAAAGAGGAATGGAGGGAAGAAGCCCACAAAAGCGGCGGGAACAAGCGTGACAACAAATCAAGCCGCTGCTCCCGCGCCGGCCGCAAATCCTCCAGAGGCACCGACAGGCTGGGTGACGGTCGTAAAGAAAGGCAAGATCAACAAACAGCCATCCTTGCAGACAGTCACCCAAGACCAAGAACAACCGAAGAGCGAGACGGAGAAAATGGACACACAGACACCCTCCTCCTCAAACAAGAGGAAACTACCAGAATCTGAGGAGGAGGCCGCGTCAGAGGCAGAGGAAGAGACAACAACAGTCTCTATGGCCCTGAGCGCAACAGAGATCAGGAGGGCCAGGAGGAGGAAAAGCCGCAAGACACGCGCAAACCCTCCTACCCCCACTGAGACTGAGAAGGACTCCCTCGCAACAACAACACAGGATGAGCCCCCTGTGATCCCAACACCCCAGCAACCCGAACAACCTTCCCCCTCTCCTATAAAGGCCCCAAGAAACTCTTCCCGCCCCTCATCCCGTGACAGGAGCCAAAAAGAAGAAAACGAGCAGGCTACCCCCTCCCCAAGCGCTCAGCCTCCCCATCAACCAAAAGAGGTCCCCTCCCCCACTCCCAAAGTCCGCACTGAACGGACCAAAAAGCTCCCCTTCCTGCCAGGAAGCAGGATTTGTGAAACAGACCCTCTCCAACCGGCTCCGGACGTTAAAGGACAACAGAAGGTCCGGTACAATAAACTCAAAAACTTTGAAAAAGTCGGTGGAGACCTAGTAACCGACCCCACTAAATTCAAGGACGCTCCCTTGTTGACCACTTTCGTTAGGGTCAACAAGGACGGTAGGACTGGAGGAATGTGGGCAATGATTAAGGCAGCGAAGAATGCGATCCCAGGCCAGCAGCTGGTGGATAGGGACCATCCTTCACTGACCAACATTTTCTTTAAATGTGAGGGTAGAATCCCCATGTATGTACACCCATCGCTATACAGGGCACTCAAACTAACCTTCCCCCTGGACGTGGGGGGCGTGGCCAAGGATGGATCACCTTCATCGGATTTACTTACCGGCAGCCTTGGCCAGGCCTGCCATGTCCTCACTGCCCGGGATTTCAGACCCGTCTGTGACAGTGCTTGAGGTAAGTGATCATGTCTTTGAACTTGGCTACATTGAATGTGAGGGGCATCAGGTGTCGAAGCAAGGCCTCGCGCGTTGTGAGAGACTTGGTGTCCCTCAAGGTAGATATTGCCGCTATCCAGGAGACCCACTTTGTTTGTGACGCGGATTGTCAGGTGCTGGTAAACGATTACGATGTCTACTCAGCATATGGCAATACCTATAGTCGTGGAATCTCCTTGCTAGTGAGTCGCACCCTGTCAGCGTCGGTGAATGTTGTTCACGCAGGCGAGGACGGGCGGGCGCTTGTTGTGGATGTTGCTGTTAATTGTAGTGTTTTTCGGATTGTTGCTGTTTATGCTCCCAATGCTGCTGTAGAGAGGGCAACCTTTTTTCGACGGTTGGAGGGCTTCTTAGTGGATCCGGAACGGTTAGTTTTAATGGGGGATTGGAATGCAATCCTTGATCCCAAAATAGATAAGGTCGGGGGGACTAGCGGGTCGGCGTGGTGTGACAGCAGTCTGTCTGACCTGATGGCCTCGTGCGATCTCGTCGACAGATTTCGTCTGGATCATCCGGGGCGGGAGATGTGGACGTGGCATCCTGTAGTGCCTTCCCATCCAAGCACTTACTTGGATCGGATGTTAGTTAGAAGAGGCGATGTAGACTTCCTATCTTGCCCCACGTTCCACTTGCTAGGACACTCGGACCATAAACTTGTTATGGCCCGTTTGAGCTTAAGTGCTAGGCCTAAACTGGCCGGATACTGGAAGTTCAACAGCACCTTGTTGGAGCTGGAGGACAACCGGTTGAAGGTCACTGAGCTAATTCAGCGGGCTTTAGTGGGGGCGGTTACAGGGAGTAAGTGGTGGGTTAGTCTCAAGGCCAAAATTAGGCGCTTCTCTGTCCAGTATAGCCAACGCCTCGCGATAGATAAGGCTAAGGCAAAGAAGCGTTTAGAGGATAAGCTGACCCGGGCGGTGGAGGGGGGGACCCCCTAGAGTTAGCACTAGCTAAACAAGATCTCAACCGCTTGGCTAGCGAGCGGTATGAAGGTCAAGTAGTTAGGGCTAGGTTAAACAAAGTTTCTAACGAGGCTGTGAATGTTGACGCTGTTGAGCGTAAGGCTTCTTTAAGGCGCGGTTCGGATGGGTACATTCGTAAAGTACATAACCTGGAAGGACACCCCTTAGTATCGACTCGGGAGATCTGCGAGGGGTTTCGGGAGCATCTATCGGTGCACTTCACCCAACTACCCGGACTCAGGGTTGATGAGTTTGGCAGCTATTTGGCTGACTCGCCCCGCCTCACGGCGGCTCGGGCGGCTAGCTGTGATGGTCTTATTACTGAACATGAGGTCATTACTGCGTTGAAGCAGGTCGGCTATAACAAATCCCCGGGGCTTGATGGTTTACCCTATGAGTTTTACTTGAGGCTGTCGCCCATGTTGGTCCCTATTCTGAAGGATATGTTCAACCATTGGTTTGCCCAGGGTTCCATCCCTGGACAGGTGACCAAGGGTGTGATCACATTGCTGAGGAAAGGTCAACGGCATGGTGGGAGGGAAAACTTTGATGATTTTAGGCCCTTGACTCTGCTAAACACAGAGTTAAAGATTTTGGCAAAGATTCTTGCGAATCGCTTGCAGGTTGTCATCACTGACTTGATCGAACCGGACCAGACTTATGCTGTGAAGGGGAGATCGATTCAAGACAATTTGCACTTGATACGCTCGATCATAGAGGGGACAGAAGACGACGCCGAAGCCGCGCTGATCAGTTTGGATCAGTCCAAGGCATTCGATAGGGTCGACCATCGGTTCCTAGGATCTGTGCTAGAGGCCGCTGGATTTAATCCGGACTTCCGCAAGTGTATCTTTGTTCTGTATGACAGGCCGACGGTAGCGGTGCAGATCAACGGTAAGCTGTCGGAGTCATTCGCTGTCTCTCGGTCGGTGCGACAGGGTTGTCCGCTGTCGCCTCTGTTGTATGTCCTGGCGTTGGAACCCCTCCTTCGCAAGTTAAGGGACGAGGCGGCTACACCAGTCCTGCGCGGAATAGCTCTCCCTGGAGGCACACGAGCCAGGGTTTCCGCGTTCGCCGATGACGTCACCGTGTTCGTGTCTTGCCTCACGGACGTTCAAGCGGTGGTCGAGGCGCTCGCTCGATACGAAGAAGTAACAGGGGCCATCTTCAACCGTAGCAAGTCTGTTGGCCTGCGGTTGGGGGGCTGGACCGGGGTAAACTCGCTTCCAGGTATTTTCAGCTGGACCGATGGACCGGTCCGTATTCTCAGTGTCTGGTTTGGACCGGGACTTCAGCTGGAAAAGAATTGGTCGGAAGTACAGTCTAAGGTCAAATCGTCAGTAAAGACTTGGATTGGAAGGAAATTGTCCTTGAAGGGTCGGGCGGAGGCGTGTGCTACATACGTCTTTCCGCTCATCCTTTACCGTTTGTCTGTACTTCCTCTCCCTGCAGAATGACTAACCCGCTTACAAGGGCGCCTCGATTCACTTTTGTGGAACGAGGGTAAGCATTATGTCTGCAGAGAGGTCTGTGTTCAAAATCCGAGCGAGGGAGGCCTGGGTCAGCCCAGTCTCTTGTGTCATAGAAACGCCGAGAGATTGGCTTTCCTGGGTCGTTCGCTTGAAGGAGACGCTCCTTGGGTCCCTGTGGTTGAGAACTCGTTTCCCAATCTCAAACCCAACCCTTCGGTAGAAGGTCGTCGTAGACCGAAGGGGGAGTCCAAGTTCTTCTCCGAATGCCGAACCGCTCTTAGAGCTTTGCCGGGGACCAATGTCCTCGATCAGCCAAGGAAGAAACTGTATCGGGATTTAGTGGAGGGGACCGCGAAGGATCCACTTTGTAGGCGGATGGGATGGTCGATGGAGGTTGTCCATTCTCAATGGCGTTGGGCGCCGGGACGGGAGGTTCTGAATAACTCGGAATTCTCCCTGACTTGGCGACTGGTCCGAAATGCGCTGCCCCTCTTCGACGTACTTTTCCGGTATAAAGAACATACCAGTCGCTTCTGTCCGATCTGTGACGAACGCGAGCCCGAAACAATCGAGCACGCGTTTTTTAGTTGCAGCCGGATACAGCCCCTATTAAAGTATGTCGAGGGGGTAACAGCTCGCATCGATGCCGAGTGTCTGCTCGATCTCGACGTAGGAACTTTTGTGTACAACATGGAGCCGCCGTTCCCCAAGGAGGAAAGTTTGGTTTTCCTGGCGATCCTAGCAGTAGCGCGCATGACCATTTGGATCGCGCGCCTCAAGTTGGTCCACGAAGGGACATCTGTTCCTGATCGGGATCTGATCGTTTACTTTAAACATTTGCTTAAAGTAAAGATCAGATGCGATTGGAAGAGGTTGCCTAGAGTGGAATTTGACAAGAGGTGGGTGCACAGCACTAGTTTGTGCATCCGTCGAGGAGCCAAGTTTCAATACGTGTTCCCTCCTTAGGCATGGCATGGGCGGTGCTGGGTCCTACGGAACCCATCCCGCCTAGGTTAGCATTATAAGTTCAGTAAAGTAACTCTTGACTGGTGGTACAAATGAGATCCTGTTCCTGATTTTATTTTTTGGTATTAGAGAACCTCTGAGTCTGCCCAACCCCCCTGCTCCTCATCTTTATTTTCTGATGCCCCCGGTCATCCCCCTACTCAGAGGTCACCTTCCTACCCCCTCCATCCGTTGCTTTATTTTCTCCCACCTCCATTAAGGCGACTTCCCCAAACCCCATTAGGGATGCTCTGCTTGTTTTCGGTTCCCCGGAAAACAGTGGGGGATCTAGCCACATAGAATAGTACAGGGGGGTCTTACTAACAACACATTAGTAGTTTTTTCCTTATTTTTGAAATGAACATTTTCATTAGTTTTTCCCCACTCCACGAACATTTTATGCCAATTAATTCAAGAACTCTTTCTAATGAAATCGAACTTTATTTTCTCACACATACACACACACAAAAAAAAAAAAAAAAAAAAAAAAAAATGCACACACAACACACAGAAATGAATATACAAATTGTACATAGTTAAATTTTACATTGAACGCTGGGGTTATTAGTTAGATTAGGATCCACAGAGTGATTGAGGTATTTTGGTAAATGTTGCCAGTCAAGAGTAAGACTTCAAAGTCTCATCTGTTACATAGTCAAAAAGACCCTGTACCCTCCCCCTCCCAATTTCTTGTAGGGCCTTGTGCCTAATTTTGTTGAATTGAATTTTTTGTACGTTTTTTATGTTCAATTTTTTCTTTCTCAATAAAATATATAAACAAGATCAAAGTGTAGTGTCTGTTCTTACTACATGCTGTACTTATTGTGATATACAGTGGGAGATAACTTTTCTGTATTAATTTAATGTAAAATGATCACCCACTTTACAACCAGTCAGTCTCAAAGCCATTCAAGTCATTCTCCAGATCATTCAAGTTGTTTTTGAAGGATTCCAGTTATTTTTTAAGCATTCAAGTCATTCTTAAGGTCATTCAATTCATCCTTAAGTTCATTAAAGTCATTCTAAGTCATTTACTTTTTATTTATTTAAGTCATTTCAGCCCATTTTTTGGTCATTTTAGCTTATTTTTAAGAATTTTGTGTCAATCCTACATTCACGCATTCATTCATTACACGGGAGCATGCGACTAATGGCCATCGGCCTTGTTTATCTACAGACTTAAAATTTGGTATATAGGATATTCAGATATGTGGAAAACTTTTTAATTGGTTTTCTTCCGGAAAAACGGGCTGTTAAGGAGTCAAATTTGAAAAATTGGTGGGGGGGGGGTCGGATTTTATCTGGTTGTTAACTCGTGACTAAATGCAAGTGACGTGACTCATTCTCAACAAACTAGTATTCTCCCTATCCTTATTATTTCTCATGTTGTATATTTATGTAAATAAATCTACATTCTTTCACTAATATACATATCGGTATGTTTCCATCATCATTATGCGACCTTTTGATTTTCAATCGCTCTACCATTCAATCCATTAAACATGGAGGATGGGATTCCATTACATAAACAGCCCATCTTGTTCCTATAAAAGTCTCTTTTATAGGCAGCAACCTTCTGGAAATTGTAAACTGAACCTTTATAACATTTATTGGATTCTCTCAATCCACGTTCCGTACATATCTAAATATTTAGATTTTTTTTTTTTTGTCTTTCGTTTTTTTCTGTAATTGAAGTTAATAGTTAATGAGATGAATAAATTGTCACCTGAATGATAAAGAATATTATGAGAAGATTGAAAATGATGTATAGAATTGACAAATTTTTGAATGCGGCTTATGATAAATTTTTATTGCCGTTGGGTTTGAAGATGACTATGTTCTAGTTCACAGGGAATTGTTCACAGGATAAAATGTTTTATGGAAAAAAACCCTGTTCATGGAAATAACGTTTTATGTTAAAGTAGCAGTAAATCAGGGTTTTGCTTTTCATTTATGTCTCAGAAATATTGTTTAGGGCAGGGGAGCACTCATATTTTAAGCATGAAAGCTACTTATGACATGTCCTAGTTTAAATGATCTACCACCTACTAAAATGCAAAACACATTATCTATAAAATAATTCTCACCTGTCTGTTTAAATGTATGCATGTATGTATGTACGTATGTCTGCCTAAAACTTTCAACAGAGGCGATGGATTTTCATGAAATCGGTATCGTCTTAAAGCTCGTATCTCAAATTATATGCAAAAAAATGAGGATTTTTAAAATAATCGAAATAGAAATATCTATAATTTTTTATATTCATTCAAACATTGGCTACATATGTGCATACATGCTTCAGCTGAGACTTTATTTCAAACTCCAGTATCTTTAGGATGTTTAACATGGGTCACTAAATAAATAAAAAAAATTCATCAGGGTCAGCAAAATGTAAAAAATATTGTTAACGCATTCATATTTACAGACAAAAAGGAAAAATAAGTTTATATTTTTTATTTTTACATTTGATATTTCAACGTTTTATTTATTTATTTACTTTTGCAGTTTATGGATCTTGCTATTGTTTGTGAAATTGCAGGGGTTTCATGATTTTAACTGAAATGTCTCTGTATTATATTTTATTCATAATTTGGTGGGTTTTTATTTTAGTCTAAAAAACTAAATTATAATTGTCTTAGTCTAGAAAGATTTGTCCCTAAGATCATTTGTAGACATTTATGCTGATGACACTACCATCTATGGCAACACTTCAAAGGCTGTAAACGGTCAAGTTCTCTCTGATTCTCTCTCCTCTGATATTGAGTATGTAGTGCAATGGGGAAAGAGGTGGCTGGTTAATTTTAATACATCTAAGACCAAACTTGTACCTTTCCATCATCAACGCTCTGATCCCCATCTGGCATCAATTGAAATGAATGGCTCTCATTTTGAGCAGGCTCTATGTTTTGACAAACTTCTGGGCTTGACCTTTACTCCTGATCTGAGATGGAATGTGTACATCAAATCCGTTGCCAGGGCTGCTGGGAAAATGGTGGGATCATTCTACTGCTCCAGTAGATATCTCACTGCGGATGCAATTCTCTGCATGTATAAGAGCCAAGTGCGTCCAAGGATGGAATACTGTTGCCACATCTGGGTAGGAGCTGCTAGAAACAGCTTATCCTGCCTTGAAAGAGTTCAAAATAGACTTCGTAACCTAGTGGGAGATGCCCTTTTCTCTTCCCTACAGCCTCTTATCCACAGAAGAGATGTTGCATGTCTGTCTCTGCTTTATCGTTATTTTCATGGCAAGTGCTCATCTGAGCTCCAATCTTTGATCCCCCACCCCTGGCTTGACTTTCACGAAAAACACATGTCTAGCTGAAACCACTATCAATAATTTCCCCCACTCTTTATCTGTGCCTAAACCTAAATGTAGATTCCATTAACAAATCTTCTTTCTTAGAACTGCACGCCTGTGAAACTCTGTTCCGTTAACCTGCTTTCCAACTGACTACAATATGGTTGTCTTCAAGTTCAATGTGAACAAATTCTCAATGAGCCATCCTCTTAAGTAATCCAATTTACCAAATGTCCACTACTAATGATAACTGACATGTTCCCCTTGACCACTGTACATTCATTAACCCTTATCCTCGAGTGGTCTCCGAGCCTTGATAAGTGGTCACTTCTTTGTTAAAAATTATATATATATATATATATATATATATATATATATAGCGATAGTGAGAGAACCGAAAATGGTTTATAATGAGAAATTTTGTTTAAAACAGAAATCTCAAAAAAGCATAATTAGTAGGACGAAAGTCAAAATGTCTACACTAATAAAAAAAAAAAAAAATGTATGAATAGTGGGAAATCCTGGTTTGTTGAAAAAAAATGAAAAATAAAATATATGCAAAATAGGATTTTTTTCAAATAACAGTGTTCTATCTATACTCCTATAATTTTTTTTTTTTGTGTCTTGCCTACCCGTGGAACATAATATCGCAGGGTTGCTTCCCAGCTGACTATAACATGGCCGCTTTCAAATCCAGTATAAACAAGTTCTTATTTAGCCATCCTCTAAAATAATCAAAATCTTACAGTTTCCATGTCTACCATCAATGTTGTTTTACTCGTAAATCCTTGAGTGGCTTTTGGGTCTTAATAAGCAATGTTTCCTTTGCAAAAGAAAAATTATATCTAATTGGAGTAATTGATTCTGATTGGAAGCAGTTTTATGAAAGCATCATCCAGCGTCATCAGTAAAACTCAAAACTCAGTCTTGCAGAAGTAAAGAACGGCGACAAGCAAGAAATTCCTGAAGGAATTAACGCACTAAATATATGTTTAGAAAATCTATGAACAACAAAAACAAAAAAAAAGTGTTTCTAAATCAGTTGTTTGTATAAAAATAGAACTTTTGATCAATTTTTAAATGAGATTCTCAATATTTTCAATCAATTCTGACACGCCAATTTAATTTCTCGTACGATTCACGCAAAAATAATAAAATTTTCACCAATACAAAGAGCGAGATGAGCAGTGAGGGGCGGGGGAGGAATTACTATTGCCGAAAAGCAACTATAAATGCAGATTCTAGTACAGGGCACACCCCTTTCGGGAGTGAATGCACTCCACTGCCTGGGAACAAATTTCAATCAATTTGGAGGCAAGAGAGAATTATAAACTTTCCTGACAGAGCATACATTAGGTGCATTTTTCGGAAGGAAAGCATTTAATATGAGAAAATAGCCTGAAGAAAAATAAGAGAAAATTGAAATTCATAATTAAGAAATCCACAAGCTATGACAAGCGATTTCGTTTGTTTTATATTCAAAGGATGAGGCAGTGTTAATGTTAAATTGGAAATCACACATTCAATGCAATATAACTCTTTAAAAAAGGAGATTTTTTTTGTTGCTTCATAACTGTCAAACATGATGGCTGTTTTAATCTATATAGAAAACAATATTTGTTTCATAAAAAAAATATGTGAAAAGTGTCAGTTTTTTTTGTTGTTTTTTTTTTCTTCGCCCTCAAAATGGAAATCAATTTTTAAATGATGATCCCAAGCAAATATAAAATCATTAGTTTTGGTTTGTTTTGAATAATATATGTATATATAGATCTAATATATAAACGGCTATGTGTCCGTCTGTCTGTGTCTCCATATTTTAAAACTATCACCTCCGAAACTAAAAGTCGTAGAGTGGCACTAACGGCTTCGGGTAATTGGATTTTTTTTATGGGCCGTTCTTTTATTAATCTTTAGCCCGTTAAAATTCTTTTTACTCGGTCAAAAAATGGGTCAAAAAATGGTTCAAAAAATGGGTCGAAATTGGAAAAATTGTTAAATATTTTGTACATGCATCTGAGTTTATTTTTAATCAATTTATATGCGTGGTACGGTGGTAACGTCACCAACTTTGAGTGCTACAGTTTCGGTTTTGATTCTAGCTTATGGTACCTAAATACTTTTTTACATTTGAAATCACGATTATAATAAAATATACAAAACCTGGACAAATTAAAATATCATATTTAAGCATATTTTACGCCCGGGCAAAACCGGGCGCCCCACTTCCCACCAGTGTATGTATATATATATATATATATGTGTGTGTGTGTGTGTATGCGTTTCCTTAAAACAAATATACATTTATAATGTATATATTCAATAAAGTTATCTTAAAATTGCTACGGTTTATTAAGCTCAATGAAAATGGATTTACACTTTCAGAGCATATGTCAGTTTTTTTGTTTTTTCCCCACATAGACAAGTTTATTAAACATTTTAAAATAGCGGGAATATAACCTTAATTCATATTGTTTGAATCACTGCGTCTTATACGTGTTTCATTGAATGACATAATCCATCAGAGACTTTTAGAGCAGTAGCCCTTGATATATTTAAGGCTTTTGACAGGGTATGGCACGATGGTCTTCTCAGGAAAATCAGATCATATGGTATTACTGGAAGAACACATAATGTAATTAAATCGTTCTTAAGTAAGAGAAGAAGTCAGGTTGTCCTCGACGGTTGTACATCTAAACAATATGATATAAATGCAGGAGTACCTCAGGGGTCTATCCTTGGACCTTTATTATTCCTGATATTCAAAAATTACCTCCCTGATAAAATTGTCTCTGAGATTTGCTAATGACACCACACTCTATAACAGCTATAAAGGGAAAACAAATGAACACATATCTAAGGAAATGGCAGAAACACTAGAGGATGACCTTCAATCTGTAGTGGAATGAGGACAAAAATGGTTGGTCACATTTAATGCTGCCAAGACAAAGCTTGTTTCCTTCAATAATTACAAGAAACCTTCTCTACCACCAATAGCAATGGCCAAAAGCACATTACCTGAAAGTACTTCCTTCAAACGCCTTGGCTTAACGTTCACAGGGAACATGAGTTGGAACTGATACATTGAGAGCATTATCAACGCTGCTGTGAAGAAGGTGGGCTCTCTCTACTGTGCTAGAAAGCTACTTATGCCTGAAAGTATCCTGCACCTCTATAAGGCCACCATTCGTTCATGTATGGAGTATTGTTGTCACATTTGGGCTGGTGCATCTACTACTAGTCTCTCACTCCTGGACAGGGTTCAAAAGAGAGTCACCAACCTGATAGGTCCTGAACTGTCATCTAAGCTTCAACCTCTGTCCCATCGACGAAATGTTGCATCCCTCTGCCTGTTTTACAAGTATTTTAATGGTGAATGCTTCTGACGAACTGCAAACACTTGTACCCCTGATCGACGTAAATACTCCCAACAAACCCGACAAGCAGCTAAATCCCACCCCTTTACAATAGAGATCCCTTGGTGTAAGAAAGCCTTCTACTCCAATAGTTTCTTCCCAAGAATTGCTAGACTTTGGAACTCCCTTCCGTGATTCTGCTTTCCCAACTGTACTGACATGCAGAAGTTCAAGTGTAATGTGAACAAACATCTTGCTGCTCAACTCCCTTCATGATATCCCTGCATCTTGTGTCTCCAATACTTCAATGTGGCACTATGCCTTGTTTGGGGTGAAAATTGTATTAAAAAAAAAAAATTCATGAAAGTATAAAAAAAAAAACTGAGCACATTGCTTTCAAATGTTCATCACCACGTCTTTGTCTCCAACAAATTGGACTGCTGAGGAGGAGGTTTTCCTTTCAATCAAAGTAAGTCAACATAACGTGCCGGGATTTAATCGGTGATAATAAATGTACAAGCGAGCACACATAATAGCAGACAGCCGTGTTTTGACGGCATTCAGTACTAATAAGATTGATTAGCTGTGGCATCTCGTTTATGTGGTAGTGGCAGCAGTGCTATTCTATTTTTTCATCTCCTTTGTTGTTATGATGGCTCTAATTGTTGGAGGAACTAAAAAAAAAAACAATATTACTTTATTTTGAGATTTTTATGTTCTCTGTGTAGATGTATTTTATTTTCACAAATGCAATCGTATTACATACAGTATAGTGCACAGTTATATTAGTATTATATAGGGTAAATCTGTCTGTCACTCACTTCACTGAGAGGCATGAAAAGAGCTCCAAAACAGACGTCTGTATTCGGCCAGCCAAAGAGAATTGTCCATCCATAGCCCTTGAGCCCTTGGGGAGGGGCATAAGCCATCTACAACTTTTGTAGATGCATTTGTAGAGAGTTCTTTTTTACAAGGTGAGAGTGCTGGCCCCACGCCCAACCTTCCCAGAAGGTATATACAGCGCCTCGCCTTCCCAAATGGTCACTCATCTGGTACTGGCCAGGCTCAATGTTGCTTAACTTCGGTGATCTGGCGAGAACCGGTGTGTCAACGTGATTGTGCCGTACTAAAGAGAATTGTGGGGACAAGGAAATAAAAGTACACCCCAATCGGATTTTAACCTGTTGACTGCCAAATACAAACTGTTTAAAAACGTTGAGGCACAACCAGGTTCCACGCATTCTTCCACTCAAAAAGATAATTATAAAATTAACTATGTTTCGTTGTGAGTGTATATGAATATGGTCCAAAACGACGTCCATGTTGAATAGTTGGGTTTTATCTTTTATCTGTATATTCATGTACGTGCAAATGCGTGTATGTATATACGTCGTATCATTTAGTTGATCGTCTAGTGTGTATATTTTTACATTTATGCAACTGTTCTAACAGGAAACAATTGACGTGGATGTATCGAAACAGTTCTAGACAAACAGTTCTTTTAACAGCTGTAAATAAACAACACATACCTGGATTATATACGAACATTTATTTTCATGATTCCGGCCGGCATCTTCAAAGATTACAACGCCTTCACATCTTCGCTGCCTGAGAAAACGCTGCTCCCTGCATCATGGAGAGATGAACTTCCCCTTGAGTCGTCCGTGCTTTCTGATGTTCAGTTAACGATTGACTAGAATCTCCACAAATCTACATCTCATCACGTGTCTAAGACCCCAACCGCTGACGTAACAAATCTGATTATTTGTTTATCCAAACCAAAAATTATGTTTTCCTGTATTTTCTAAAATCACATTTTTTTTGTAGTTGTTTATTAGTTCAGTTTTCAATCATCTTTTCCCCAATCGAATTGTTTATTTTTTTTTATCATAATAATCGACCCAGCGACCTTCCGTCAATCAAATTAATTAATAATAATAATGTTTTGACCCTAGGGCCAGGCTACCACAGTTAACACAGGTACTACGCTATGATCACAGACAAAGCGTCACAACATTACAGTTAGCAACCTGGCGTTTCCCGGTCATACAATACGCTTAAACATGATATTTTAATTTATGCAGATTGTGTATGTATCATTATACAATCAATCTTCTATTGAATATTATATATTACGAGGAATAATTTGCACGGTGAACTAATTTGCGAAAAAAAAAATAATAATGATAATGTCGTTCATCAAATTCCGTTGTGTTTGTTTACAATATCACGTCAGCTGATATTTGGGTCTGACGATGAATGCCCTGGAAAAGTCACTTATGATAAATGTTTAGTTTTAACATATGCAAACGAAGAAATGATTTGCGGCGATTTTAAATCGTACCTCTTCTTTTATTGTAAACTGAACTCATTGATAAGAAAAAAAAATAACAAAATGGCCAGATACACCCGGTTTTGGACAGGGGATCATTCGATCTGGAGTCGAATGCTCTACCACTGAGTTGTATCTCTACATTATAATAAATCTGTTATTTTTTTTTTTTTAAGAAGAAATGATTTGCTGAAATTTTGTTATCTCCTTTGCCGGTGTAACGTAAAATATTCCCCTGTAAAAATTATTTTCATCTATAATCCAAGAAAGACTGTTTTTAAAGATCGGATTTTTTTTTTCGGTTTCCGATACTTACACGACGAATTTCTATACAAAATATATCGAAGAACACTGCCAGACATAAATTAGCTTTGTGTGAAATTTGTATAAGATAAGCTCAGCCGTTTCGAAACCTATGAGGAAGGAACTCACATACACAAAAAAAAAAGTGACATTTATATTATAGTAGATAGATATCTTTCAAGCCAATAAAAAGTTTCTGCATCCAAAACAACAAGATGGATAGTTAACTTTATATATATATATATATATATATATATATATATATATATATACTTGTTTATTCTTATATAAACATGGTTACATCCTGCTGCTACAAATAGCCACTTGTTTCAATCAAACAACAGATATCATCAGGCAGCGACTTGACTATTCAAAAGTTCAATGAATAATGGATTTTTATTTTAGGTAGGAACTCTTTAAAAGTTGGAGTTAAAAAACTTAAAACACAGAACTTTAATTATAAGATGTAAAGAGGGAGGGGGCAATTTAAATAAAGTTAAAATATTATAATGGAGAGAGAGTGATTAAGAAGAGAAAAAAAGAAAATAGAGAGAAAAAAATATAGAGAGAAAACAATATAGAAAAAAAATATATATATATATATTTGTATAAAAACTTGAGCCTTTTTTTGAGAACCTAAAGAGATAGAAGAGAAAAAAAGAAAAACAGAAATCGGTAGAGAAATAAATCTGTCCTCTCTTTAACAGCTGAATACACTTTCATCGAACTTACTTTCAAAAATCAGAAGAGATTAAAAAAAAAAATTTTTAACATTTCTCTCTGATTTCTTTTACCCTTCTTTCATTTTCTCACTAAACTATTCGATTTGAACATTCTAATCTAATATTCCGCTATATATAAAGTTTACTTTAAACTTTGAATGTGTTTGTCTGTTTTGACCGATTGCATGTTTTAATATTAGCGGGGTGCGCCCGGCGAATCCGGCCGTAGAATACGGTTAAATAAAAAAAATTAAAAAATTAAATAAAAGCGGAACTTGGGTTCCATTTTATCGTGTTATTAAAAGAAATTAAGTTGAGAATTGTAAAATATAGGAGAGAGAAAAAAGAAAAAAAAAATGCTGCGTGTTGGGTGCGAACTTGTATCGATTAGGCTACAACGACACAGATGCTATAATGTTACAAATTTAGCTTTCAAAAATGAAACAACGTCTCGACCGTTTTACATGATCCCTTTTCTTCAAACAAAACGACATTTCTACACGAAATAATTGACAATTTTTTTTTCTAAGTTTTCAATATTATGTGTCCGAGAGATCACGCTTTCAAATGGTACAACGTTCATGCCGCTTCGATGTGAATGACAAAAGTTTTTAGCAGACATACAAACACACACACAGACGGCTGAGATTTATATAATAGAATATTAAATGGCACATAGAATATTTTTACTATTTTTGCGACATGTCTGACTTCCTGCCCATTATATCATTTCCTGAACACGTCAGCTTAATTTCTATTATATTTCTATTGGCATTTTCGGACTTACATTTTTGCATAGAAAATCCGATTTCTATGTCATTCTAACACATCTATACTCAAGTATTGTTACATAAAGGTTTTTTTTTCTGTTGAAATTCTATTTTTATCATTAAATGCGAAAACTGAATGCTTACATGTTACGAAAATCTAATCATACATTATTTTTTTAATGGAATCCTTTGAGTAATTTTATATTTTATTTATTTGTTGACTGTTCTCATCTCAATAGATTTTGTTGTTGTTGTTGTTGTTTCACCACGTTTCGGTCAACTGTTCCTCTGGCCTTCTTCAGGAGGTTAATCTCGACAGGATAGGAATGCTGAGTCTCTTAACTGTATCCTCAGTAATTACTGCCTTCCATAGTTGTCTCACCGCGTTTTGGTCAACTAATCCTCTGGCCTGCTTAGAGTAGGATTGAAACCGCTATCTTCAGACAACGCTCACCTGCAACTGTAGAGACTCAGCATCTCTATCCAGTGTGTCACGGACCCTGAAGGCCAGAGGATGAGTTGGACAAAACGGTAACACAACAACAACAACTATGAAGATGAGGAAAACAGTCTGCAAATAAATAAATAAATAAATAAAACCTAATCTTATTTAGTTTAAATATGGAATAGTAAAATTTCCTTTACTTCATAGTTTGGGAAGTGACGTTGGTTTCGTGGTTAATAACACAGGATGACGACCTGAGTATTCCAAGTTCGACTCCAGTTCGTTCCAGACAATCACTTACGATGTTGACAGCTTTCACGTGGTCCCTCCCGTAAGTACCCAATGTCTTTCTAGAGAGAATTCTGACCAGAAAATTATCGGGGAAACCAATGCCAACAATTGAATCACATGATGAGGACGTCATAGTCTGAACAGCACGCGACGTGTCCCTTAACCTTCCGCTGCATTATTTCATGTGGCGTGTCTTGAGCAAGAATAGGCTACCGGCACCCATCCTTGTCCAAACGGTCATCCATTTTAGTACTGGTCAGGCTCAACGTTGCTTAACTTCGGTGATTGAATAGGAACTGGTGTGGCAACATGATTATGCTATATATGTATTGAACAGCACAATAAGAAGAATGTATATTAATAAATTTCTGAAAAGAACTTTAGGTTTGATATTTTTTTAGATAAACTTATCGTCTACAGTTTTTTTTTTTTTTCTCATCCTGATTTCTGCCATTTCCATGTTTCAGCCGTTGTATCCTCCGATCTTCTTCAGGCACTTTTTCACATTGTCAAACTAAAATTAATGCTTGCGAGAAATTACAGTTTCAATCCCAGATGAGGGGAAAATTAATATGATGAAACAGGAGAGGATATAAGAAAGCCGCTGATGCGCATGCAGCAGCAGCCATATGACACATATGCATGAAGTGACGTGACAGCGGAGGATTGGTTGGTTGTTTGTTTTACGGCTAATCAACCCTTTTCAGGTTATTTAATGCCCGAATCAAGTGATTTTGAAGAAAATTTCTTTAATAGAGTATACTTGTTTTTTGTTTGTTTTTTTTTAAGTTGGTTTCTATTTAAACCATAGTTGGGACCCTAGCAGGTACTACCACTCCGGGTCAGAGTGGACCTGAAAGCAGTGGCAATTAAAGGGTGGCTTCACACTTCTCAAAGTCCGCAAGCTGGAGCCTCACCATCGGATATAGTTTAAGGTCATATCCAGGACCCGCAGCGGAGGAAGAGAAGGAAAAGAAAAAAAAAGGAGGAGTTACAACGAGAGCAATCCCTAGGTTACTAGATAAGTTAATAAGCATATGAAAACAGCTTGAACATACAATGGCTAAAATTTTTAAGGCAATATCAGTAATGAAGATGAAGAAAATGGGGTCTGAAGTGTGAATTAAGTTAACGTGAATGTATGACACAAACGTAACTTTAATTTTTTTTTTTTATGTAAAAATTAGTATTTTAATAGAAAAAAAAGATTTTCTTTCGCTTCTTTAAAAAAAAAAAGTCAGGATGAAAAGATCCAATTAAATGATCGTCTGTTATTTCACTTTTATATAAAAAAAAAAAAAACTAGCTGGCAACCCGGTGTTGCCCAATCGTACAATACGCTTAAACACGATATTTTAATTTATGCACATTGCGTATGTATTATTATAGAATCAATCCTCTATTGATTGCTATATATTACGAGGAATAATTTGCAGTGAACTAATTCCCAAGAAAAAACAATTAAAAAATAATAATGGTATATGTTTATAAAGCCTACCAGACTGAGTTACCGATATACCGGTAATTTCCGGAAATGCTATATACAGAGTTACCGCTAAAACACTGTTTTTCTGACCATGTGTTTTTGTGTTGTCAGAGAGCTCAAAATAGCTACCCAATCGCTGCTTAGCCTGGATTTAACGCAAGCTTAACATTCTGCAAATGTCTTCCTTTGTTTTGGCGGAGTTGGGAGTTGTTTTGTAGACTAAAGTAACCATAAAGCGAGCTAGTAACGAACCAAGCACTTCGACAGGTAAAAAAAAGAGAAAGCGAGATCAAGGAGTATCACGGTGCAATAAGTGTTGGATTAAGTAACAAATTCTGATTTTATCAGGAGTATGTTTTTGAATCAAGTAACGCTAGTGATGATGAATATATTGATGAAGGAGAAAGTGATAATTCTGATGATGCAAGTGAGCCTGTGCATCAAGGAGGGCTCCACCTATTGTGCGGACTGGCACACGAAAGCTGAATACTGGCGACAAAAAATTACTAACGCATTTAAAATTGACGTTTCTGAATTTTTGAGATGAAGATTAGTTATTTGTATTATTCATCGGACTACTGTTCTCATCTTGAGTGTGATTTTTCACAACGTTTCGGTCGATATAACCTCCGACCTTCTTCAGGTGTACCTTGTCGTACTCGAGAATGTTTCTGTCTTACTCGGGAATTTGGACGGAATTTCGAGCGGAACCCTTTATTTAATTCACGGGGTTAGCATGCTCTTGTTCCGTCAGCCATGACTAGATAGAGGCCCTAAGTAATTCGCAAATGTATATTTCGGTCGCCCACACTGAGGATTGAACCTTCAACCTTCAGGAGAATATCAGTTTTACAATTGATTTTTCCTAGTACTATAACCACTGCGCCACGGGTCCTTGCAAGATCCACTTAATTTGGTGCTGGTACAGTTTATGACCCATGATAAAACCGAAGATGCTGAATGAAAACGGACATTGTCAAAATCAAAACAAGGCGACGCTATCAAACAAGAAAAAGTGATGAAACAACATTTAAAGACAAAAAAAAGATACCATGCGTTAAATTTTATGAAAAAAAAAAGATACCATATGTTAAATTTTATGAAAAAATAAATAAATAAAGTAAAAAAATTTAGAAGCAGAAAAACAAGTTGTTAGATTTTTATTTTTTTTAGGATCATAAATTTCCGAGAATTTTTTTTATTTTCTGAAATTTTTCAGATTTTTTTTTTTTTTTTTTTTTTTTTTTTGGTATTAGCGCAGACGAATTTAATGATTTCTTTAATCCACAACTGAAAGTTGTCGCGCAATTTGATTGGCTAAACATTTCATTATTTTCTGGCTGTTTATGCAGACAAATAAAAGATGACAAGTCGGTTTTAGAATGGGTCGTACTCGTACACTGCACAAGTGCCTTGAATTTCTATACATGACAAAACTTTTATTGAACAAAAAAAGCTTTTGTTTGTTTTTTTTTGGGGGGGGGTAATTTTTTTTTTCTCTGCTAGATAGGTCATCAAGTAAAAAAAAAAACAAAAAAACAAACCAAAGTAATTTAAAAAAAGACAAGATTCCAAGTTTGCACCAACAAATTCTGGCACAAAATTACTCCGCTTTTGTGTCTGAAAGTGTTTTCTACTTATTGTCATTGAAAGCAGCTTCCCTCCCCCCTTTGATGTTTGCCGCTATGGCTGGATAATGCATTTCACAGTTCGTTGTATGGTTAATAATAGAATGCTAGACAGATAATGGTTGCTGTTAAATGTGTTCGTTTGAATCTATGGATGATTAAAGAAGGCCTTATAGGCAGGCGTTTACGCGCAGATGATGAGGAAACCATCGGTTGACAACAGACAAGAAAGAAATGCTTAAAATAAAATTGATGTTTCTCAAGTGAAACTGGGGGAACACAATTGACCCCCTCCCCCACTTCTTATGCTTGCTTCCATCGTTTAAAAATATGAAGTTGAACGTGTTGAACTTACAAGAAATTAGTAATTTAATGCGAAAGTTTGGAGAAACGGAAAAGGAAGAAAAGCGCGAGGGGGGGGGGGAAGGAGAAAATCGCAATGGGGAGGGGGGAGAGAAAAGGGCCAGGGGGAGGGAAGAAAAAGAAGAAAAGGTCGCGGGGGGGGGGAGAAAAAGAAAAGCACGGGAGAGGCAAAGAAAAAAGAAAAGCGCGAGGGATTGGGAATAAAGAAGAAAAGCGCGAAGGGTGGGGAAAAAAAGAAAAGCGCGGTGATGGGGACAAAGAAGAATAGTGCAGGGTGGGGACAAAGAAGAATAGTGCGGGGTGGGGACAAAGAAGAATAGCGCGGGGTGGGGACAAAGAAGAATAGCGCGGGGTGGGGACAAGGAAGAATAGCGCGGAGTGGGGACAAGGAAGAATAGCGCGGGGTGGGGACAAGGAAGAATAGCGCGGGGTGGGGACAAGGAAGAATAGCGCGGGGTGGGGACAAGGAAGAATATCGCGGGGTGGGGACAAGGAAGAATAGCGCGGGGTGGGGACAAGGAAGAATAGCGCGGGGTGGGGACAAGGAAGAATAGCGCGGAAGTGGAGACAAGGAAGAATAGCGCGGAAGTGGAGACAAGGAAGAATAGCGCGGGGGTGGGGACAAAGAAGAAAAGATCGGGGGGTGGGAGCAAAGAAAAAAAGAGCGAGTAAGGGAACAAGGAAAAGTCCGAGGGTAAAAAGAAGAAAAGTGCGAGGGAGACTATTAAATTGTTTTCGTAGGCATTTGATTTGAACTGATGCTGGGAAACAGACTCACTGGCACGGGTCAGCAGCAGCAGCCATATGACACGTATGCAAATGTGCAAATGACCTAACCGGTGCAAGAAGTAACGTCACAGAGAAGGAAAAGAAAAGTGGAGAGAAAAAAATGGCACACGTGGGTGACAAGCGACAGTAACGAACCACATGGCGGGGGCCACAAAAAAGTGTGTGCAGGTGTAAGATTAACGTGTGGCCTGTGCTGGCAAGATATATATATATATATATATATATATATATATATATATATATATATATATATATATATTACTCCTATAATTTTTTTTTTTTGTGTGTGTATTGATATTCATATTAAAAACTTTTCTTTCTATTTATTAAAAAAAATACAACTTCGTTATATATGGGTCGTTGAATTGCATTCATCTGTAAAAAATCCAACTAATTTGCATATTCTTTTAAACATTCATTTTAATTAATTCCCTATGAGGTTTTTTTTTTTTCGGTTTTCGTTCACTATTAGGTGTAATTATATTAATGCAGATATTCTACATGATTTATACTTGCGTAATATTTTCGTAAAAAGTTTATAGTAAACACAAACCTGCATGTATATTTTTAATTTAAAAATTTTGCCTACCAAACTCCCCTATCAGTTTTTGGTCTACAGACACAAAACTTCATATATAGGGTATTTGAACCTATGCGAAACCGCAGAAACTCTGTGCAAACGTGTGAAAATTTAAAAGATGAAATTTTCAAGTCAAGGACGAATGACGGCATTACGAATATGCATGCGTAACGTAATAGCTATTGGTTCATGTTTTAATTGCTCAGGCATTGACGTCAAAGGAAAAAGTAAATCGTAAGCTAAACGTTTTAGTTTCGATTCTCGGTGGTGGCGCACGAGTCATTTTTTTTTTTTTTTTTAACTTTTTAAATCATTACTACATACTGGATACAATAATAATAATAACAACAACAACAATAATAATAATAATAACAATAATAACAATAATAATAATAACAACAACAATAACAACAATAACAACAACAACAATAACAACAATAACAATAACAACAATAACAATAATAATAACAATAACAATAGCAATAACAATAACAACAATAACAATAATAACAATAACAATAATAACAATAACAACAATAATAGCAATAATAATAATAGCAATAATAACAATAACAATAATAGCAATAACAACAATAACAACAATAACAATAATAACAATAACAATAATAACAATAACAATACGAACTATGCAACAATCAAACTATCATATTTAAGTGTATTTTAGGACTGGGTAATGCCGGATAGCCTGCTAGGATATATATATATATATATATATATATATATATATATATATATATATATATATATATATATATATATATATAAGTAAATACAACAATACAAATACATTTTTTCTTACAAATATTTATATAGGGAGCTTTTGTGAGTATACTGAATTTGTCTGTATTTTCGAAGCTATATTGTCTTTTTTGTAGAAGGGAAAAATCGTCTTCATTTTATTATATTAAAAGATTAGAAGATATTAATTTTTATTTTACACAGAAACAATTTTGAAACAAGTATTAAGAATTAGGATTCAACCCAAAGCCTAATCAATAAAATGGAATAGAAATAAACGAAACAGCAAACTAGGAATTGAAAAAAAAAAAGACAATGATAATAATTTACAATTTTTATCTTTATATTGCTAAAACTATTTTGTCAGGCGGGGGGAGAGACATCATAGAAAGCTAGGCACGTCGGAAATGGGTGAAATAGACACACATCGGAAATAGAGAGAGAGAGAAAGAGAACCAGGGCCAGATCGAAAGAGAGATATCAGAAATACAGAGAGAGAGAGAGAGAGAGAGAGAGAGAGAGAGAGAGAGAGAGAGGTGGGAAATACAGAGAGAGAGAGAGAGAGAGAGAGAAAGAGAACCAGGGCCAGATCGAAAGAGAGATATCAGAAATACAGAAAAAGAGAGAGAGAGAGAGAGGTGGGAAATACAGAGAGAGAGAGAGAGAGAGAGAGAGAGAGAGAAAGAGATCAGAAATACAGAGAGAAAGAGAAAGAGAGAGAGTGAGAGAGAGATCAGAAATACAGAGAGAGAGAGAGAGTGAGAGAGAGATCGGAAATACAGAGAAAGAGAGCGAGAGAGATCAGAAATACAGAGAGAGAGAGAGAGATCAGAAATACAGAGAGAGAGAGAGAGAGAGTGAGAGAGAGATCGGAAATACAGAGAAAGAGAGAGAGAGATCAGAAATACAGAGAGAGAGATCAGAAATACAGAGAGAGAGAGAGTGAGAGAGATCAGAAATACAGAGAGAGAGAGAGTGAGAGAGAGATCAGAAATACAGAGAGAGAGAGAGTGAGAGAGAGATCAGAAATACAGAGAGAGAGAGAGTGAGAGAGAGATCGGAAATACAGGGAAAGAGAGCGAGAGAGATCAGAAATACAGAGAGCGAGAGAGATCAGAAATACAGAGAGAGAGAGAGTGAGAGAGAGATCAGAAATACAGAGAGAGAGAGAGAGAGTGAGAGAGAGATCGGAAATACAGAGAAAGAGAGCGAGAGAGATCAGAAATACAGAGAGAAAGAGAGAAAGAGATCGGAAATACAGAGAGAAAGAGAGAGAGAGAAAGAGATCAGAAATACAGAGAGAAAGAGAGAGAGAAAGAGAGAGAGAGAGAAAGAGAGAGAGAGAGAAAGAGAGAGAGAGATCGGAAATACAGAGAGAAAGAGAGAGAGAGAAAGAGATCGGAAATACAGAGAGAAAGAGAGAGCCAATGTAAATACCACCGACAAACCCTACAAGCAGCAAAGTCCCACCCCTACACAGATGCTAGAACGCCTTTTACTCGAATAGTTTCTTCCCTCGAACAGCTAGACTTTAGATTCACTCGCGGGTTCTCGTTTCCCTGACTGTAGAAGTTCAAACGTAATGTAAACAGACATCTTGCTGCTCAACTCCTTACATGGCGTCCCTGCAAATTATGTCTCAAATAGTAGCGCCTTACATCCAAGTGGCACTGTGCCTTGTTTGGGGGATGAAATAGCAATAAAAAAAACGATTAAAATAGCAATAATATTGTGACTATGTCTAGTAAGTATAAATTTATCATACGTCAATACGAAAACACAAAATGAATACACACATAACATAATATTAGTTTGTGTGTTTTTTAATTATTTATGCTTTCATTTAATCTTTAGTTTTTCTGTTTAACAATATATTTAGCTAACTTGATTGTGTAGAAGAGCTGGCATCTATTCATATAAGCGCCGACAGGAGCTCAAGAAATACTCGGCAGATGGCGGCAATCAGACTGGTTTTAGTGTTGCAGGAGGTCATGTTGGTGATATTCTCGGCGTATGGCGAAACAAAGTAGTCCAGCAGGTTCAGGTCAGGAGAGGAGGGGGTCATTCAGAGAAAGGTACAAATTTGTAGCACTCCTTCTGAAGTAAAGCCTGGGTCTCTTTGGACTTGTGGACCGGTGCTGAGTCTTTCTGCCATACACATCGTCTTCCAGCACCCACCTGATTGCACAAGGTTGGTTGGTTGTTTTTGTTTTACGGCATATCAACCCTTTTCGGGTTATTTAATGTCGAATCCAAAGATTTTGATGAAAAATTTTTTAATAGAATGTATTTGTTGTTTTCAAGTCGGTTTCTATTTAACCCATAGTTGGGACCCTAACAGGTACTACCACCTCGGGTCAGAGTGGACCTGGGAGCAATGGCAATTAAAGGGTTGCTCCACACTCCCAAAAGCCCGCAAGCTGGAGCCTCACCACTGGATATAGTTTAAGGTCATATCCAGGATCCCCATTGAGGGACTTTTTTTTCTTTTTCCAAATCGGTTTCTATTTAACCCATAGTTGGGACCCTAACAGGTACTACCACCTCGGGTCAGAATGGACCTGGGAGCAATGGCAATTAAAGGGTGGTTCCACACTCCCTAAAGGCCGCAAGCTGGAGCCTCACCACTTGATATAGTTTAAGGTCATATCCAGGACCAGTAAGGTAGGACTTCAGGTTCTTCTTCATAAGCCCTGTAGTACCTATAATAATTGGTAAGTATGTGCTTATTATTTACCGAGATTGAAGCCAAATAATACTTGTATATATATATATATAAAGTAAGATGATTGATAATTTATAATTAAAATTAAAAATCGGTTTCATGAGGAAGAACAAACAAAATAAAAAAAATTGTTCTTCCTTATTAACCCGATTTTTAATTTTTATTTATAAATTATCAATCATCTTACTTAATATTAGAATAGCTCTAGGATATATATGCCTATCGAGCTTATTATATATCTACATTACAACGAGCACTGTTTTCTTTTAATTGTATTAATGCATTTACTGATACATTAAAATAAACTCTGCTCTTTAGACTGTTGTTCTAATCCCTTAATATATATATATATATATATATATATATATATATATATATATATATATATATATATATATGAGTAAACAGTTAATAAAACATGTTAAAAAACACTTTGAAAAGAGTTAAAAACATATTTAATCTGAAAAGGAAACACTAGATAAATGGATAGTCCTTAATCCGCGGAGTTTCGAAGAAATACTTTCCTTCTCATCAGAGGGTAGGAATTAGCAAAATGCGGGATCGGATTTTGCATGCAGAAGTATTTGATGAAACTACAAGTAAGTCAAAGATCTAACTTGAAAACAAAAAAAGTGAAGCAGAGGGAATATGGTGAAGAAAAAGGTGACTACACATGAATGGATAGTCTGGTGGAAGATAAATAATCCAGTGACGGTAAAATCCAAATGTATAACTTCAAGAAAGTTAAAAGAATTTTATTATTATTATATATATATATATATATCTTCATATGTAAAAGATTAGGTAAGCATACAAAGTACAGATAAATATATGTATAAGAGAACAAAACAATGGCTTAGCATACATCTTCAAAACAATAATAAAACCATGTATGATATATATATATATATATATATATATATATATATATATATATATGGCGGTTCCCCCCCCCCCATGTCTGCGTGTGTACCGAGTTGTTCTTTGTTTGGTTGGTTTTGTTTTGTGTGTTAAATATGTGTAATTCGTCAAATAGCAAAACAATCGTTCCGCCTCCATCTTCACAAAGAAGAGACTATGATTTTCTCATCAAAAAGCGCGCCAAGCAGAGCAACAAGAGGAACCATTCAACTCCTCATCAGGTGGGACTTGCCCAAGACTGGCACGGGGCCAAATAAACGAGGTAAGTTAAGCTTTCTTAGAGACAAGATGCAACCTGCACGAAAATAGAAAAAAGAAAGTCGAAGTTTGTTTACTTATTTTGACAATGAATTCAGCGCTGAAATGGATTTGCATTCGCTTTCGCAACACCATTACGAAAACTTTCATCTTTTCAAAGTTTTTCTACAGACAACTCATTCTAAAAGTTGGGACAAAAAATAAAATTTATTCCATTTTTATATAGCAGAAAATACTTAAAAAGAACTTATCTCCCAGAACTACCCGTCTGTGGAACACTGTTCCGCTGGCCTGCTTCCCAACTAACTACAACATGGTAGCTTTCAAATTCAATGTAAACAAATTCCTGTTGAGCCATCCTGCTGAATAATCCAATTCTACTCAATTTACACCATTAACGATCAATAAACTACCATCTCACATTCATTAACTTTATCCTCGAGTGACTATCGGCCTTGATAAGTGGTGATTCTCAAGTAAAAAAGTTTTTAATAAGTACTTAAAAAAAAAACAGTAAAAATGAACCATTCAAAAGCATCAAATTATATTTCAAGCATTTTTTAAAAATTTCTGTTCATCTGGTTTGACATCATCGGTCAATTTATTGAGATTGTCGGACTGACTTCCTCATCTTGGTTGTTATAGTCACAACGTTTCGGCCGTTTTGCCCTCCAGCCTTCATCAGGTGTTTTGTATCGAACTGGAAAACCGTTTGTTAGGAGTCTCGAACTCAACCCTTTATTATTATTATGTCCTAGTGACATATGGCCGAGTGGACCTAGACGTTGTATCAAAGTTTACAGTTACCCAAAGGTGCTGAGTTCAATCCTGAACGAAGGCAGTGAAAAGTAACATTCAAAACAGAGAATCAGAAACTCTGTCCCAGAGCCTAGCTGGAGTCTGAACATGGTACCCCGGTAATAATAATAAAGGGTTGGGTTCGAGACTCCTACCAAACTGTTCCCCAGTTCGATACAAAACACCTGATGAAGGCCGGAGAGCAAAACGGCCGAAACGTGGTGACTATAACAACCAACATGCGGAAGTCAGTCCGACAATCTCAATAAATGAAAACACCTCATCTCAAAAAAAAAAAAAAAAAAAAAAATATATATATATATATATATACAAACAATTACTATCATCGGTCAATTTCCTAAGCAATTCTTACTAAACTTTTTCTTTTTCAGTTACCGTGTATAAGTTTTCATAGTTTTTCTTCTTTTCTTTTTCTTCCTAAAGGGTGGAATGATAAAATTGTCGCCCAAGAAAAGACGACATGATTCCATTTCCGTTTGATGAAAACCGGTTTTCTTTCTTGTTGCAGACCATTGGCTAGTTGTGTACAAATCCCAAGAGCTATAGGAGCCTTCTATCATGTCTGGAAGTGACACAATGTTCAATGAGTGAGATTGGAGATGCGCCACTGTATAACTCATGCTCTCCACCGATCCAAGTTATGACAACAGGCCCATTGCCAGTACACTCAAAATGCATCGCTGGATTGCCAAAAATAACAGGGACGTGCCCACAGTGATGAAAACCAAGTTTCCGGCCACGGTTATGGTCTTTGGTGTGGTTTCAAGTCAACACCAAAGTGTACCTGGATGTGCTGAAGAGAGTGGTAATCCCCTCGTGCAATCAGGTGGCCACTGGCACCTCCTGGGTGCAGCAGCAGGACTTTGAACCAGGCCACAAATCCAAATAGACCCAGGTTTGGCTTCAGAAGTAGTGCTACAACTTTGTACTCTTCTTTCACTTCCCCCCTCCTTCCCCGACCTGAATCCTCAGGACTACTGTAGCAAGATTCCAGGCGATACCAGATGGTCTTGCTTTTCAAATAGAGGAAGAGAAAGTAGAAGAGGGGGTTTGATATTTGATCAAGGAAAAAAAAGAAAAATGTCCCTGGGACTTTATCAGGAGGGGAGGAGGATAGTAGATAATAATTGTTCTTTAAGCGGTTTTAATTTCCATTTTGTACTTATGTAGTGATAAGAAGAGGCAAAAATGTCCATAAGAAATAAAATATTTCAATGGGGGAAAAAATAATAAATATGATAATGAGATTCTTGAGTTTGGCAGAAAAACAATACAGGATCGTTTTCTGGTTGAGTTTAAAAAGAACAATTCAAATTTTATGGAAACAATGACTTGGGTTCAAAATGTCTGCTTTGGGGTCTGGGAGATGTTGTCATTTGGGTCCACCTGTTGTATTTAACTACAAGGCCACCAAGCCAGTGATAAGTTAGTCAGACAGATAAATAAATAAAATTGAACCTAGGGAGAGATATGGTCACGAAAGAGAAAGAAGAGGTTCACAAGAAAAGAGAAAATGAAAAGAATATAGAATAAGGGGATAAGGAAAGAAGTTCACGAGAGAAGAAAAGGAATATAAGATAATGGGATAGAGAAAAAAAAGAGGTTCAGAGAAAAAAAAAAAGTAATCTTCAATATGACAGAGGGTGGGGGGGGAGAGGCCAGTTTTATAAAAACGATTGTCTTTTTAGAATTAGGGTCTTTTTTACTGGCTGGCATCGAGACGTCCACATCGCTCTCGCCCCGCCTGGGGTGGGAGGGGCAGAAACCCTCATAAGAGCTAAGTTGAAAAGCTTTTGTTCTTAGCTGGGAAATCAACTAGATGAACTTAAGTTATACAACCTGCATCACGAAGCTCGGATCAAAGAACTCGACTTTAAACAAGTGTAAAATGATTTATAAATAATTATTTTGTTTGGTTTTTACGAAAATGAACCAGAGTTTTTCTTTGTTTCTCGATTGCCGGCCTGAATGAAGATGTAGTTTATTTCAGGTATGCCCTGACGCCAGATGAAGATAGGGGTTTAGGGTTATATTATGGTGCCGATGACCTAAGACATCACATCTCTGAGATGTGCACGTATGAGTAACCACAAACACATTTTTGAAGCGTCTGGAACTCAGTTTTCTCGAAGAAAAAAAAAAAAACATGGGGAAAAATTATAAAGAAAATGGAAAATAGCACAGAAAAATGTTTTATAAAAAAAAAAAAACTCTGGAGAAAAAGAACGATTGAAATGAAAACTTATCGGAAAGAAAAGAAAGATTGAAATTAAACTTTGAGGTCATAGCTAAAAACAAAATAGCCAGCCGTCAGAATGCATGAAAAAAACTATGCAGCAAAGAGCAAGGAGAGACAGAGAAAAGGAGAGATAAAAAGAAAGGAAGCAGACGATAAGAGAGGTAAGGCCAGATTTTTATTGGTTCCTATTGCTTCGCTCAAATTTTTTTATATGCGGTTGTCAGTGTGGTTTTTCTTGGTTAAGTCTCCCGTAACGAAAGTTTTATCTTAATATGCAAAGTATTGTTGATTTTTCTCCCACCCCCAAAGGAAAAAGTGAAAATGAAATATGTATTCGTTTAAACTGGTTGATACGTCGTCGTTGTATAAGAACTGACGCGGATATGTTGTCACTAGTATGAGAGAGAGGGGAGGGGGCAAGTCCCCTTAAAAGGCATAAGCAGATTTAGTAGACATGGAAAAGAGGAATGTGGTGAGGGGAGAAATGGTTAGAAAAGTCAACCCTTGAGTTGGGCTTAGCGTTAAGGGAATTTAGTGGCCGTGTGATTGGTTGAAAAAAAAAGAGAGAGAGAACCAGAGACTAGAAATGAATAAAAAAAAAAAGAAAAAAGAAATAAGCAGAATGCAGAAAGCGATAGATAGATATGGCAAACGGGTTTGGAAAAAGAAAAAGAAAAGAAAAGACGAAGTAGAGATGAGTGAAGAAAAGAAATATAACTACGACAGTTGACAGTTTAAAAAGGAAAAAGAAAATAGAGAAAGAAAAGAAAACATACAGGGAAAGAGAGCGACAGTCGACAGTTTTAAAAGAAAAAAATGCGATCGTTTCGTAGTTTCTGAAATTGAATTGGGTTAGGGTAGAAAAACGAAATGTGTGATTTTGTTTGTATACTTTAAATCATAGGACTGTAAGGAGATAGAGAGAAATAAATAAGGAATTTCACGAGGATTCTAGCCATTGGAGAACGGCGTGGTTGGTGATCTCGTGTGTTGGCGGACTGAGATGCAGAGAAAATTATGTTGGTGACGTGAAAGTTGTGCAATGCGCACTAGTCGTAAAGGCATGAAGAATTGAGTGGTCAAAGGTTTAACGAGACACAGGGTATGTCTGCGTGAGGTGCCAGGAAAAAAAAAGGCATAAGGAAACGTAATGGGAAAATGCGGCGAGGAAGCCGAAGCGAATTGTCCCAAATGTTATGCAAACCCCACAGAGGGTGGGTGAAAAAGTGCGGAATGCACAGTGTGTAATACATGAAGTTTGACGGTAGATTTAACGAGACACTGGGTGTGTCTGCATGAGATGCCATGGAAAAGGCATGTGAGAATACGAATATTATGGATATGTGATCTCTCCGCCCGGTCCGCAATGTATGACAGACCCCGTGACTCATTGGTGAACGGTAAAAACTCTGAGAATAATGCAACATCAGATAGAAAGGTCAAATAAGTAAGAGAGAGAAAAGACGCTCATGCCGAGATAACCTGAAGAATGGTTGCGAAAAGAGAAACCAAACAGGGATTGAGATAAATATACCGATCCTTAGAGAAATAGAAACCTATATATGGTCCTGTGAGCTGGGAGCAACGAACACGGCCAGAAGTACATCACATGTGAACCAGGATCGCGACGGATGCGACCCCGCCCCCCGGACAACAGAGGGGGTTAGGGTTATACTACTGCATTTGGTCATACGTTGAGAACATCAGTAACATGACCTCTCACAACACCAAAGCCAGACTGATCGCCGAGTATTCGCCGAGCTCTCGCCAGTGCTGTAGAAAAGGCATGCTCTTTGTTCCGGACCCCTATCAAGGCGGTGATTGAGGCTGAAGGCAACTACATTGAATAGATGTCAGCTCTACAAGATAATCCAGTTACCTGAATTGATTTTTCCAATAAAAGTTTTAAAATAAAGCTGTAGTGTTGTTTTCTTTAGGGTGACACTTTTATCATTCCACCCTGTATAATAGAGTCAATAAATTAAAAAAAAAACGGGATTTGAGCACCATCTTATGATGTTAATAAAACTAAAATACTGCGGGGTGGCCGCACATAAAAAAGTTGAGAATTTTAAAGACAGGAGAGGGAAAATGTTATTAAAAGAAAAAAAAAGTGGTGGACGTGAACTTGCAAAACTTAAGTTAATAAAAGATTATCGATTGGAACAAGACGTCACTGCTGGTATCACGTTACAAATTTAGCTTTTTAAAACGAAACAATGAATCGACAGTTTACACATGCGTGAGTAACAAACAACGTCAAAACCAAGATTTTAACCAGACCCTCCTTCAAGCAAAACAATTGACAGTTTGGGCTAACTTTTTTGATATTATGTGTCCGAGAGATCACTTTATGCGGATGGCAAAAGTTTTTATCAGACATGCAAACACACATACAGACGACTGAGATTTTTATAATAGACTAGCGGGGGTACCCGGCATTGCCCGGGTGTTTGTAGGTGTGTGCGTGTGTTTAGATCAAAACAAAACGCTGTTTAAATATTAAAAAAAAAAACAAAAAAAAAACAAAGAAAAGAAAAAAAAAAAGTTTTGGGAAGAAGATAGGCTCGAACCCGAAGCCTTAAGGTTAATAGTCTGATGACATAGCATTTCAATAAAAGTTTTAAAATAAATCCGCAATGTTGTTTTCTTTAGGGCGACAATTTTATCGTTCCACCATGTATTCACTTTGGCGTCGGTTTTAGATGCTCGGATTTGTCGGAGAAGATGTACCAAAATATTTACAAGATAAAAAAAAAAAAAAACTTTTTCAGTAAATGCTTAAACAATTCGCCTCCATAATTTTGTCTGCTAACAATAAGTGTGCCAACAAGACATTCAGTCAAGAACGTTCAGATATCCAAATGGCAAAAAGAGTAAAAAAAAAAAATAATAATAATAATAATAATAATAATAATAAAAATATCTACAATCACAAACTTCATGTCAAAAAGATCAATCATGCAAATCAATCTAAAGAAATGGAGTCAAAACTCGCACTTTTTCTTATCAGAAAAAAAGCAAATTTTCTTATACGAGGTAAAAAAAACGTCTTTGATCGAGAAAACAGTCGCAGAGGATTCAAAAATCACCATCATTTGTGTTAAAGTGAACGCGGTACGCGATGAGCATCTAGGATTAACTTCTTTTTTTTTTTTTTTTTTTACTTTGATAGATTGCCTTTTTCCTTGGGTAAAGTGTTTTTCTTCTTTCCCCCCGCCTCCAAAAAAATTGCTAATGCTCTGTTTTGCGTTATAACTAAACATTGACATTAACCATTCTAGCAGAGTGCCAATAAGTTGCTAACAATATTTTGGGGAGAAGAGATTCTTAACAACTGTTCCACAATGGTAAACCATTTGGTGACTAGAAAGATTGCTGACCTTGTTGTTGTTTCTATCTTATCGTCCACGTCAAAAAAAAAGTTAGAAATCTATATTAATAAGTTTAGTTTAACACTAGCAGGTGGCCCGGCATTGCCCAGTCGTAAAATACGCTTAAATATGATGTTTTGATTAATGCAGATTTCGTATTTATTATAATATAATATTTGACCCAAAGAAGTTTTTAACAAATGACTCGCACGCCACCACCGAGAATCGAACCGAAAATGTTTAGCTTACAATTTAGTTTTTCTAAATCTTTATGAAATTTAGAAATCTATATTAATAAGTTTAGTTTAGCAGGCCGCCCGGCATTGCCCAGTCATAAAATACGCTTAAATATGATATTTTGATAAATGCAGATTTCGTATTTATTATTATAAGGGATAGGACAACAGCATATTCTTTTCATTGTTTTGACTCTCGAGTGTGTATCCTTTGATATCTTATTTATTATATAGAGTGGTGTGGTTCTCTGATGATTAACTGTGTCGGATATATACTTGAGAGTCAAAACAATGAAATGAAAATAATATGCTATTATCATAGCCCTAATTATTATATAATATTGGACCCCAAAAAGTTTTTTTTTTAAATTACTCGTGCGCCACCACCGAAAATCAAAACCAAAACGTTTAACTTACGATTTATTTTTTCCTTTGACGTTAATGCCTGAGCTATAAAGACATGTTTGCTGCAAGGCTAAAAGTTAGAACATGAACCAATAACTATTACGTTATGCATGCAAATTCGTAATGCAGTCGTTCAACCTTTACCAGGAAAATTCCATTTTGTTTTTAAATTTTTACTATTGTACCTATTTCCCCCGGCTAAAACCCATATATAACGTTTTGCACGGGTTCGAATACCTTATATATTAAGTTTCATGTCTGTAGACAAAAAACTGACAGAGGAGTTTGGTAGGCAATTTTTTAAAAACAAATATATATATATATATATATATATATATATATATATATATATAGAAAGAGTTTTGTGTTTACTATAATCTTTTTACACAAATATTATGCAAGTATAAATCATGTCGAATATCTGCATGAATATAATTACACGTAATAGTTAACTAAAGATGATCATCCCATAGGAAAACCGAAAAAAACTAATAGGGAATTAATTAAAATGAATGTTTAAAAGAATATGCAAATTAGCTTGATCTTTTGCAGATAAATGCAATTCCGCGACCTATATATAACAAAGTCGTGTTTATTTTAATTAATAGAAAAAAGTGTCTTCAATGGACAAAAAAAAAGAAACTATAGGAGTATAGATTAATTTAAACAATTGCAAATATTGAATAAATTCATGACGCTTTGCATTAAAATTATTGAACACTTAATTGCATCTATAATATAAATCTCACCTGTTTGTTTGTATGTCTGCCTACAACTTCCGACAGAGGCGACGGATTTTCACTAGATCGGTATCGTTTTGAAGCTCGATCCTTCGGACGAAAAATATCGAAAAATTGGCTAAAAACATTAATTCCTTCATCCTCAACTGGGTACTTTTCTACAGGGAGGGGTCGCTTTTTTCGCCGATATTTTCGAAATGCATCACCTCTTTTCGAGTGACTTGCCTTAATTTTAACCATCTCCATTTCTGGTTTGGCGATGGACGCAACGGCAAAGACGTCACGTTTTTTTTCCTTCTTTTTTACGTTCTTTTCCTCCTTTGCGGTACGGGTTCGAGCCTGCCTACCTGCCTACTACCACTTTTATTTTTTTTATTTATTTATTTATTTTTTGCTCAACACATACCTCCAAACATCCGGGCACACAGACTAGTGTTAAATAAATTGTTCATCCGATTAAACAAAAATTTAATTATTTATTTTCAGTCGATTGTTCGTAGCTATTTTTTTTTTTTTTTTTTTTTTTTTTTTACTGTTTGTTAAGTTTGTTTTGTGACATATCAACCCTTTTTGCAGACTACATTTATTTTGGTAAAAAGATTTTATGCTTGAGTCTCATGACATTTTTGAAACGGTTAACAAATCCGATGTTTTGTATAGTGCAGGGAAAATTGTGGCTTACCATTAAAGCGTACACCCGTGTGCGCATCATGCGGAATTAAGCTGTCGGGGTGGGATGGGGCGGAGGAGAATGAATCAAGATGGCAGCGTCCACAGCTTTTATAACTAAGCGAAAAATTCCCACAGCTCATGTGCAAAATCTTGCTGCTCGACTGCAAAAAAGAAATCTGCGGGGAGTACGCAAACGAATGGTGATGCGAATCCTTAGAGACAGTTGTACGAGAATTCTTGGAAGACTTGTTTCGTGTTACCAAGTCACTTTCCTTGATATTATTATTATTATATTCTTTTTCTTTCCTTTTCTTTTTCTTTTTGTATATATATATATATATAGATCATTTGGACCAAGTAAAGAATAGAGACCCTGTAGCAGAAGACGACGACTGGCGCACATTTCAAGTGACATCGGTGGTTCGATCTTGACATTACCGTGGTTGTTTATAAACACGTCATAAAGTTCTGTAAATATATTTAATAAAAAAAAACGCACTCAGAAAGACATTTATTTAAATAGATTTTGTTTCAATACTCTCGTTTTCTTACTTGCATTAAAAAGTTTTGTGTAAATGGAAAAAAATGTTTTTTTGAAAATCCTTAAAAGTTTTGCAAATATTTAATAATAAAAAAAAATGTTTTGTAAATATATATTTTTTCTTTTAAATCTTAAAGTTTTGTAAAAATATTTTTTTTTAAATCTTACGTGGTGTTTAGTCGCGTAAATTATTTGACAGACAAAAAATTATAAAAAAAAGTAAATAAACTATTTCTTTTTATATAAAACACATTAGACCCAAACGCTGAAATAAAACCGGGAAAACTTCCATTTTTATTATTTTTTCATCATTTTTTATTAGACTGAATGTACACCATTCGAGACCGCCATATTACTTTTAAACCTTTGACCTTTCTAAGATTTGACAGATTGGCCTTTTTAAGGCTAAATTTGGCTTTTTTACGCTGTTTTATTGAACCGTTTTTGGCCGCTATATATATATTTTTGTAATGAAAGCGTATAAAAAAAGGCCAATCTGTCAAACCTTAGAAAATGCCAAATTTTAAAAGCAATACGGCGGCCTCGAATGTCGTACATTTAGTCTAATAAAAATGATGAAAAAATAATCAAAATTAATTTTTTCTGGTTTTATTTCAGCCTTAGGGTCGAATAATGTGATTCATATAAAAATAAATAGCTTTTATGATATTTTGCCTGTCAAATAATTTATGCCGCTAAACTACACATTTACTAAATCTTGCTCGCAAACATTCGACCAGGTCTGGTATTTAACGTGGTTACAAACAACTAACAGCAATGTCAAAGTAGAATCACTGATGTCACTTGAAATGTGCATTAGTCGTCGTCGTCTTCTGCTACAGGGTCTCTATTCTTTACTTGGTCCGATCATTGGCAGACGAATTTGAATGCATATTTTTTTTGTGAATAAAGAGTCTGCAATTGATTTACCCCTTTTTCACGTTACAGTTTGGTTCGTTGGACTTATTAGATTTGTTAAAAGGATTTAAATTCTGATTTTTACGTTGATGCCATTAGAAAATTCTTCACAGCAACAGCAACGTAGGATCTTTGTTGCATGCGAACAAAAATCGACTTTCACGTAAAGCGTTTCACCGTATGAGACTTGGTGTCTCCTTTCGTTTGAACAGGAAAAACGCACAGCTTTAAAGTTGTATAAATGTTTTAAACTTGTATAAATGCTTTAAAATTGTATAAATGCTTTAAAATTGTATAAATGTTTTAAAATTGTATAAATGTTTTAAAATTATATAAATGTTTTAAAATTGTATAAATGCTTTAAAATTTTATAAATGCTTTAAAATTGTATAAATGCTTTAAAGTTGTATAAATGTTTTAAAATTGTATAAATGCTTTAAACTTGTATAAATGCTTTAAAATTGTATAAATGCTTTAAAATTGTATAAATGTTTTAAACTTGTATAAATGCTTTAAAATTATATAAATGTTTTAAAATTGTATAAATGTTTTAAAATTGTATAAATGCTTTAAAATTTTATAAATGCTTTAAAATTGTATAAATGTTTTAAAATTGTATAAATGTTTTAAAATTGTATAAATGTTTTAAAATTTTATAAATGCTTTAAACTTGTATAAATGCTTTAAAATTATATAAATGTTTTAAAATTGTATAAATGTTTTAAACTTGTATAAATGCTTTAAAATTATATAAATGTTTTAAAATTGTATAAATGTTTTAAAATTGTATAAATGCTTTAAAGTTGTATAAATGCTTTAAAATTATATAAATGCTTTAAAATTTTATAAATGCTTTAAAATTATATAAATGTTTTAAAATTGTATAAATGCTTTAAAATTGTATAAATGCTTTAAAATTGTATAAATGCTTTAAAATTGTATAAATGCTTTAAAATTGTATAAATGCTTTAAAATTGTATAAATGCTTTAAAATTTTATAAATGCTTTAAAGTTGTATGTTTTAAAATTGTATAAATGTTTTAAAATTGTATAAATGTTATAAACTTGTATAAATGTTATAAACTTGTATAAATGCTTTAAACTTGTATAAATGTTTTAAACTTGTATGAATGTGTTAAAATTGTATAAATGTTATAAACTTGTATAAATGCTTTAAAATTGTATAAATGTTTTAAAATTGTATAAATGTTTTAAAATTGTATAAATGTTTTAAAATTGTATAAATGTTTTAAAATTGTATAAATGCTTTAAAATTGTATAAATGTTTTAAAATTGTATAAATGCTTTAAAATTGTGTAAATGCTTTAAACATGTATAAATGCTTTAAAATTGTATAAATGCTTTAAAATTGTATAAATGCTTTAAAATAGTATAAATGCTTTAAAATTGTATAAATGCTTTAAACTTGTATGTATGCTTTAAAATTGTATAAATGTGTTAAAATTGTATAAATGTTTTAAACTTGTATAAATGTGTTAAAATTGTATGTTTTAAAATTGTATAAATGTTTTAAAATTGTATGTTTTAAAATTGTATAAATGTTTTAAAATTGTATAAATGTTTTAAAATTGTATGAATGTTTTAAAATTGTATAAATGCTTTAAAATTGTATAAATGCTTTAAAATTGTATAAATGTTTTAAAATTGTATAAATGTTTTAAAATTGTATAAATGTTTTAAAATTGTATAAATGCTTTAAAATTGTATAAATGTTTTAAAATAGTATAAATGCTTTAAAATTGTATAAATGCTTTAAACTTGTATGTATGCTTTAAACTTGTATAAATGCTTTAAAATTGTATAAATGCTTTAAAATTGTATAAATGCTTTAAAATTGTATAAATGCTTTAAAATTGTATAAATGTTTTAAACTTGTATAAATGCTTTAAAATTGTATAAATGCTTTAAAATTGTATAAATGCTTTAAAATTGTATAAATGCTTTAAAATTGTATAAATGCTTTAAAGTTGTATGTTTTAAAATTGTATAAATGTTTTAAAATTGTATAAATGTTATAAACTTGTATAAATGTTATAAACTTGTATAAATGTTATAAACTTGTATAAATGTTATAAACTTGTATAAATGTTATAAACTTGTATAAATGTTATAAACTTGTATAAATGCTTTAAACTTGTATAAATGTTTTAAACTTGTATGAATGTGTTAAAATTGTATAAATGTTATAAACTTGTATAAATGCTTTAAAATTGTATAAATGTTTTAAAATTGTATAAATGTTTTAAAATTGTATAAATGTTTTAAAATTGTATAAATGTTTTAAAATTGTATAAATGCTTTAAAATCGTATAAATGCTTTAAAATTGTATAAATGTTTTAAAATTGTATAAATGCTTTAAAATTGTGTAAATGCTTTAAACATGTATAAATGCTTTAAAATTGTATAAATGCTTTAAAATTGTATAAATGCTTTAAAATAGTATAAATGCTTTAAAATTGTATAAATGCTTTAAAGTTGTATAAATGTTTTAAACTTGTATAAATGCTTTAAACATGTATAAATGCTTTAAAATTGTATAAATGCTTTAAAATTGTATAAATGCTTTAAAATTGTATAAATGCTTTAAAATTGTATAAATGTGTTAAACTTGTATAAATGTTTTTAAATTGTATAAATGTTATAAAATTGTATAAATGCTTTAAAATTGTATAAATGTTTTAAACATTCAAAGCCACTCAAAGATTAAAATTCATGCAATGGATGGATTGCAGATTTACTGAGGTTGAACATCACGATGGGAAAATGCTTTAAACAGTGACGTGCAGAGAACTTAGTAAAGGAAACAAATGAGCGCACAGTGAACGAGGCATAAAAAAATGACTAAGTTCAGCATTTGACCCCCGCCAATTTAGCCCCAAACGCCCCCAAGGCCTTAACATGTTTAAATTTGAGTCCATCACCATGCAAAACTGCTAAATAGACATACCGCCGAAAATTTTGGACAAATATGGTAAAATAGTCCCAAAAATTGAGTGTTTTTATTAGCCCTAAAAGAGCTCCCCTGGGGCACACACAAGAGTTATCGCAAAGTTTAGACAAACAAAATTATACAGACAGCAGTTAGTTACAACTTTTCAGAAAGTTTTTTTTTTAAATCCAAGGCATCAATTTTTTTTAATAGGCACATAAGTGTCAATTTTAGCCATTTTAACCTGAAAGGCACCGCTGGGGGGGCTACCTAAGTTTTCCCGGAAAGTTTGTTCTGTTACTTTTTTTTTACTCATATCGTGTTTAATGTTTGTGCAAAATTTTAAAAAATTCCAATGTTATTGGAAAAAATTCCAATGTTATTGGAAAAAGTGCGGACGGACAAACAGACAAGGGGGAATTTACAGGTTCACCCTCCTTTTGTTGGGGGATTAAAAAATGGTGTCTCGATGGGGCACAGACCTATGATACATTCCTCTGAAAAGGGCACTTTTAAAAAAGGAGTAAAAAAAAGCAGCCTCCCTCTCTGCACATCCCTGGCTTTAGGTTTGATTGTTTTGTTTTACGGCATATCAACCCTTTTCCGAGTTATTTAATGCTGAATCCAGTTATTTTGGAAACAGTTTTTATGCTTCAAGTTCTTTATATCTTCAAATATTTATTTGTAGAGTTTGGTTTGGTTGTTTTGTTTTATGGCATATCAACCATTTTCGGGTTATTTAATGCCGAATCCAGTTATTTTGAAAATAGTATTCATATTGCATCCAGTTATTTTGTAGAAGGTTTTTATTCTTCAAGCTCTTTGTATCTTTAATCGCTACTTTGTGGTGTTTGGTTTGGTTGTTTTATATTGGATTTTATCGTTTTTGTTCCCTGCCCTGCAGAACATGAGTTTTGCAATGGGAGAGGGAAAAGTGTTACAATATTAATGTTGGGTATATTTTAAGGTTGGAAAACAGTCAGGAAGTGGAGGAGATAGAAAGAGAAAGAGGGAATAGGAAGAAGGAAAAGGGAGAAAAGTGGGTTGTTTTGTGAAGCATAAGTTTTGCAAAAAAAAGAAGAAAAACAAAAAGCATCAATGTTACGTGTATTTCATTTCAGGAAACCAATATCTTCAGACAGCCTGATCTGGTAGCCTTTTACGGCATATCAACCATTTCCGAGTTATTTAATGCAGAATCCAACTATTTTATAGTGGATTTTATTGTTTTTGTTTCTTGTCCTGCAGAACATGAGTTTTGCGATTAGGGAGGGGAAAAAGGTTACAGTATGAATGTTTGGTACATTTTAAGTTAGGAAACCAGCCAGAAAGTGGGGGGGGATAGAAAAAGAAAGGGAAATGGGAAGAAAGAAACGGGGCAAAACAAAATTAACATTCCAAGGTGTTATAGTGGATTTTATTGTTTTTGTTCCTTGCCCTGCAGAACATGAATGAGCTTTGCAATTAGAGAGCGGAAAAGGGTTACAGTATTAATTCTTGGTCCATTTTAAGTTGGGAAACCAGTCAGGAAGTGGGGGAGATAGAAAAGGAAAAGGGGAAAAGATGGGTTGTTTTTGTTTTTGCAGAACGTAATTAAGTTTTGCAAAAAGAAGTAGAAAAACAAAAAGCATCAATGTTACGTGCATTTCATGTCAGGAAGCCAATATCTTCAGACCGTCTGATCTGGTAGCACCAATTCTTGGCTTTAAACATGCATGATGCTAAGAACGTTCAAATCAACTCAAAGATAAGAATTCATGAAATGGACAGATTGCAGATTTAATGATATTGAACTTTACGAGGGATTGAAAATGATTCATAGAAGGGACTAAATCTGAAAAGCATTTGCTGACATTAGACTTGAAAGCAAACATATTGTTATCAGTTATGTGATAACGTGTTCGACAGGTGAGAAGTTATTGGTGAAAAAAAAACTTTATGGAAATTCTGCTTAATGGACAGGGAAGAGAATTTTGTTTTCCAGTTACAATTGATTTTCCTTAATCCATAGAGTTGCTTGTATATTAAATTTGAACGTCTAAATCCACCATCTTCAAAGAGGATATTATGATTTCCATTCTGGTGTCATTAAATGATTACTTGAGTGTAGGAATTATTTTAAATACGTTTCAGCCAATGTTTTCTCTGGATTTATTTTCTAAAATTAGTTTTTATATAGCAGATATTAATAGTACTTAAAAAAAAAAAGAAAAAAAAAGAAAAAGAAATTTTATTTCAGCTATTTTTTATATTTTATTTCTTACTAAACTTTTTCTTTTTCAGTCATTTGATATAAGATAGCAAAGTTAAGAACTGACAATTCTTCGTCGTCTTTGTATATATACGCCTGCCAAACACAGAGCCTTGCAAGTCAGAGTTCGCAAGGTGAGGTCTTCTGGTGACAAGACCGTGTCGTTTCAGTTTGAAAATTGTCCTCAAGTATCTACGTGGTACAATGGCTGCCGTGATTCTCCTTCTCACCTATTCCTTTGCAAAATATGGCTTGCATGGAATCTCGGTGAACAGATTTTAATGCTCGAGGTTCATGATATTTTTAAAACGTTTAACAGATACGTTTTTCTCTCGCATCTCACCTCCGTTGCACTTTATTTGCAAACATGACTGAAGGTAAATTGTGAATGCATGGATCACACTTAAAAACTTTTACGTTTAAAATCAGTTTTTAATCTTTGTACTAGCCGTCGTCGTCGTGGTTGTTTATGTGATGTATATAAGAAATTGTTTTTATTTTTCATCTGCGCCAAGGATTCGGAAATCACACGATTTTAAAGATAATATTTTTCCCGTTATTTAACTCTTCAGAGATTTCATTGTTTGAAGATTATGCAATTATCCGTTTTTTTTGTTTGTTTTTTTTACTTGGAAGACACTACTTATCAAGGCCAAAAGATCATTCGAGGACAAGGGTTAATGAATTTAAGAAGATAGTGTAGTAATCGTTAATGGTGTAAATTGATGGGGACGACTCAACAAGAATTTGTTTACATTGGAGTTGAAGGCTACCATGTTGTATTCAACCATGAAGCAGGACAGTGGAACAGTGTTACACAGGTGGGCAGTTCTGAGAAAGAAGTTTTGTTCATGGAGTCTGCGTTTAGATTTAGGCAAAGATAGAGAGTGGAGAAATCGTTTATAGTGGTTGTAGCTAGTCGAGTGTTTTTTTTGTGAAAGTTTGGCGGTGGGGGGGGCATAAACGGATCTAAAAAAAAAAGAAGTCGTAAGATCGGTTTAATTCAGTTTCTATAACGATACATAAGTTATTACTTTGTAAATTCAAAAATATTTTAGACGTTTGATATTTACAAATTTAACATTATTGATTTGACTTAGCTGCATACTCACGAGAGCTTCATCACATGCTTGAAAACAAAATTCTACAACCTTTCACAGTTTTTGTCTGAATCTTTCAGCCGTGGAATGTCAGTCTCAACCCTGATCTGGGTCACCTATCTTTTTTCATGGTCATCCCTCTTGACCTTTTTTGGGTGAAATCTTTTTTTATGATGTGTTTATGTACTTGGAATCTGGTAGCTGATAAGCATGTATTAACCGCATTAATCTTTTTGCACTCATTTTTTTTTTTTTTATTGATGGATGTGTTTCTATTAAACCTCTTTCGGATATCGGCATTTCTTAGTCTATCTCGCAAAGTTACTTAAAGCTAGTTCTTTAAAATTCCATTTCAAAGACATTCAGCTTCCCCTCACGTTCTGGCTGTATATACAGCACTATGAATGCATTGTAAAGTTTCGAGTAGCATCTGGCCTTGATAAGTGATGGTCATTTAGTATAAAAAAAAATATATATTTTCTTTTAGTTGGTCAAATGCAGCTGCTGGTATATCTATTCTTCCTGGTGCTACCAGATATGGCTGTTGGAAGATATTGGCTTCCTGGGATGAAATGCAGCTAACATTGATGCTTTTTTTGTTTTTCTGCTTCCTTTTGAAAAACTTAATCATGTTCTGCAAAACTAAAACTAACAACAACCCACCCTTTCCCCCCCTTCCCCTTTCCTCTTTCTCTTTCTATCCCCTTCACTTCCTGACTGTTTCTAATAAGCCTCTTTCAGAAATCTGCGGTTCCGGATATGACCTTAAACTATATCCGATGGTGAGGCCCCAGCTTGCGGGCTTTGGGGAGTGTGGAGCCACCGTTTAATTGCTATTGCTCCCAGGTCCAATCTGACCTGGAGTGGTAGTACCTGTTAGGGTCCCAACTATGGGTTAAATAGAAACCGACTTGAAAAAAAAAACATATTCTATTAAAAAAAATTGTTCTTCAAAATCACTGGATTTGGCATTAAATAACCTGAAAAGGCGTGGTATGCCGTAAAACAAAAACAACCAACCAATCAGAAATTCACTTGCATATACACAGCAATAAGCACTATCAATACATTAATGCGTTGTAAAGCAAAGGAGTGGACACGTCCCTTTTTTTTCTTCTTTTTTTTTTACATGGAGTTCCCCACTTATCAAGGCCCAATAGCCACTCAGGGATAAGGGTTATTGTGTGTACAGTAATCAAAGGGATAGTGTAGCAATAGTATTGGAGAAATTGTAAGGTGTCATTACTTGGGGGGGGGGGGCGGTTCATCAGGAATTTGTTTGTGTTGGACTTGAAGACATCCAGGTTGATGTCGGGTGGGAAACAGGCAAGCAGAACAGAGTTCCACAGGCGTGCACCTTTAAGAAAGAAGCTTTGTTCATGGAATCTACGTTTTGATTTAGGCACAGATAGGGAGTGGTGAAAATTATTGATGGTGGTTTCAGCTAGTCGGGTGTTTTTTGAAAAAGATTGGCGAGGGGGGACCAGAGAATGGAGCTCAGACGAGCACTTGCCATGGAAATAATGATAAAACAACGACAGGCTCGCTACGTCTCTTCTGTGGGAAAGAGGTTGCAGGGTAGAGAAAAGGGCATCCCCCACCAAGCCACGGAGTCTATTTTGTACTCTGTCAAGGCAGGATAGGCTGTTTTTAGCAGCTCCCACCCAGATGTGGCAGCAGTACTCCATCTTTGGACGTACTTGGCTCTTATATAGATAGAGAATTGCATCATTAGTGAGATATCTTCTGGAGCGGGAGAAGGATCCCACCATTTTCCCAGCGACCTTGGCCACAGACTTGATGTATGTGTTCCATTTAAGATCAGGAGTAAAGGTCAAACCCAGGAGCTTATCAAAACCTGGGGCCTCCCCTAGACGAAAGCCATCCATTTCAATTGATGCCAGATTGGGATCAGAGCATTTATGATGTAGAGATAGGAGTTTGGTCTTAGATGCATTAAAGGTAATTCCTGCACCAATAATATAGCAAGACATTATAATGTCTTAACTTCACAAATTGATAAGTCCTTCCTACTCCATACAGAAGACAAGCGGGACCTGTGGAAATTCCACAGCAGACTATTTCATATGTAATATATTGATATTGGCATTCTGTAGATGTTCAGTATAAATGAAGACGGCCTGATATTATTGTAGCTCTTTTGTTAAAACTGCAAAAGTATTTATCTAAGCTAGCAGGGACACTTGGTGTAGACCGGTCATAAAATACATTGAAATATATTTCAATTTATGCAAATTTCGTATATATTATTACAGAGTCAATTTTCTATCGATTCCTATACATTATAAAGTTGTAATTTAAAAAATATATATCTGTATGACTCGGATGCATCAGCTTGAATCGAAACAGAAACTAAATATATAACTTGAGTGTCATCAGCTATAATCGAAACTGAAACCGAAACTTATGAAGAATTCTTGGTAAAATTATTTATTACAAGAAATGGAAGGTCATAACAATTAAATGACAGTTACTCGGAAGAAAAAGATGTAAGCGTGACACACAAAATAACACACGCTATCGTATTAATATATGGATTATTAGCGGGGGTGGCGACTTTGCCCAATCATAAAATACGCTTAAATATGATATTTTAATTTGTCCAGACTTCGTATATATTACTATAGTCGTGATTTCAAAAGTAAAAAAACGTATTTAGGTGTGATCAGTTAGAATCGAAACCGAAACTGTAGCATTCAAAGCTGGTGACGTTACCACTGTACCAACGTGACACGCATATGAACCGATTAAAAATTATAAATTATAAATAAACTAAGATGAATATATAAAATGTTTTTTTCAATTTAGACCAATTTTTGACCCCTAAAAAACTATTTTAACTGGCTAAAGACCCGTAAAAGAACGGCCCGTAAAAAATTCAATCATCAGAGGCACCTAGCGCCGTTCTACAACTTTTCGTTTCGGAAGATACAGAGTTTGAAAATATGGAGACAAACAGACATATAGTCGTTTATATAAAACTAGCTTTAGTAACCGGCTTTGCCCGGGTGTTGGGAGGTGTGTGTTGAGCAAAAAAAAAAAAAAAAAAATAGTGGTAGTAGGCAGGGAGGCTTAAACCTGTACCGAAGGAGGAAAAGAACATGGAAAAGAAACAAAAAAAAAAAAAACATGACGTCTTTACTGTTGCGTCCATTGCCAAACCGGAAGTGGTGAAGGTTTAAATTAAGGCTAGTCAATCGAAAAGAGGTGATGACTTTCTAAAAAATATCAAAAAAAGCGCCCCCTCCCTGTAGAAAAGTGCCCAGTTGAGGGTGAAGGAATTAATGTTTTTAGCCAATTTTTCGATATTTGTCGTCAGCTGGGTCGAGCTTCAAAACGATACTGATCTTGTGAAAATCTCTCGCCTCTGTCGAAAGTTCTAGGCAGACATGCATACATACATTTAAACAGACAGGGAAGATTTATATTATAGACTAGCCTGGGTGCCTGGCGTTTCCTGGGTGTTTGGAGGTGTGTGTTGAGCAAAAAAAAAAAAAAAAGTGGTTATAAGCAGGTAGGCTCGAACGCGGACTGTGAAGAACATGAAAAAAAAATAAATAAATAACGTGACGTCTTTGCCATTGCATCCATCGCTAAACCAGAAGTGGCAAATGTTTAAATTAAGGCTAGTCAATCGAAAAGAAGGGGTGACTTTCGAAAATATAGGCGAAAAAAAGCGACCCCCTCCCTGTAGAAAAGTGCCCAGTTGAGGATGAAGGAATTAATGTTTTTAGCCAATTTTTCAATATTTGTCGTCCGAATGGTCGAGCTTCAAAATGAGACCGATCTTGTGAAAATCAGTCGCCTCTGTCAAAAACTTTAGGCAGACATGCATACATAAATTTAAACAGACAGGTGAGATTTATATTATAGATTATGCACAAATGTAAATAGACATAGGAAGGTTGTGATATAATTTTGTAAATAAAGAAAAATCTGCCTCTTGGGCCACTACACAGTTCAATGCCCTTGCCAATTTTGACTATGCAAATGTAGAGTTAGGTACCCATCGCAATATAACTTCCGATTCACTATATTGTAAGTAATGTTGACAATACAGCAAGTATCAGTACACTCTTGGATTACATGTTGCAGAGAGACAAATGGATGGCTACATAGAATGTTGTCAGAGTATTAAATTATGTTTTCACAAATTAGATATTAACACTCGGAAGTATGTTAAAAAGTGATAATGCAGAACAGAACGCCTTTGGGCAACTCAATCAACAAAAAATCATTCTGTAATGTTCACTCCATTTTTTTTTTTTTTCTAAGAACAAAAATTTAATTAGTCCCAACAGATTTATAAAATGATTCACTTAAAAACAACTAAGACAGAACAAACATTTTCCTGAAGTCAATTTGAAAAGACAATAACGATTTTTTTTAAAAATTCAAAGATATTGAAAAAAAAAAAAAAATTTTTTTAAATTAAAAATCATGAAAATGAACGAAAATTGATCTTTGACATTAACACCATACTGATCGCTTACTAAATGAATCCTTTGCTAAGATAAAACCAAATACTATTTCAGGAACTGATTTAAAAGAACTATGATATTCCTGATAAGCAGGCGATGCTAGCTAACCAATAAATATGTCGCCATAAGACAAGGCAGTTGCGGCACATAAGCCAAAAGGAAGATGAAACATGTCACAGGGGATAGCCAATCAGCGACCCATTATTTAGTTTGATTGACGTGTGGGTGTTGCCCACCCATGCATGGACACCAACGTGTGTTGTCTGAAATACACTTTGATCGAACGTCATAAGATGAGCGGAAAGTCATTCACCTGATGACACATTTAAAAGAAGATATATGGCACGATCATGTTGACACACCGATTCTTGCCAGATCACCGAAGTTAAACAACGTCGAGCCTGGCAAGTACCAGATGGGTGACAATTTGGGAAGGTGAGGCGCTGTATATACCGCAAGGTAAAATACTAGGTTGGGAAACTAGTGCAGTCTATGCTTCTCTTGAGGGTAGATATGCCTCTCTTAAGCCATCATAGGCAACCCATCTAGTGATGGCATCACAATAAAAAATAGCCTTGCTAGCCCTGGTGAAGCATCAAGTATTCAGCTACGGACAAGATTTGAATTACACTTCAAACTCGGATAGGGAGTTCAATCTTGGCTACGGCCACATATTACATTAAAAAAAAAAAAGAGAAAAAAACAGAACCATTTATGTAATCTTGAAGAGGATGATGCTCTAACTGAATAGCAAAAGGCCAACAATCGAGAGAACTGAGAACATGAAACGGAGAGAGAGAGAGGGATGGAAAAATATTACAATCCAGATGGAATCAAAGGAATGTATTTGTGCCAACCTGAATTGATAAAATGCGATTCCCCGTGAGGGCCATTGAACATCCGAGATCGTCAGATTTTTATTTTGTTTGAACCAAAAACTCCGTTTGATTTTATATTGAGGACCGAACTTACTCAGAGGCATGAGGCCCCATACACCCTAAGAATGCTATATCTATAGAATTATGTCCCCCACGTGGAATTACCCAATGGAAAAAAAGTTGGTGTATCATTGCTTCCCGTCCTACACCTCTTTAAAATGTCTTTTAAAAAATAAATAAAATATTGTATTACTATCAAAGATACTCAAGCTTTGCATGGGATTTTGCTGTACGTTCGGCTACGCACTTCACTTGCAGTGAGTGGACATTGTAAGAGCTGCGCCAAATATGACCTTGACCTTGAAAAATGGTGTGCACCATCCTTAAGTTGGTTGGTTGGTTTGTTGTTTTTGTTTTACGGCATATCAACCCTTTTCGGGCTATTTAATGCCGAATCCAAAGATTTTGAAGAAAATTTTTTTTAATAGAATACATTTATTGTTTTCAAGTCGGTTTCTATTTAACCCATAGTTGGAACCCTAACAGGTACTACCACTCCGGGTCAGAGTGGACCTGGGAGCAATGACAATTAAAGGGTGGCTCCACACTCCTCAAAGCCCGCAAGTTGGGGCCTCACCACTGGATATAATTTAAGGTCGTATCCAGCACCTCCTTAGGTTGGAGACCATCATCCTGTCAGGTTTGGTTATGGTCGGTCAAAGGTGTGTTGTAGGAGAGTATACATACATAGATAGTCTATGATCTTGACCTTTGACCGTAACCTTGAAAAATGATGTGCACTGGTTTTAGGTGACAGAGACTATGATCGGCCCAGTGGTGTGGGCTGTAGCAGAGTTGTACACACAGACACACACACAAGCGCTACTACTTATATATATATAGTATACACTAGCAAAAGTACCCGTCGTTGATTGGGTTCAAAAACAGCCTACAGAAAATGGACTGATTTATGAAGTACTAGCGAGGGGTACCCGGCGTTGTCCGAGTGTTTGGAGGTGTGTGTGGAAACTTCGGTGGTGGGGGGGGGGATAAAAAACAAAAAAGTAAGTATGAGGATCGTACCCGAACCGTTGAGGCAAAGTTGTAAATTAAAATGTAAAAAAAAAAAAAAAAAAAGCGTGCGACATTAACCATTGCCCCACCGCGATATGCTAACGGAAACACGTTTTAATTTATTTAATTACTTGGATTTGGCAGGTGTCCGTTATAATGAGTTAAGGAAGTCAAGTTTAACTGCGGCATAGAACGCTTCCCAAGATGTTATAGGAAAAAGACTAACCCACATGCAGCGAGCGACAAATGTTGAATATTTATCTTCCCGAAATCGAGCAAATTAAATAGACAGGCGAACTTCGTTGTTAACTCTGAGATATTATGATTTATATGTGATATAAAAAGCCTTTTGTAGACATACAGAAAAAGCGAACACACATACATACATTTTCGCTTTTATATTTATAGATGATATGTTATGAAAAGGAAGGGTTGTAAAGAGATAGCTTCGAATTTGGGGGTATCAAAACCAAAGCAAAATATGATGAAAGTAAAAATAAAATAGATAAACCCCATGATTTTTTATACCATACTTGTTCACACTGAAACACTTATCACAATATTCTGTGGGTCTATATTAAAAAACCTTGTTAAACTTTGTGACATATTTCCATTCTATGGAGGTCAGGCGCGAACGAACACCCCATAATTTTATTATACCATATTTCTTCAGACTGAAACAATTATCAAATATACTTACGCAGATAGATATGAAAAGTTTTTATTAAAGTTTGTGCCTATTTCCATTCTATGGAGGCCAGACGCGAACGCAGACCCCACAATTTTATTATACCATCCCTATTTAAGTTAAAACATACTTATCAAAGTATTATTATGTACATCTATATCAAAAAGACTTGTAAACGTTTTTTTTTTAATTTTTTATTTCCATACTTTGTGGACCAGGCGCGTACGCAGACCCCACAATTTTAATGAATCATCATTATGCCAGATCAAACATACCCATGCCTGTGTCTTGACACATCTTCTATCATTATATGTGATCAGTTTTCTATAATAGTCAACCATATAGGAGCCTATTCGTGACCAGACACACACACAGGCGTTCAGCTTTATATTATAGAAGATATATATATATATATATATATATATATATATATCCGATGCTTGTTAATTGACTTTAAATGACTTTGAAATTAACGTATTTATGTAATACAATCTGACTGAGGAAGTCATTTACTGTCAGTTTCTGATGTCTTGCGAACGTTAGTCCCGACGGGTCAGCCTGATACTAAGAATTTTGAAAGACTTTCTTTTATCATATTTGCCTTTCTTTCTTTTATTTTGATATTTTCCTTGCAGCGCCGCTGAGTTATTGATTTGTTATAAGCAAAAAATAAATTAAATAAATAAAAAACGAGAAAAAAAAAATGATAAAACTCAATTCTCAGGATTTCGTGTCCTCCTTCGGATTTTTCTTGCTTCGGTTGAACTTTTATGCTTTCTAATAACCTGCCAAAATAACCCGCCATTCTTGCTTCATTTTTTTAACTATGTGCACGGAAGCACTTTAGCCTATACCCTACTCTGTAACATCTGAACATTTTCGCCCCCATGGGTTTGACATGCGATGGGATATAGTTGAGTGGCGCATTTCCGATGGTGGACTTCCCTTCCTTTGATAAATCCAAAACAGAGCGAAACTATCAAAAAAAAAAAATTTTTTTTCAAACTTACTTATTCTTAATATAATCTGAACGATTCGCGCCTGTGCATCCGTGAAAAAGTTAAACTGATAAAAATCCGATCACCGCCAAGTACCAATTTTTCAATTTTCCCCGCTTAGCAGCCCCTTTTTTCCGAATGAAAACCAATTAAAAAGTTCGCTGCTACTACTAAAGTTTATCGCCGAAAATGAAGACGCCATTTTTTTCGGGCACCTATCATCAAAATCAGAGGGAGAAATCAGCTTTTTAGACTATGACCGAAGCATGAAATAAATAACAAAAAAAATTGAACTAAATAATGATTACTTCCGGTAAGAACTAATTACTACATACCTCAGCGTAGTATAAACACTCCCAACATCCCCATGTTAAGAACGGCTTTCGGAATAAACAGCCGTTCTTAACATGGAAAGGTTGGAGGTGTTTATACTACGTTGGGGCACGTAGTAATTAGTTCTTTCCGAAGGTAATCATTATCTAGTTTAATTTTTTGCTCTTTATTTCATGCTTCGGTCATAGTTTGAAATATTGATTTCTCCCTCTCATTTTATTGACAGGTGTCCGAAAAAAATATCGTCTCCATTTTCGGAGATAAACTGTAGTAGTACCAAAAGTTTTCAATATGTCTGAATACCTTATATACCAAATTTCACGTATGTAGATCAAGAATTCCTTGAGTACATAGGTTAAGAATTGTTATGACACACAGTATCACTTAATATATATATATATATATATATATATATATATATATATATATATATATTGTATTTTGTGTACATAAAGTTGTTAGATGAGATAAGCAATTAGTACCGTCCGTTTCAAACCCGATAATTAGGACCGTTTTAGATATCCATATCAAGCTCTCTTCAACCAATACTCATCACAATGTTGAGTATTGGCTGAAGAGAGCTTGAAAAAGCTTGATATGGCTATCTTAAATGTCCCTAATTATCGGGATTGAAACCGACGGTACCAATGACTTCTCTCATCTAACAACTTTCTGTACACAAAATATAAAATATAAATATATGCTCTTATTTTTCGGATTTTCCTTTTAATTGAGCACTCTGCTGGATTTCTTTCTAAAAAAAAAAAAAAAAAAAAAAAAAAAAAAACTAATTCCACAGCCAAACAATGTCGCAGCCCACAAGAGCCATGACTGTCAACGAAATTCTTGTGTGCGGGGCGTTTGCTCGGTTGATAGAGTGCTTGCTTCGCATGCAAGAGGCTCGGGTTTCGAATCCTGAGTTCGGATGTGTCTAACTGATGAGCCCAAATGAGGGCGAAACTCGAGTCTTGGACTTCTGGTTCGTTGACTGTCATGGCTCTTGTGGGCTGCGACATTGTTTGGCGGTAGAATTTATTATATACAATCTCTCACATTCTGAAAATAATATATATATATATATATATATATATATATATATATATATATATCCAAATGATTTCTAATTCCTGTTTTTTTTTTTTTTTTTTTTTTTTTTTAATTACATTTTCACCCCAAACAAGGCAAATTGCCACTTTGGTGTAGGGGGCTACTATCAGGGGCAACAACTACTGGGGTACTCTGTTGGGATTTGGGCAGCAAGGTGTCGGTTCACGTTACACTTGAACTTCTGCACGTCAGTACTGTTGGGGAAGCAGGGACCTGGAATGGAATTCCAGAGTCTTGCGGTTCTGGGGAAGAAACTATTGGAGTAAAAAGATCTTTTACATCTAGGGACCTCTACAGTGTGGGGGTGGGATCTAGTAGCCTGTCGGGTTTGTCGAGGGTGCTCGCGTCGTGGGGGCACAAGTGATTGCAGTTCATCAGAGCATTCACCACTAAAATACTTGTAGAACAGGCAGAGGGGTGCAACATTTCGTCGATGGGACAGAGGCTGAAGCTTAGATGCCAGTTCAGGGCCTATCAGATTTGCGACTCTCTTTTGAACCTTGTCAAGGAGCGAGAGACTAGTAGCAGATGCACCAGCCCAGATGTGGCAGCAATACTCCATACATGGGCGAATGGTGGCCTTATAGAGGTACAGGATACTTTCGGGTGTTAGTAGTTTTCTAGCACGGTAGAGAGAGCCTACCTTTCTTGCAGCGGCCCTGGCAATGCCTTCAATGTAATTGTTCCAACTCATGTTTCCTGTGAACGTTAGGCCAAGGAGTTTGAAAGATGGACTCTCAGATAAAGAGTCGTTGGCCATTGCTATTGGTGGTAGAGAGGGTTTCTTGTAATTATTGAATGAAACTAGTTTAGTCTTGGCAGCATTGAACGCGACCAACCACTTTTGTCCCCATTCCACTACAGATTGGAGGTCTTCCTCTAGTGTTTCTGCTATTTCTTTAGAAATGTGTTCATTCGTCTTCCTGTCGTGTCTGCCATAGAGTGTAGTGTCATCAGCATATATACCCATCTCAGAGGCAATGTTGTCGGGGAGGTCATTTATGAATATCAGGAACAATAGAGGTCCAAGGATAGAACCCTGGGGCCCTCCCGCATTTATATCATATTGTTTAGATGTGCGACCGTCGAGGACTACCTGGATTTTTCTCTTATCTAAGAAGGATTTAATTATGTTAAGTATTCTACCAGTGATACCGTATGATCTGATTTTACTGAGGAGACCCTCATGCCATACCCTGTCAAAAGCCTTAGATATATCTAGAGCTACCGCTCTGCCTTCCCCCGCTTTGTCCAGTGATTGGTATATACGTTCAGAGATCACGGTGAGGATGTCTGCTGTGGAACGGGCTTGTCTAAATCCATATTGTTTGTCAGTCAGTAGTTTAGCATCTGTAAGATGATGGACTAGAGCATGGTTAATTATGGTCTCAAATATTTTGGCAAAAAGTGGGAGGAGGCTAATGGGGCGATAATTTGATGGGTCTGTCCTTTCGCCAGAATTCTTGAATACTGGTACAACAGAAGCAGTTTTCCAACAGCCCGGAAAGCAAGCTTCATTAAGACATTTGTTGTAGAGTTTGGAGAGAACTGGAGCTACTTCGGCTGAACACTTTTTTAATAGCACAGCTGGGATAAGATCGGGTCCACATGCTTTTGAGGTGTCAAGGTTTTTTATGATAGCATGCACCTGAGCAGGGGTGGTTTTCAGATTGTCTAGTGTGGCGTCTGTCCGCATAGGAAAGTCAGGTAGGGGGTGGTTGGAAGGGTCCAGTGTGGAGTTTGAGGCAAACCGACTGGCAAGCATGTTAGCCTTGTCGGTTGCTGAGGAGACAACCTCGTGATTGTTGGTTAGTGGGGGAATTGTTGATTGCCCATTATTTACTACACTGTTGTAGATTTTCCAGAAGTCTCGAGTTCCTACTTGATAACTTTTCAAATAACGTCAGAATAATTACAAAAAAAAAAAAGGAAAAAAAATGGAAAGTTCAAATGAGATGGAAAATGTTTGTTTCAATTCTAAAAACGAATTCTGTTTACATGATGCTAATTTATGGTTATGGATGTGCACCGTTTTTTTTTATGTGTTTTTTTGTCAAAAAATTGTTTTAAAATTATTAAGCTTATCTGATCTTCTAACCTCCATGTTTTCGAGGTTACTCGCATCTTTTTAACATCACTTGAACATTTCAGCTTTCCTTTTTTTTTTTTGCACTTCAAATTATTCTGACATTATTCCTTTGACGAGTTGTCAGCTCAAAATAGACATTCAACAATCATTTTATTTATATTCTTCATCAATATATATATATATATATATATATATATATATATGCATATATATATACAGGCATGTAAAAAGCTTCGCAAAATTGTGCTTACCATTTCATTCTTCGTAATAATTCCTCCATCTTTGTGATTACTATTTATTTATTTTATTTTATTTATTTTATTTATTTATTTACTTATTTGCGGACTGTTATCCTCATCTTCATAGTTGTTGTGGTTTCACAAGGTTTCGGCCAACTATTCCTCATCGCGGTTAATCATCTGAAGAAGGCCAATGGTTGAGTTGACCGAAACGTAGTGACACCACAATAATTATGAAAATGGGAATAACAGTTCACAAATAAATAAATACACAAATTACTCATCTCAAAGGATTCCAATAAAAATAATAACTAATACCATTCAAATTGGACCCGATAATGGGAGACCAGATAACGAAAACTTGGATTTATAAGACAAAAATAAAACCCAACCCGGGGCCGTGGTGTGCAATGAAACAACAACTATAAAGATGAGGATAACAATCCGCAAATAAATAAATAAATAAATAACGGCATACTCATTTCAAATAAACTATACTCCTATAATTTTTTTTATTTTGTTTTTTTTTGGGGGGGGTGTATCGATGTTCATATTAGAAACACTTTTTTTTCTATTTATTTAAAAAGAAAATACAATGTTATATATGGATCGTGGAATTGCATTCATCTGCAAAATATCTAATTTGCATATTCTTTTAAACATTCATTTTAATTGATTCCCTATGCGTTTTTTCGGTTTTCACTATGGATTGATCATCATTAGTTAACTATTACATGTAATTATATTCATGCAGATATTCTACATGATTTATACTTGCGTAATATTTGCGTAAAACCTCTTTGTATATATATATATATATATATATATATATATATATATATAAAACTGAATTTTTATCTATTTTTCGCAAAAAAAAAAAAAAAAAAAAGTTGGAAAATATATTAACATTAAGTTTTACGAATTTTTGAGAAATTATTTACATTTGACAGCTTTTAATCTGTGTAATTTCAAAGGATTTTCTAAGTTCTTTCTTTTTTTTTTAATCATTGAATTTTTCAAGGTTTGTGGAAAAAAAACTGGAATATTCAGTCTTAAAACTTATCTATACTTCTATAAATTAAAAAAACATTTTTTTTTTGTTTATTGATATGCTTTTTGAAACCCTTTTTTCTTATTTATTTAAAAAGAAAATACAACTTTGTTATATATGGATCATGGAATTGCATTCATCTGCAAAAGATCTAATTTGCATATTCTTTTAAACATTCATTTTAATTAATTCCCTATTAGTTTTCTCGGTTTTCACTATGGATTGATCATCATTAGTTAACTATTACGTGTAATTATATTCATGCAGATATTCTACATGATTTATACTTGCATAAACACAAACCTCTTTTTATATATTCATATATACATATTTTTTTGTTTTAAAAATGTTGCCTACCAAACTCCTCGCCTAATTTTTGGTCTACAGACATGAAACTTAATATATAGGATATTCAAACACATGCGAAACTTTATATTTGGATTTTAGCAAGGAAAAATTAGTGCAAAAAGGTGTAAATTAAAGAAATGGAATTTGCCAGGTAAAAGTCGAATGACGGCATTATGAATATGCATGCTTAACGTAATCGTTATTGGTTCATGTTTTAATTTTTAGCCTTGCAGCAAACATGTCTTCATAGCTCAGGCATTAACGTCAAATAAAAAAGTAAATCGTAAGCTAAATGTTTTGGTTTCGATTCTCAGTAGTGACACACAAGTCATTTTTTTAACTTTTTAAAATCAATAATATATATTAGATCCAATATAATAAGTAGTGATTCCAAAAGTGTGTGTCTGTGTGTGTGTGTGAGACTTAGGTGCCATCAGCTAGAATCAAAACTAAAACAAATAGCTCCCCAGTGTTATTTGTTACCATCTGAGCGAATTCCATATGCATATCAAAAACTTAAAATTAATATAGTTAAATGTATATTTGTGCATGTGTAGATTGGTTATTTGGTTGTTTTTGTTTTACGACATATCAACCCTTTCTAGGTTATTTAATGCCGAATCCAGTTATTTTGAGGAAAATGTTTTTAATAGAATATATTTGGGTTTTTTTTGGGGGGTTTTTTTCAATTCAGTTTCTATTAAACCCATAGTTGGGACCCTGACAGGTACTACCACTCCGGATCAGAGTGGACCTGGGAGCAAAGGCAATTAAAGGGGGGGCTCCACACTCTCCAAAGCCTGCAAGCTGAGGCCTCACCATCGGATATAGTTTAAGGTCATATCCAGGACCTGCATGTGTAGAAGATACGTTTTTTTTTCAACTTACGCCTGCCACGTTCCAATTTGGATCCGTTAGCGGTTATTCTTACTGGCTAAAAATCAAATCGAATTTGTCCAGCAAGTCCGAATCCTCTAAATGTAAAGTTTCAAATCTGTAGATGAAAAATTGACAGAGAAGATGAAGACTATAATCTGAAACAATATGGAAGAGGATGAATAGTGCTTGTGTCCGCCTGGCATAACATGATTCAACCACATGTTTTAATGATTATCACCAAAATCCGCATTTTCTACAGCAGTTTGTTTTCATCAGACGAAAAGATATATTTCAGTGTCATCCATAGTTATTTATATTCTGACACAGAAGAATGTCTAAGAGAAAGAAAGGCAGTAAAGAAATGTTTATACCAGTTCTGTTTTCAAATCAGAATTGATGCACATCCTGCAATTCTGGGTGGAATGTTCTGCATTCTGAAAAAATGGATTTGTTTATTTTTTTTGTTTTTTTAATGAAAAAAGGCTTCTCTTTGTGTTGAAGACAATCACACTTATCTCCCTTCGCTATTTTCCTATAAAATAATAAACTCCAACTCTTTTTTACAGCAAAAAGATAAAAACATTGAATAAAAGTCAGTCAAGCGTAAATGATCGTCTGTTATCTCACTTTTATATATATAAAAAAAAAAAATAGCTGGCAACCTGGCGTTGCCCGGTCGTACAATACGCTTAAACATAATATTTTAATATTATTAATTAATATTAGGCAAATTGTGTATGTATTATTATAGATTCAATCCTGTATTGATTATTATATATTACGAAGAATAATTGGCACAGTGGACTAATTCGCAAAAAAAAAAAAAAAAAAGAAAAAAAAAAAGAAAAAAATAATAATGATAATGTCGTTCATCAAATTTTGTCTGTGTTTGTTTACAATATCACAATTGATATTAATTTATTTCTATTTCGGACTATTATTCTCATCTTTATTAGTTGTTGATTTTTACGACGTTTCGGCCAACTATTCCTCTGGCCCATGGCGCAGTTGATAGAGACGTTGAATCTCTACGGTTCCAGGTGGACATTGTCTGAAGATAGCGGTTTCAATCCTACCCAAAGCCAGCCAGAGGTTTACTTGGCCAAAACGTGGTAAGACGACAACAACTATGGATGGCAGTGATTGCTGAGAATGAAGTCAGGAGATTCGAGGTTCCTATCCGTCGCGGTTACCATCTGATGAAGGCCAGAGGAATAGTTGGCCGAAACGTTGTGAAAAACAACAACTAATAACGATGAGAATAATAGTTCGAAATAAAAATAAATTAATATATATATAACGCTCATCTCAAAAATGAATTCCAATTAAGGAATAATAATATATATATATATCACAACTGATATTTGGGCTTGATAATAAATGCCCTGGAAAAGTCATTTCTGATTTATGTTTAATTTTAAAAAATGCAAATAAAGAAATGATCATCAGCAATTTTAAATTTTTATCATAAATTAAACTCATTAATAAGAAAAACATTAAAATAAAATAGTGAGGTACACCCGGGCTTGAAAAGGAGATTATTCGATCTGTAGTCGATTTCTTTACCTTTAAACTATCTCCAGATTATAATAAATCAGGGGTTTGTTTGTTTTTTTTTTAGAAAAAATGATTAGATGAAATTTTATTATCACCCTTGGCCAGTGTAACGTAAAATATTCCCATGTAAAAATTATTTTTTATCTCTAGTAGAGAAAAGATATTTTTAAGATTGGATTAAATGGTACTTCTTGCTTTATCGTAAATTAAACTCCTTAAGAAAAAATAAAAAAAGGTGAAGTACACCTGGTTTGAACAGGGGATCATTAGATCTGTAGTCGAATGCTTTATTCAGATGGTAATAAATCTTTTAAGAAATGATTTGCTGAGATTTTATTATCTTCTTTGGCCGGTGTGATGCCAACTATTCCCCTGTAAAAATCCTCTTTATCTATAAGGAAGAAGGAAACACTATTTTTAGGATCGGATTTTTCGATAGTTATCTGATTAATTTCTGTACAAAACATATCTAAGAACACTGCCAGACATATAAATTAGCTTTGTGTGAAATTTGCAAAAGGTAGGTTCCAAAACGGTTGAGCCTATGAGGAAAACTCACACACACACACAAAGTGAGCTTTATATAATAGTTAAAGATGAGAAAAAACATTTTAGTTGTGTACAAAAAAAGAAGCCTTTCAGATTATATTTACCGACATATAACAATAATGAAAAGAATAAGCTACAGTTGATACGAGGATGATTGATTAAGAGGATGATAAGACCGAGGAGAGACAGTACCAACCACACCTCCACTGGATAATGCAAAGAAAACTGGGATCTTCGTGAAGCTTATCACAACTCAAATTCCAATGAAGACCAATGTTCGTTGCAAGCGACTGTTGCGATAATGCAAAGTGATTTGCAAAGTTTATTAAAAGAGGAGGAAAATACTGGAAATCTGGGAAGACTTGTTACTCAGACTCCAGGGAATATCGCCGATTGTTGCCAGTGAGTAATCTCGAATGATGACCTGTGTGAAACTCCCAGAGAGTACAAATAACATTATACAAGAAATAATATTGTAATTAACTACTTTCATGCTGCTTGACCTAAGAACATGAACACCTTGCTCCCAGCCTTCCAAGCCGACTTCGAAGATGTGAGGTGGCATGATGTAGCTCTTACTTGAAACTACACAAAAACCCATAACTGTGGCCGGAAACTTCATTGAGCTGTGCCCTCAAGCGTTGAACAGTCCGGATTTGCATTTTGAGGGTGTTGGCAATGGTCCTGTTCTCATAACTTGGATCAGTAGGGAGCATGAGTTGTACAGCGGCGCATCTCTGATCTGATTATATATATATATATATATATATATATATATATATATATATATATATATATAGAGAGAGAGAGAGAGAGAGATAGATAGATAGATAGAATAAATTAAAAAAAATCATGATGTTGACCATCTTATAATTCATTCCTTTAATTCAGTTGACTTATACAATTCTAATTCAGTTGACTTATACAATGAATTAAAGGAATGAATTATAAGATGGTCAATATTATGAATTTTGGAATATAACTTTTTGTCATTTATTCTCCATATTGCTCTGTAATTACATTGAGCTTATTAAATAAGGATTGATATATATTATAAGTATATATTATAAGTATATATATATATATATATATATATATATATATATATATATATACTTATATATATGTGTGTGTGTGTGTGTGTGTGTAGCAGAATGATTTATGAGGAGGAGTTTACTAATCAAAGAGAAGCAAACACCAAAATCAGATATAAATATAGTTATTTATATTTTAATCCCCAACAATAATATCCGTTTGTATAACTCCACTTTGCAAATCTGTTATTATATATATAACTGGAGTTCCTTCAGCTATAATCGAAACCGAAACCTATGGAAAATTCTTGCAAACTTATTTATAAAAAAAGATTACTGGAGTGCTATCAGATATAATCGAAATCGAAACCGAAACCAAAACTTATGAAAATTCTTTGTAAAATTATTTATTGCAAGAAATGAAAGTCCATAACAATCATAATCAAAGCAAGGGAAAGAATCTGCTGTCATCATGGCTCTAGTTATAACAATAAACGAACAGCCTTTACATAAACCTAGTTATAACAATAAACGAACAGCCTTTACATAAACCTAGTTATAACAATAAACGAACAGCCTTTACATAAACCTAGTTATAATAGGGGTAGGCTATAGAAACAAAATTTTTCAAATAAATGCCAAAAGTGGCTTATTACCTTCATTTATATGTAAATAGATGGGAACAAGTGATTTTGTTCAAAACAGGTCAAAATTGGAGGGTCGCTGGCCCCAAACGTGATTTGACCGCGTTGACGCGTGAAAATGGCCCAAATTTCGCCCCCTGAACACACTTAATCATTTATTGAAATCCACAGGGTGCATTTTTTTACTATAAATGCATTTGTATCATTAAATCTAACATTCCCATTGGCTATCCCACAAGTAGAGGGTTTTTTAGGGTATCTCAGAGTCCAAAATGGGTCAAAATTACCCCAAAATTAGCCAAAAATGGTCGGAAATCACGGATTTTCCAAAATGCACCTCCCATGGGCCCAAAGACACCTCTACATGGCAGAAACTGTTTGCTTGAAGCAGGCACTCTCCTAACTTTTGCACTGTTAATGAGGGGTATAAGGACCTTTAAAAGGGGCTAAATATGGCCGATTTAGCCAAAGAGTCAAAAAGTCCCTAAGAATCAACATAGGTTGTCAAAAAGGGGCTTAATTTGAGTTATAGATGGAAAATTACTAAATAAGGAAATGTTTTCTTTCTGTAACAATGGAATGGCATCTTTAAATAGACACGATAACATTGCATTGCATTAATTGTGAATTTGATTGAACTTTGCTTTCTTTTTCAGTTAGTAAAATGCAATGAACATGGCTGGTATAGCAGGGCAGATTGACGAAGATTATAATTACGACGATTGGACTTATCTTCTGCTTGATTCTCTTCCAACTGAGGCTGAATGTGTTCAAGCTGTGCAACATCATGCTGCCAAATATGGTACCACGACACAGAAAAATCATATTCACCAGTTCTCCTTGTGATTGCTACAATTGTGGCAGAAAGCCTTTGGAAGTGATGTTCGTTATGTTACAATACCTGGGATAAAACATAAACTTGATCGATCGCTAAAAATTTACGACAAAGATGTCTACAAAGCAAAGGGTTCCACACGTGTGAATATGATTAAATGGAAACGAGAGCACCATGTCCTTCTCAATATACTTTCAAAAGATGTGAATCCTGATGAATTTGATGTACATGAACGAAGATTCTTTGTTGATCCAAAGTCTCTCTCTCGCAAATGGCTCATTGACACTTTCCACGTCGATATGGAACATGAACGTTTTCTGGCAGAGCAAGAACTGCACAATCGTTTGGATTTGGACGATGATCAATTTGAAGTGGAGGATATAAATGACCAATTGCCAGAGCATGATACCTCAAACAATTTGAACTACTCATTAAACAGATCGGGTACAATCCGTAGCACTGTCCCATGTACCGAGATCGCCACCCAAACACATGTCACTTACAATCTGCGAACTAGTGCACGGAATTTCCAGGAGTCAATCAAAATAGCTCTAGCAAATTCCTGTGCTGCAGCCAACATTTAATGCATTATATTGATATTTTACTGTTGAATGATTTTAAAGTAATGTGAAGTGAAGCTGTGTCTTGAAATAACAAAATAATTCCTTTGCTAATTACTCATACCTTTTATCAAGTTATTCAATATATTGGTGACAAATCGAGAAATAGCGAATCGAGGGCCATTTTCATCAATTTTGGGGTAACTATGAGAACAATATGAATTCAGACTCTTCTTGGACAGCATTTTATTGACATTCAATGTTTAATTTACAATTAATTACTTTCTGAGAAGTTGATGTCGTAAAGTTACAATGTTTCTAAAAAGTATCATTGATGAATGAACTAATGATTCATATGTTATGTACCGTAAAGCGTAATTTTGTCATTTTTGGATTGTTTTGACCCTTTTTACATCCCCCAAAGATCTCTAAATACAAATGGATAAGATAACATGGTGGTTATTTCAGTCTTCCAACTGTAAAAAGCCATACAGGAGTGTTTATAGGAGCCCGATGAGATATAATACCTGCATTTTGGGGATTATCCGAGATTTTCGTTCATTTTGGGCTAATTTTTGGGTAAATTTGACCCATTTTGGACCCTTAAGATATCTTGAAAAGCCCTATATAGGTGGGATAGCCAGTGAGAATGTTAGATTTAATGATATAGAGCCATTTATGGTCAAAAATTGCACCCTGTGTGGCTTGGGAGGTGCATTTTGGAAAATTCGTGATTTCCGACCATTTTTGGCTAATTTTGGGGTAATTTTGACCCATTTTGGACTCTGAGATACCCTAAAAAGCCCTATACTTGTAGGATAGCCAATGGGAATGTTAGATTTAATGATACAAATGCATTTATAGTCAAAAAATGCACCCTGTGGATTTCAATAAGTGATTAAGTGTGTTCGGGGCGAAATTTGGGCCATTTTCATGAGTTGACGCGGTCAAATCATGTTTGGGGCCAGCGACCCTCCAATTTTAACCCGTTTTGAAAAAAATCACTTGTTCCCATCTATTTACATATAAATGAAGGTAATAAGCCACTTTTGGGATTTATTTGAAAAATTTTGTTTCTATAGCCTACCCCTAGTTATAACAATAAACGAACAGCCTTTACATAAACCTAGTTATAACAATAAACGAACAGCCTTTACATAAACCTAGTTATAACAATAAACGAACAGCCTTTACATAAACCTAGTTATAACAATAAACGAACAGCCTTTACATAAACCTAGTTATAACAATAAACGAACAGCCTTTACATAAACCTAGTTATAACAATAAACGAACAGCCTTTACATAAACCTAGTTATAACAGTAAACGAACAGCCTTTACATAAACCTAGTTATAACAGTAAACGAACAGCCTTTACATAAACCTAGTTATAACAATAAACGAACAGCCTTTACATAAACCTAGTTATAACAATAAACGAACAGCCTTTACATAAACCTAGTTATAACAATAAACGAACAGCCTTTACATAAACCTAGTTATAACAATAAACGAACAGCCTTTACATAAACCTAGTTATAACAATAAACAAACAGCCTTTACATAAACCTAGTTATAACAATAAACGAACAGCCTTTACATAAACCTAGTTATAACAATAAACAAACAGCCTTTACATAAACCTAGTTATAACAATAAACGAACAGCCTTTACATAAACCTAGTTATAACAATAAACGAACAACCTTTACATAAACCTAGTTATAACAATAAACGAACAGCCTTTACATAAACCTAGTTATAACAATAAACGAACAACCTTTACATAAACCTAGTTATAACAATAAACGAATAGCCTTTACATAAACCTAGTTATAACAATGAACGAACAGCCTTTACATAAACCTAGTTATAACAATAAACGAACAGCCTTTACATAAACCTAGTTATAACAATAAACGAACAGCCTTTACATAAACCTAGTTATAACAATAAACGAACAGCCTTTACATAAACCTAGTTATAACAATAAACGAACAGCCTTTACATAAACCTAGTTATAACAATAAACGAACAACCTTTACATAAACCTAGTTATAACAATAAACGAACAACCTTTACATAAACCTAGTTATAACAATAAACGAACAGCCTTTACATAAACCTAGTTATAACAATAAACGAACAACCTTTACATAAACCTAGTTATAACAATAAACGAACAGCCTTTACATAAACCTAGTTATAACAATGAACGAACAGCCTTTACATAAACCTAGTTATAACAATAAACGAACAGCCTTTACATAAACCTAGTTATAACAATAAACGAACAACCTTTACATAAACCTAGTTATAACAATAAACGAACAGCCTTTACATAAACCTAGTTATAACAATAAACGAATAGCCTTTGCATAAACCTAGTTATAACAATAAACGAACAGCCTTTACATAAACCTAGTTATAACAATAAACGAACAGCCTTTACATAAACCTAGTTATAACAATAAACGAACAACCTTTACATAAACCTAGTTATAACAATGAACGAACAGCCTTTACATAAACCTAGTTATAACAATAAACGAACAGCCTTTACATAAACCTAGTTATAACAATAAACGAACAGCCTTTACATAAACCTAGTTATAACAATAAACGAACAACCTTTACATAAACCTAGTTATAACAATAAACGAACAGCCTTTACATAAACCTGGTTATAACAATAAACGAATAGCCTTTACATAAACCTAGTTATAACAATAAACGAACAACCTTTACATAAACCTAGTTATAACAATAAACGAACAACCTTTACATAAACCTAGTTATAACAATAAACGAACAGCCTTTACATAAACCTAGTTATAACAATAAACGAACAACCTTTATATAAACCTAGTTATAACAATAAACGAACAGCCTTTACATAAACCTAGTTATAACAATAAACGAATAGCCTTTATATAAACCTAGGTGTAACAATAAACGAACAGCCTTTACATAAACCTAGTTATAACAATAAACGAACAGCCTTTACATAAACCTAGTTATAACAATAAACGAACAGCCTTTGCATAAACCTAGTTATAACAATAAACGAACAGCCTTTGCATAAACCTAGTTATAACAATAAACGAACAACCTTTATATAAACCTAGTTATAACAATAAACGAACAGCCTTTACATAAACCTAGTTATAACAATAAACGAACAACCTTTACATAAACCTAGTTATAACAATAAACGAACAGCCTTTACATAAACCTAGTTATAACAATAAACGAACAGCCTTTACATAAACCTAGTTATAACAATGAACGAACAGCCTTTACATAAACCTAGTTATAACAATAAACGAACAGCCTTTACATAAACCTAGTTATAACAATAAACGAACAGCCTTTACATAAACCTAGTTATAACAATAAACGAACAGCCTTTACATAAACCTAGTTATAACAATAAACGAACAACCTTTACATAAACCTAGTTATAACAATAAACGAACAGCCTTTACATAAACCTAGTTATAACAATGAACGAACAGCCTTTACATAAACCTAGTTATAACAATAAACGAACAACCTTTACATAAACCTAGTTATGACAATGAACGAACAGCCTTTACATAAACCTAGTTATAACAATAAACGAACAACCTTTATATAAACCTAGTTATAACAATAAACGAACAACCTTTACATAAACCTAGTTATAACAATAAACGAACAACCTTTACATAAACCTAGTTATAAAAATGAACGAACAGCCTTTACATAAACCTAGTTATAACAATAAACGAACAGCCTTTACATAAATCTAGTTATAACAATAAACGAACAGCCTTTACATAAACCTAGTTATAACAATAAACGAATAGCCTTTACATAAACCTAGTTATAACAATAAACGAACAACCTTTACATAAACCTAGTTATAACAATAAACGAACAACCTTTACATAAACCTAGTTATAACAATAAACGAACAACCTTTACATAAACCTAGTTATAACAATAAACGAACAACCTTTACATAAACCTAGTTATAACAATAAACGAACAACCTTTATATAAACCTAGTTATAACAATAAACGAACAGCCTTTACATAAACCTAGTTATAACAATAAACGAATAGCCTTTATATAAACCTAGTTATAACAATAAACGAACAGCCTTTACATAAACCTAGTTATAACAATAAACGAACAGCCTTTACATAAACCTAGTTATAACAATAAACGAACAGCCTTGGCATAAACCTAGTTATAACAATAAACGAACAACCTTTATATAAACCTAGTTATAACAATAAACGAACAACCTTTACATAAACCTAGTTATAACAATAAACGAACAACCTTTATATAAACCTAGTTATAACAATAAACGAACAGCCTTTACATAAACCTAGTTATAACAATAAACGAACAACCTTTATATAAACCTAGTTATAACAATAAACGAACAACCTTTACATAAACCTAGTTATAACAATAAACGAACAACCTTTATATAAACCTAGTTATAACAATAAACGAACAGCCTTTACATAAACCTAGTTATAACAATAAACGAACAACCTTTATATAAACCTAGTTATAACAATAAACGAACAACCTTTATATAAACCTAGTTATAACAATAAACGAACAGCCTTTACATAAACCTAGTTATAACAATAAACGAACAGCCTTTACATAAACCTAGTTATAACAATAAACGAATAGCCTTTATATAAACCTAGTTATAACAATAAACGAACAGCTTTTACATAAACCTAGTTATAACAATAAACGAACAACCTTTATATAAACCTAGTTATAACAATAAACGAACAACCTTTACATAAACCTAGTTATAACAATAAACGAACAGCCTTTACATAAACCTAGTTATAACAATAAACGAACAGCCTTTACATAAACCTAGTTATAACAATAAACGAACAACCTTTATATAAACCTAGTTATAACAATAAACGAACAGCCTTTACATAAACCTAGTTATAACAATAAACGAATAGCCTTTACATAAACCTAGTTATAACAATAAACGAACAGCCTTTACATAAACCTAGTTATAACAATAAACGAGCAGCCTTTACATAAACCTAGTTATAACAATAAACGAACAGCCTTTACATAAACCGGTTATGAATCCAAATAACTTGAACAACAATGAAATAAAAAGAATATTGCAGCTGGGATCAGAACGTTTGTCATTCAGTCCAATATTAACACAATAAAAAAAAATGGAGTGTGCTCCACACAAGACTTGGAGATTTGAAAGTGCACCAAATGAAACTTGTCAGTTTTCCATCAGACATTAATTAGCACAAACAGAAGAGTCTTTGTTTGGCAATAAATAAAGGCAATAACCACTTGATATCTCGATTTGATGTCTACGATTTGAATCCATTCAAACTTACAATCACATAAGTGCTTTCACTAAAGATAGTTCACTCTTAATAATTGATGAGGATAAGCGTTTTGTTTTAATTATATTTTACAAGCAAATGACTATATATTAATAAGATAGTGTGTGTTGTTTACTTGGTGTGTAACCCGGTCGTAAAGTACGCTTAAATATGATATTTTAATTCTTGCAGATTTCGTATATATTATAGAGTTAATGTTCTATCGATTTTTTTATATATTATAAAGTTACGATTAAAAAAAAAAAAAATTAAATGACTTGGGTGCATCAGCTTACATCGAAACCAAAACTTATGAAGAATTCTTGGTAAAATTATTTATTACAAGAAATGGAAGTCCATAACAATTAAACGACAGTCACTCGGATGTAAGCGTGACACACAAAATAAATAACACATGTGCTATCCTATTAATATATAGATTAAGATATACAGGAAATTTTAATGGTACGTGCTCCGATGAACTACAAGCCCTCGTCTCCCCCCTCTCGACGTAAATACCCCCAACAACAAACAGCAAAATCCCACCCCTACACAGCTGAGATCCCCAGATGCCAGAAAACCTTCTACTCTCATAGTTTCTTCTCTAGGATTGCTGGGATTTATAATTCCCGTCCGGATTCCGGATTCCCTGACTGTACTGACATGCAGAAGTTCAAGTGTAATGTAAATAGACATCTCGCTGCTCCAATTCCCTACATAAAAGTGGCACTGTGCCTTGTTTGGGATGAAAATGCAATAAAAATAAATAAATAAATAAATAAAAAGACTAATGGAAATTTGAGGAAACTATATACAAAATTTCAGTGGATTTATACATCAACCACTGAATTAAAAAAAAAATTAAAAAAAAAAAAAAACAAGGATTTAAAATCTAGAAAAACTCGCGATTAAAAACCTCGTGCATAAAAGTTATCTCCCTTGAAATTATTGGACGTGATCTTTGAAAATAAAACTTGTTCTGCTAAACAGAAAAAGTAAGTCCTCCCGACCTATTGGGTTATTTATTTCAACATTAAAACCAGTTGACTGTTACAGACTAAGTGATAACTATCCCATCACTGCGAAGTTTGCCGACAAATTTCAGAGTAACTCAGTTAAAGAAATGAATCTGCTTGAAAGTTTGATGCCACACCAGGAAATAGTGTATTATTTTTTTTTTTTAATTTTTCTTTGGGCGATCGTAAAAACAAGTGTAGAAAATTTGTAAATTGTCACATAAATGTATCGGAAAAACTGTTGTTTTTTGTTTTTTTTTTTGTTATTGTTTTTTTTTTAAGAGGAAAAAATATTTAAGTCGGCTTTTTTTTGGTTTTTGTGTTATTTTTTTGGGGGGGGGGGGTTGGCTGTCTCTCACCTATTTTGGATAAAAAAAATATTAACTAGTTTTTTATTGTTATTCCTCCCCTTTGGTTATGTGTTGAAAAAGAAACTAATTACTATTGTTTTTTTTTTTATTTTGTTTTTTTTTTGTTTGTGTCTGCTTTTCTTTTTCCTTCTACGTAAAAAAATTGCCAGTTATTTTTTCTTTTTTTTTTTTTTTGTCTGGATATGAAATAATGTTCTGTAACGAATAATGGAAAACTTCCAAAAATAATCGTACAAATGTTAAACATATTCACATCATCAACAGAAGATTAAAGGCAACAGAGAATGGAAGAACGGATGATGGAACAGCAGGTACAGCAACAGAGAGGAGTATGGCAGAAGTATGACAGAAGTATGGCGACAGAGAGAAGTATGGCAGAAATATGATAACAGACAGAAGTACGATAACAGACAAAAGTATGACGGCAGAGAGAAATATGACAGAATTATGACAACAGACAGAAGTACGACAACAGAAAGAAGTATGACAACAAAGAGAAGTATGACAACAGAGAGAAATGTAGCAGAAGTATGGCGACAGAGAAGTATGACAAAGGAGAGAAATATGACAGAAGTATGGCGACAGAGAGAAATATGGCAGAAGTGTGACAACAGAGAGAAATGTGGCAGAAGTGTGACAACAGAGAGAAATGTGGCAGAAGTGTGACAACAGAGAGAAATATGACAGAAGTATGGCGACAGAGAGAAATATGGCAGAAGTGTGACAACAGAGAGAAATATGGCAGAAGTGTGACAACAGAGAGAAATATGACAGAAGTATGGCGACAGAGAGAAATATGGCAGAAGTGTGACAACAGAGAGAAATGTGGCAGAAGTGTGACAACAGAGAGAAATATGGCAGAAGTATGGCGACAGAGAGAAATATGACAGAATTATGACAACAGACAGAAGTACGACAACAGAAAGAAGTGCAACAGAGAAGTATGACAACATAGAGAAATATGACAGAAGTATGGCGACAGAGAGAAATGTGGCAGAAGTGTGACAACAGAGAGAAATATGGCAGAAGTGTGACAACAGAGAGAAATGTGGCAGAAGTGTGACAACAGAGAGAAATATGACAGAAGTATGGCGACAGAGAGAAATATGGCAGAAGTGTGACAACAGAGAGAAATGTGGCAGAAGTGTGACAACAGAGAGAAATATGGCAGAAGTATGGCGACAGAGAGAAATATGACAGAATTATGACAACAGACAGAAGTACGACAACAGAAAGAAGTGCAACAGAGAAGTATGACAACATAGAGAAATATGACAGAAGTATGGCGACAGAGAGAAATGTGGCAGAAGTGTGACAACAGAGAGAAATGTGGAAGAAGTATGACAACAGAGAGAAATATTACAGAAGTGTGACAACAGAGAGAAATGTGGCAGAAGTGTGACAACAGAGAGAAATGTGGCAGAAGTGTGACAACAGAGAGAAATGTGTCAGAAGTGTGACAACAGAGAGAAATGTGGCAGAAGTGTGACAACAGAGAGAAATGTGTCAGAAGTATGACAACAGAGAGAAATGTGGCAGAAGTGTGACAACAGAGAGAAATGTGGCAGAAGTGTGACAACAGAGAGAAATGTGGCAGAAGTGTGACAACAGAGAGAAATGTGTCAGAAGTGTGACAACAGAGAGAAATGTGACAGAAGTGTGACAACAGAGAGAAATGTGTCAGAAGTATGACAACAGAGAGAAATGTGGCAGAAGTGTGACAACAGAGAGAAATGTGTCAGAAGTGTGACAACAGAGAGAAATGTGGCAGAAGTGTGACAACAGAGAGAAATGTGTCAGAAGTGTGACAACAGAGAGAAATGTGGCAGAAGTGTGACAACAGAGAGAAATATGACAGAAATGTGACAACAGAGAGAAATGTGGCAGAAGTATGACAAAAGTATGGCGACAGAGAGAAGTATGACGCCAGAGAAGTATGACAACAGAATTATAACAAATAAAAGTATGGCAACAGAGAACTACAACAACAAACCCAACACAGAAATAAGGAAAGACTTCTACAAAAATTGATAAAAGTGCAGAATGACAAAACCAAAAGAAAGAGTTACCATTAAAAACGTTAAACGGCACCAAAACTTCTGAGAATTATACTATTTTTCCCCAGAGTACTATTTGCATCACGATAGAAATTTTGGAATATGTGCCATAAAATGCATTTTACAGACGATATGAAGATGTATTCAACGTGGACTGCAAAGAATGGTCAAACGAAAAAAAAAATGTACGTTTATTTCTCAGGAAATTAGGTACAACTGAACACCGTAGGTTCGTTGATCTTATTTTCCCAAAGAAAACAATGGATCTAGAGTTCTCAGGGACAATTAAATTATTATCTGAACTGTTTGAGCCCAACACATTACTTAATCATAAGAAATGGAAATGCCTTAATATATTTAAGGATGACCAGCAAGATTTGACGTTTGCAGTGATAGTGAATCAACACTGTAACGATTTCAAGTTAGCAGATTTCACCACAGACGACTTTAAATGTCTTAGTTTCATGCAAGGTCGGGTCTCGGCAGGAGACACTAAAATTAGACGCTGTGTATTAATTAAACTGGAGAACTAACAAGATTTGATCCTTAAAAAAATTCGTTGAGGATTTCCAGAGGTTAGTAGCTGTTCAAAGTCGTTCTAAAATTATTGCGAATCAGGAATAAGCCTACAATATTCACGGCAGAAAGAGAAAAGCAAAATTATGAGACCAAATATTTGGCAAACAAACCACGTATAGACGGAAAAATCCATCCTCAGGACAATGTTATAGATGTGGTGACCTACACTGGAAGAGGTTTGATCCAGCAAAATAAAAAATAAATAGATAAAAAAAATTTAAAAACTGTAAAACCTATAATAAAGCTGATCACAAATTAATGTGAGATATTCTATCTCAATTGCTTTTTGTTCCCAAGACGGTGGCAAAACAAGACAAAATACAACAAAGGTCTTAAAATTCAATACAATTTTTATTAGTTCCTCCGTTGCAAAAAAAGGAAAGCCCGTTTTTGCCTCTGTAAACAGAGCTGTTAACAACCTCGAAAGGTGATAGTCTTTCATCTTCAGCAGGAACTAGTATCTGGTTCATCTGTCTTTGGAGATATAAGTTTGCAGCCATTTGAAGAGGTCGATATGATGCCTTCTGGTGTAAAAAGATTCAGTTCTCGCATTGAGAGGATATTACAGAAGTTCATAATTAATGTTCATGTTGGAAAAGTCCTTGAAGTCAGGTTGACAATTCTGATCTAAAAAATAGTCTCTAGCGGACTTAAATAATAATTATTTAGGCTTGAAATAAAAGTCTCAAAGAGACGAAAGTTGGAGGCTCATTAATGCCTCATGCGGTGGGTGAGTTTCACACATCCTTCTTGTATGACTTGCTTGATGAAACTCTAAAAAAAATTTTTTTTTAAATAAAGGCACGCAATACAAATACAAAAATAACGTGAAAGCGAATCGCACCGCAGTAAATACATTCGGCCAATTTGATTGGTCAAAAACAAATACAATGTGAGGTATTTAATTGTCAAATTTCTAACAGTAACACGTTTTGGGTATGCAGAAACATTGAGGAAACCCAGAAATAAAAGACAAACACAGACGGGAATTTATGTGAATATGTAACGGCTAAAATTTTCAACAAGATAGTAAAATCCCAGCCTGACTTGGATTCTGTTATTTTCCTCTCTCACGGTACGGGTTCGAGCCTGCCTGCCTACAACCACTTTTATTTTTTGCTCAATACACACCTCCAAACACCCGTTCAACGCTGGGCACCCAGGCTAGTCTTTACTAAGAACAAAAACGACAGCAAATTCTGTAAAAAGGTGTCAGAATAAAAATTCTAGATGAAGTGGCCTTCACTGTAACTTTGAACGAAATTATATATAAAAAAAAAAAAAAAAACTCAAGGCATATGTTCGGAAAAAAATCTTAAAATCTATTTGGTTTGAATTTGACAAATGCTTTTGAACTTTGGAATTTATCAGCCCAAATTTTTAATCAGAAAATATGTAAGCTGAAAAATGTTAAAGAAACGAAAATGTACCACACGAAATCCCTTAAAAATAAAACTGTTTATAAAAAAAAAAAAAACGATCAAAGACTTCAAACGAATTGTATACAACAAATTAAGGAAAACAGTAAAACAACAAACAAAAAAATTAAATTGTATAATTTGGAAATAAATCGAGGTATAACGAAACAAGTAAAAAGTGAACAGAGGATTGTAGATAAAATTGTAGCGCATGTGTCATTCACTTAAGAGAAAAAATCTTAAACTCGAAACCTGACCGACACAAGACAAAAAAAAAAGTGTCTTATGCAAATTGAGACGCGGTCGGGTTTGGCAATATAAAAATGCAGCATTTCTTCAGTTGGGAACGATTCTTTTTTGGTCGGCTTGACGTCGGTACGGTGTACTTCGCAATCTTGTGTCAGTTGATAAAAGCTTGTTTGCGATAACGTCAAAAAGGGAACAGGACGGATTTTGTTCCGTGTGCTTCGACGCGGTGAGCTTGGCGATCTGAAAATCATTTTTTTTTTTTTCTTTAACTCAAACATTCAACGATTAGAAGAATAAAAGCCTTGCAAATAGAATTGCATAAAAAAATCTGTTTAAACGCTGACAAAAAAAAAGGTTGAAGGGTTCTGAGAAAAGCAAAAACCAATATCTAATTCTGCAGCAAGGTTAAGGTCAACAAAAACGAAGGTGGTTCAACTTTACCAGCTTCTAACATTAGTTTCTTTAGATAAACATAAAAATAGCAAATTAACTGAACTTTACAAAAAACGGAATTGGGATGTCATTAAGAAATTAATAAATGATATCATTAAAGTAACACAGACCTTAAATCAAATTATAAAGCATTGGCGATATCCAATATACCATACAAAAATGTACAAATTGTACACACAAACACTTCCAAAACAAATTAACACTACGAAAACAAATTAACCAAAGGAAAAGAAATAGCAAACAAATTGTTGTTTTTTTTCTGAAGAAAAACAAAAAGAAACTATTGAGAGGGGGGAGCAGGTAACTACCCATTCATGGACTCTTCCAAATCCTATATTAATAGGGAGCCAAGTACTCTCATGGATATTTGTGAAAATAGCACTCCAATGACAACAAAAGTCTAAAGAATCGAAATAATCGAAATTTGAAATAATTAAAATTGTGTTAACCTTTATATAAGACTTTCCCGGTCGTAAGATACGCTTAAATATAACATTTTAATTCATGCAGATTACGTATTTATCATTATAGAGACAATTCTCTATCGATTATTATTTTAACCTAATATATAATAGTGAGATCAAAACTAAATAATATATGTATGCCTTGGTTGCCATCAGCTAGAATCGAAAACAACCTTATTCCTTAGCCTCTGAGTTACGCTCATACATGCGCTATATATATATATATATATATATATATATATATATATATATGTATATATATATATATATATATATATATATCGATTTTAGTTGATTTTTTTTTTTTTTTTTTACGATAATACGGTTAATAGCGTCTCCAACCTTGGAAATCATGGAAAATATTTTTTCTTAGAAAATCGCCCATCGTTTTTGAACGTAAACAAATAAATATTATTTATTATTTTACTTATTAAACAACTAGCGTGGGTACCCGGCGTTGCCCGAGTGTTTGTTTCCGGGACGGGGGGGAGTTTTAAAAAATGTTATGGTAGGTAAGTAGGAAGGATCAAACCCGGAGTCATGAGTAAAAGTAGGAAAATAAAGTGTGAAAAAAAAAAAAAAAAAAAAAACATCTGCAACGTTAACAGTTCGGCCACCAAGAAAAGTCCATTCCAGTTGTTTAGGAAAAAAAAAAAAAAAACGACTATGGTAGGTCGGCGCGAACGTGAAAATATAATGTGAATTGTCCAGCACGCTAACCACTACGCCACAGAGCACTGCAGCTTAGTTTAGTGATTTTAAATAACTTCACATGAAAGAACTACGAAGCCAAACCGGTGTTCTCTTCTCAACTGTTCCTTGTGAATGATCCCCAAACGGTGTTAAGTGGTGGCAGGGGGAGGAGGAATTTATTAGAGAGAAAATATTTTACCACTTCCATTGATCTTAACCGATTTTGGCCGTGACTTCTCAGCAGAAAAAGTATAGAAATCTAAGATTATCGAGGAATTTGAGAAATAATAAGCCTATAACACACCTCAGATATTGTTCTGCCGTTTGTGCATATTATATTTGCATGAAATATCTTGATTTTTAATCCTATTAAGGTCAAAATCCGACGGGAAAAATGAGTTCATTTTATTTATATAGAGATAATCTACAAATTCGTATTTCGAGATACTACCTCTTGCCAGCATAGCTGGACTGTTTCTAGGATTCGAACCTCAGACCATGTGTATTATGGTCGAGCACGTTAACCGTTACGCCCAGAAGTTATAGATGACTTTATGTGTTATTTTTTATCACAACTCATGTCGATGTATATATATATATATATATATATATATAATATAAAGTTGTGTGTGTGTGTATGGTCACGAATAGGCTCCTATATGGTTGACTATTTTAAAAAAACTGATTACATATAATGATAGATGTATCGAGACACAGGAATAAGTATGTTTGATCTGGCAGAACGGTGGTTCATTAAAATTGTGGGGTCTGCATTCGCGTCTGGTCCACAATGTATGGAAATGAATTTTTAAAATAAAAAAAAAAAACGTTTACAAGTGTTTTTTATATAGATGTACATAAGAATACTTTGATAAGTATGTTTTAATTTAAATAGGGATAGTATAATAAAATTGTGGGGTCTGCGTTCGCGCCTGGCCTCCATAGAATGGAAATAGGCACAAACTTTAATAAAAACTTTTCATATCTATCTGCGTAAGTATACTTGGATAATTATGTTTCAGTTTGAAGAAATATGGTATAATAAAATTATGGGGTGTTCGTTCGCACCTGTCCTCCATAGAATGGAAATATGTCACAAAGTTTAACAAGTTTTTTAATATAGATCCACAGAATATTGTGATAAGTGTTTCAGTGTGAACAGGCATGGTATAATAAATTATGGGGTTTATCTATTTTATTTTTACTTTCATCATATTTGGTTTTGATACCCCCAAATTCGAAGGTATCTCTTTACAACGCTTCCTTTTCATAAATCAGAGTCCATTTTCTGTAGGCTGTTTTTGAACCCAGTCAACGACGGGTACTTTTGCTAGTATATATATATATATATATATATATATATATATATATATGTTTTTTTATTGTCTTTTTTTTTAATGGGATCACCGGATTTGTGAAGACAAGATTCAGGCAAGCCCGGACGGTCCACAGAGTTTAACAAGGTTTTTTTTAACATAGATCCACAGAATATTGTGATAAGTGTTTCAGTGTGAACAGGCATGGTATAATAAATTATGGGGTTCATCTATTTTATTTTTACTTTCATCATATTTTGCTTTGGTTTTGATACCCCCAAATTCTCTTTACAACGCTTCCTTTTCATAACCTATCATATTTTCATAAATCAGAGTCCATTTTCTGTAGGCTGTTTTTGAACCCAGGGAACGACGGGTACTTTTGCTAGTATATATATATATATATATATATATATATATATATATATATATATATATATATATATATATATATATATATAAATGATTTTTTATTGTTTTTTTTTTTTAATGGGATCACCGGATTTGTGAAGACAAGATTCAGGCAAGCCCGGACGGTCCACAGGGTTTAACAAGGTTTTTTAATATAGATCCATTTTATTTTTACTTTCATCATATTTTGCTTTGGTTTTGATACCCCCAAATTCGAAGGTATCTCTTTACAACGCTTCCTTTTCATAACCTTTCATATTTTCATAAATCAGAGTCCATTTTCTGTAGGCTGTTTTTGAACCCAGGGAACGACGGGTACTTTTGCTAGTGTTATATATATATATATATATATATATATATATACTTGCATATTCCGCAAATTATGAATGTTGCATACACGCATCAGAAATCATATTGAAGCATCAATTCTATCAGCAATTTCTGCAACATTAAACATTACCATGAATTGAATTCTTAGATTAGGAAATGAAGAGTTCTGACAAGTTCGAAGATTATTAAGTCCCCTTGTGTATTCGAAGTGAAATAAGTTTTTTTTTTCCTTTGTTGTTGCACAGCAATAAAATATTTAACTTGATGAATTTTGTGTCATTGCTTATGAAGACATTGTTATTTATTTATTTTTTTTTTTTTAAAGGCAATGTCCATTTATTGGTCTATCATTAGTGATCGGCAAATTTATAGAGTGATTTTGATTTTCGTAACAGAGTTCGTCTTTAAAACTCTGCCAAAAATCAGGTAATTATCTAATCAATATAAAATTTTTACCAATTAATAAGTAAAGACTGCACTTTATATGGGTGTAATTTTTTTTTCATATTCGTTGTATGAATATATTTTGGGGGACTTCATACCTCTCCTCCTTCCTCATTTGTTCCTTATTCGGCCCCTTAAAGTCCAAACGATCCACTAAGCACACACTCATTTTGTGGTAGCAGGGTACACGAGTATAGAAAAACAAAAGAAAAAATATTTCACAGAGTGCTTTCGATATCATGAATTGAATTCTTAGATCAAAAATGATGAGTTCTCTTGTGTATTTGAAGTGAAATAGGGTATTTTTGTTTTTGGTGTTGCACAATAAAATATTTAACTTGATGAGTTTTGTGTCATTGCTATTGAAGATATTGTTATTTTTTGAGAGACATTGTCCATTTATTGGTCGATCATGTTAGAGTTTGTCAGAATTCTCCCGCTAGTCTCTAACGTTTTCGTCTGAAATATCATTTTTATTTCTGAAATTGTAGATTAAATATAAAAACATTACAGAATGTATCTATCATTTAATTTTTTATAGACAATTTATTTTTATATATACAATTTTTTTTATCTATATAATTTATTTTTATATACTTTTTTTATATAATTTTTTGAATAATTATTTATATAATCTATCTTATATATAATTTATTTTTTTATATAATTTTTGTATAATTATTTATATAATCTATCTTATATATAATTTTTTTTTTTTATATAATTTTTGTATATAATTTCTATATACAATTTATTTCTTTATATAACTGATTTAATTTCGATAATTTATTTTTTATAAAGTATTTTTGTAGTGGAATGGGGACAAAAATGGATAGTCACATTCAATGCTGCCAAAACTAAGCTTGTTTCCTTCAACAATTACAAGAAACCACCAATAGCTATGGCTAATGATACATTACCTGAAAATAGTTCATTCAAACTCCTCAGCTTAATGTTTACAGGGAACACGAGTTGGAACAGATGCATATAGAGTATTGCCACGTCTGCTGCAAAGAAGGTGGGCTCTCTCTATGATGCCAGAGAGTTTGCTTATGTCCAAAAGTATCCTGTACCTCTACAAGGCCACTATTTGACCAAGTATGGAGTACTGTTGTCACATTTGGGCTGGTGTACCCGCTACTATTCTCTCACTCCTGGATAGGGTTCAAAAGAGAGTCGCTAACCTAATTGGTTCTGAACTGTCTGCTGGGCTTAAGCCTCTGTCTCATTGACAAAATATTGCATCCTTCCGCCTGTTTTACAAGTATTTTTTTTTTTTTTTACATAGGCATCACCACATTATCAAGGCCAAGAGGCCACTCAAGGATAAGGGTTAAAGAGTGTACAGTAGAAATTGGACAATATAGTAATCATTAGTAATGAAAATTCGGTAAATTTGATAATTTATATGGAACGGCTCATCAAGAACTTATTTACGTTAGACTTGAACACAACCATATTGTAGTCAGCCGGAAAGCAGGAAAACGGAAGACAATTCCACAGGCGTGCAGTTCTAAGAAAGAAGCTTCGTTCATGGAATCTGCGTTTAGGTTTAGACACAGATAAAGAGTGGGAGGGAATTAGTGATAGTATTTACAGCTAGACGAGTGTTTCTTGTGAAAGTTTGGCGAGGGGGGACCATAGATTGAAGCTCAGTCGAACACTTTCCATGAAAATAACGATACATCAGAGACAAACTCGCAACATCTCTTCTGTGAGATAGAGGTTGCAAGGAAGAGAAAAGGACATCTCCTACGAGGCTACAAAGTCTATTTTGAACTCTATCAAGGCAGGACAAGTCCTTTCTAGCAGCTCCTGCCCAGATGTGGCAACAGTATTCCATCCTTGGACGTACCTGGCTCTTATATAGATAGAGAATAGCATCAGCAGTGAGATTTCTACCGGATCGATAACAATAATAATAACGGTAGATGCTCCGACGAGCTAGAAGCCCTTGCATACCCTTGACGAAAATACAACCGAAAAACCCGGCAAGCAGCAAAATCCCACCCATACACAGTAGAGATCCCCAGATTCCAGAAAACCTCCTAATCTAATAGTTTCTTCCCCAGAACAGCTAGATTTTGGAATTCAATCTCGGATCCGTTTCCCAGACTGTACTGACATGCAGAAATTCAAGTGTCAAGTGAATAGACATCTTGCTGCTAAACTCCCTAAATAGTGTACCTGCACTTATATTCAGATAGTAGCCCTCTTCATCAAAGTGGCACTATGCCTTGTTTGGGGTGAAAATGCAATAAAAAATTTAAAAACAACTTGAAATTTGGAATATAAACGTTTGTCATTTATTTTTATTTTTTTAATTATATTTTTTAGATATTTTAGATAAGGATTGATAATTTGTATTATTTGGAATACTGTTCTCATCTGGGTTGTTATTTTCTTGAAGTATCATATGGAAGGGGAGGGGACAACCCCCGGTAATTAGAAAAACAAAGGTTTAAAAATAATATTTATTAAAGGAAAAGGTTAGAATCGTACCCAGTAATTAGAAATTGAAAAGAATACATATTGCAATTTCGATACAATGATAGGTATATAGAGCATTGTCCAGTGTGTTAGAAATAACTATACCAATCGCTAGGCCAGAGTACCTAGAATCGGACAATATGTAATATGTAAATCCACGTGAGGAGAATCACATGTTTGAGCACGTTTTGACGTCATAAAGAAAGATAGATACAAATATTCAGTTAATTTGTATCAGTCAGCAGGGGAGTGAAGTTAGCCGAATCCTTTTGGAAGCGACGAAAAAAGGAAAGCAAGACAATGTGATTCTGCAAGGCATTCGAATCCCTGATCATCTCATCATGACCAGCTGGAATGAATAAAGACCATCCTGTTATTTGTAAGTCTTCAACCTGAATGGTAATGTGTTTTTGTGATTTGTCTTTGTAATAGAACATTTATATGTTACACCTTTCCAAAGTGTTAACTGCCTGTCGCCCTCCTCAAAAGTGTTAACTGTCTGTCGCCCTCCTCAAAAGTGTTAACTGTCTGTCGCCCTCCTCAAAAGTGTTAACTGTCTGTCGCCCTCCTCAAAAGTGTTAACTGTCTGTCGCCCTCCTCAAAAGTGTTAACTGTCTGTCGCCCTCCTCAAAAGTGTTAACTGCCTGTCGCCCTCCTCAAAAGTGTTAACTGCCTGTCCCCGTCCTCAAAAGTGTTAACTGCCTGTCGCCCTCCTCAAAAGTGTTAACTGCCTGTCGCCCTCCTCAAAAGTGTTAACTGTTTGTCCCCGTCCTCAAAAGTGTTAACTGCCTGTCGCCCTCCTCAAAAGTGTTAACTGTTTGTCCCCGTCCTCAAAAGTGTTAACTGTCTGTCGCCCTCCTCAAAAGCGTTAACTGTCTGTCGCCCTCCTCAAAACTGTTAACTGCCTGTCGCCCTCCTCAAAACTGTTAACTGTCTGTCGCCCTCCTCAAAAATGTTAACTGTCTGTCGCCCTCTTCAAAAGTGTTAACTGTCTGTCGCCCTCCTCAAAAGTGTTAACTGCCTGTCGCCCTCCTCAAAAGTGTAAACTGCCTGTCGCCCTCCTCAAAAGTGTTAACTGTCTGTCGCCCTCCTCAAAAGTGTTAACTGCCTGTCGCCCTCCTCAAAAGTGTTAACTGTTTGTCCCCGTCCTCAAAAGTGTTAACTGTCTGTCCCCGTCCTCAAAAGCGTTAACTGTCTGTCGCCCTCCTCAAAAGCGTTAACTGCCTGTCGCCCTCCTCAAAAGTGTTAACTGCCTGTCGCCCTCCTCAAAAGTGTTAACTGCCTGTCGCCCTCCTCAAAAGTGTTAACTGCCTGTCGCCCTCCTCAAAAGTGTTAACTGTCTGTCCCCGTCCTCAAAAGTGTTAACTGTCTGTCCCCGTCCTCAAAAGCGTTAACTGTCTGTCCCCGTCCTCAAAAGTGTTAACTGTCTGTCCCCATCATAAATAACGTATCTCCCCTCAACGTGTAAATTTCAGATCTCTCTCACATCTATATCCCTTCTACAACAAATAATCGTTCCATTTTCATATGTCTCCCAAGAATAATATGAAATTTCCAAGAATTGTTGTCGTCATCATCATCGTCGTCGTCGTCACAATATACGCCGTTATCAAGCACATAAAATGTCTACCGAAAAGACCAAAGAATACTTCTGTCGTCGCTGTCATCGATTATATATTAATAGAATAGCGTATGTGGGTTATTTATTTTGTGTGTCACGCTTACATCCGAGTGACTGTCGTTTAATTGTTATGGACTTCCATTTCTTGTAATAAAAATTTTTACAAAAAATTCTTTACAAGTTCTTTTTCGGTTTCGATTATAGCTGATGGCACTCAAGTTATTTATTTTGTTATAAATAATTTTACCAAGAATTCTTCATAAGTTTTGGTTTCGGTTTTGATTATAGCTGATAGCACTTAAATCATCTATATTTTTTATAAATAATTTTACCAAGAATTCTTCATAAATTTTGGTTTCGGTTTCGATTATAGCTGATGGCACACCAGCAATCTATTTCTTTTATAAATATTTATATCAAGAATTCTTGATCGTTCATTATATGCCCCCACCCCCGATATGTACACCCGCTATACAACAATTGGTCGAAACAAAATGGGTGCTAATAGTATATACAAGCTGATAGCCATGGTGTTTTGTAATTAAAAAAAAACATCATTTGTTAAATCAACATTAAATTTTATTTACATAATAAGTTACTTGGCCTTTTGGTCAGGATCAAAGTGTAGTATCTGTTCCGGCAGATGCTGCAGGCTATGACTAGCTATGACTAGCAAAGACCAGATGTGGGGGCAACCCCACATGCCTGACCTTTAACCAGCTCCCATTTCCCACCTCTCGGGAGCTGGTCCCCTTTTTCCCTTCCCCCTCCCTTCACTCCTCACATTAAAAATTGGCCTTGTGCCTAATTTGCTCGGTGGGGGAGCAAATAAATACCATCTGTTCTTCAGATGCTGCACTTCCATTTCTTGTTCTCTTTCGGTGGAGGAGAAATCCTTCACGACTGAGACAATTTTTATTTTTGTACCTTTTCTCCACGTTAAAAAACGACCCTGGTGTCTAACTCTGTCCCGTGGGGAGGCATTGTAAATAGGTACAATAATAGCGTGACAAGAAACTTTGGGTCTGTATGTGGGTTGCTTGGTGCGGGCGACAGTAGAAGTGTCACTGCTGGTTTTTTTTCTCTTGCTCTGAGTGACCGACTTTGTTTATGCTTTATATTGACATCAACCACATTCCTTGATTAGAAAATAGCCAAACTTTGAAATATCGTCTGAATAATCCAGCTACATTATATTTGTACATAGTTGCATGAATACTGATTCTGTTGCAATGGAGGCAATAAAAAAGATATCAATCGAAAGACTATATTTCGATTCCCCTTGTTGATGAGGAGCTAAAAATGAAATTTAGGAATGCAATAACTTTGGTATTTTCATTTTAGTGACAAATGATTGGTAAACAAAAAAAAAAAAAAATGGCAAATGAAACTTAAGGGTTTCGACGGAAATCGGAAACAATGTGTGACAAGTTTTTTTAGGTTTACATTTTCAACAATAGCAAACAATAAACAACGAACCAAAACTCAAGATTAAAGAGTAAAAATAAAAAATAAAAACTATGCATAAAACAGAGCAATATAAATTCGAGAATCAAAATTACTATTTTTATTGTGTGTGTGTGGGTGGGGGGGGGTAAGACACAGATAAGATTATTGTACCTATTTACTATGCCTCCCCACGGGACAGAGTTAGACACCAGGGTCGTTTTTTAACGTGGAGAAAAGGTACAAAAATAAAAATCGTCTCAGTCGTGAAGGATTTCTCCTCCACCGAAAGAGAACAAGAAATAGAAGTGCAGCATCTGAAGAACAGATGGTATTTATTTGCTCCCCCACCGAGCAAATTAGGCACAAGGCCAATTTTTAATGTGAGGAGTGAAGGGAGAGGGAAGGGAAAAAGGGGACCAGCTCCCGAGAGGTGGGAAATGGGAGCTGGTTAAAGGTCAGGCATGTGGGGTTGCCCCCACATCTGGTCTTTGCTAGTCATAGCTAGTCATAGCTTGCAGTATCTGCCGGAACAGATGGTATTTATTTGCTCCCCCACCGAGCAAATTAGGCACAAGGCCGATTTTTAATGTGAGGAGTGAAGGGAGGGGGAAGGGAAAAAGGGGACCAGCTCCCGAGAGGTGGGAAATGGGAGCTGGTTAAAGGTCAGGCATGTGGGGTTGCCCCCACATCTGGTCTTTGCTAGTCCTAGCTAGTCATAGCTTGCAGTATCTGCCGGAACAGATACTACACTTTGATCTTGGCCAAAAGGCCAAGATTGTAGCTCAAATTCGACAACTAAAACATACAAAAATTTTCAAGATAGAAGAGGTAGAACTGTTCAAAACTGAAATTAGAAACGGCAAAAAGAATAAAAGAATTTAATATAAAATGCTGGCCAACAGATGAGGGGGCTTCATATTGCAATAAGCCTAAAAGTTATGTTTATTCAGCTCCAATCTCAGAAAGGAAAAAATGGAGGAAAAATTCTTATTATTTTATTACCTTTCTTTTTTAAAAAAAAAAAAAAAAAAAAAAAATTCCACTTCCAGAAAAAAAAAAAAAAAGGAGGGGAAAAATTGCTCTTATTTAAAAAAAAAAAAAAAATTCTTACCCAACACCCCATCACAATTTCTTATTTTGTTGGTTTCATTTCTTTTCGGCTACAGGCAAGAAAAAGTTGCACAATCAACAGTCAAATGTTTACCAACTTCATATCGAGCCTGTCACCTCCAGGCAAATAAGAAAGAAAACAATTACTTCCGGCATAGAAAGTCTTTGCTCAATAATTTAACATGACAGCCAATCACCGTTTGACACGTTGGATTGATTTGTAATTTTATTTGATTCTTATTGCTTTAATAAAACAAATAAGTGCAGTACTATAGGTTCAAAAGGCTGATCTAGTTGACAAAAAAAAAAAAAAAAAAAAAAAAAAAAAAAGATCGAAATATCGAAATCCGTCTCGTTCCGACTAAAGAATTTTAAATATTAAAAACATTGATTCAAAAGATATGAACTTTAATGGTGGATCAGGCCTTTATTTCTGCTTCATTCACATTTGATAAAGGATCACTCATAATTCATTGCAAATGTAAGACTAATATATCACAATCTCTTTTAAGTCGGAGCGAGTAGCAACCTTGATTGAAGTCAGTGTCCCTAATGATGGAGGTCTGAACAGAGCTGAAAGAGAGAAATAGACCAAATATCAAGGTCTTATGTATGATATGAAAAGAAACTGGAATGTTAGGGAGATATCAATCATACCATACACTTGAACTACTGTACTGACGTGCAGAAGTTCAAGTGCAACGTGAACAGACATCTTGCTGCCCAAATCCCTACATAGTACCCCAGTAATTTTTTTCCCCTGATAGTAGCCCCCTACATCAAAGTAGCAATGTGCCTTATTTGGGGTGAAAATGTAATAAAAAAATTTTTAATACCAATTATTATAGGTGCAACAGGACTTATGAAGAAGAACCTGAAGTCCTACCTAACTAATATTCCTGGTGAACCAAGTGCAAAAGAGATCCAGACAATTTCTCTTAAGGGAACGGTGAGGATACTAAAAAGAGCTCTCGGTTGATTTCAATAAAAGGCAGGGCAATGTTGGCAGCTGGTTTGGCTGCCCCATACCCAGCGTTAATCTTCAAAGGAAGAACATTAAACAAAAAACAAAAAAGTTCTGATGATATTAACCGTTTAAAAGCAATAATTACTAAATTACACATACACATCTTCCATTACAAGATTAAAAGCGGTGTGTAAAAATGATGATAAAAACGGAATTTTTTCACAGAAGGCTACAGTAAAGAGAAATCGGAAAATTCCATTAGAAGCTACGATCGTCATCATTCTAGCATATGAATCCAAAAAGAGTCTATTGTTGGCATTGGTTTCCTAGATATGTTTCAAGTCGTAATTCTTTGGAAAAATACATCAGGGATTATGGGATGGATTACATAAAAGTTGCCAACATCCACAGTGGAACAAACTGGATTCAAACTTGAGACGCTCAGCTTGTCAGTCCATGTCATAAACTGCTAGACCATCGTCATATATATATATATATATATATATATATATATATAAAAGGCAAAAGTGGCGTGCATATTTTTGTATGTCCAAGAAAGGCTTGTACTCCGGGGCGGTACTATTCCTTACAACTGTTTATATGCCCCCTAGATTATAATATCTACGATTTGCGAAGAGACATTGTGTCTAGATTTATTTTGATCGACTTTTATAAAATTTGTGCTATTTCGCTGTGTCGCGTGTTTATTTATACTAAAAAGCCAAACAAAGTGAAACTCTTGGAGCGAGGTAATTCCCTGGCCTTCCCGCCGGGGACGTTCAGAAAGCAAATCAGCTTTGATCAATGTGGTGAAAACTGTCATATCAGACAATTGCTATTCATTTGGACACTCCCCCTTTTTATGGGGGAGCTGGTGTCCCTCCCCCCCCCAACAAAACCAAATAAAGTGCCTCGCAGTAAAAGTTAAGTACGGGATTTTATTCCTCTATGACATGATGTTTGACCTCATTAAATTCACGCACACCTGTCACTTAACTTTTTTAATCGTTTAATTTCATCCACTCTCATTCCACTGCCTTCGTAGTATTGAGGTAAGTTATCACGCTTTTTTTTTTCACTTTTTTTCTCAAGGATTCGTGTTCGAGCCTACCTCCCTCCCAAAACCTGGCACCCACGCTAGTCTATAGCATAAACGGCAAAATGTACATGTGTTTATATGTCTCCCAAAAACTTGTCTTGTATCTATTTGCTTCCCCACCAAAGCAAATTAGGCACAAGGCCGTTTTTAATGTGGGGTAAAAACCAGCTCCCCTAAAAGTAGGCAAAAAGGGGGCACTCTGGTTACCAAAAATAATAATTGTCCCAGTATAGAGGGTTTCCCCTCCATTGACTGGTACAAATTATCTTAAGTGCAGCATCTGCAGAACAGATTGTATTTATTTGCTTCCCCACCGAGCAAATTAGGCACAAGGCCGTTTTTTAATGTGGAGAGAGAGGGAGTGGGGAGGGAAAAGGGGGACCAGCTCCCGAGAGGTGGGAAATGGGAGCTGGATAGTAACTGTTGGTCTGTAGGGTGATCCCTACATTGAGCAAGGTCTGATATGTGGGATTACCCCCACATATGGTCTTTGCATGGTCTTTGCTTGCAGTATCTGCCGGAACAGATGGTATTTATTTGCTCCCCCACCGAGCAAATTAGGCACAAGGCCGATTTTTAAAGTGAGGAGTGAAGGGGAAATGGGGACCATCTCCCCGGGGAGTAGGGGAGCTGGATAGTGACAATTGGTATGAAGGGTTGCCCCTACATTGACCAATAACTTATATGTGGGGTTGCCCCCACATATGGTCTTTGCTTGCAGTATCTTATATTCATCCTCCTCCATGGCCATCCAACACCCTGATGCTGACGTCATCAGAGTTACCTTCTCCTAGATATATCTTAACTTAGACTAGGTGTCCATCTCTCTCAGTTAATGAATGTACCTCCAGATACCAACCTGGAAATTTCTTACGACTTAGCAAGGTACATACAGCGTCTTCCCAAATAGTCACCCATCTGGTGCTGGCCAGGCTCATCGTTGCTTAACTTCGGTGATCTGGCGGGAACCAGTGCAGTGTGTTAACGGGATCATGCCATATATACGTGACATTTACAGGATCCTAAATACCAAAGATGGATGATGAAGAAAACATTTTCAAAACAAGCAATTATTTGTGATCTCCCTCTACCTCCCCCTCTCTCTCTCTCTCCCTCTATCCCCCTCTCTCTCTCTCTCTCTGCGTGTTTGAATGCATGACTGCTACTCAATGTGCTAAGCACGAGAACATTTTGTCATTTTGTTGACTTACTCAACAAAAGATAAGTATTAAACATAATAGGTATGTTTTTTTTGTTTTTTTTTAACACGGGCATCACCACATTATCAAGGCCCAGAGGCCACTCAAGGATAAGGGTTAAAGAGTGTACAGTAGAAATTGGACAATATAGTAATCATTAGTAATGAAAATTTGGTAAATCTGATAACTTATATGGAACGGCTCATCAAAAACTTGTTTACGTTAGACTTGAAAACAACCATATTGTAATCAGCCGGAAAGCAGGAAAACGGAAGACAATTCCACAGGCGAGCAGTTCTAAGAAAGAAGCTTTGTTCATGGAATCTACGTTTAGGTTTAGGCACAGATAAAGAGTGGGGGGAATTATTGATAGTGTTTACAGCTAGACGAGTGTTTCTTGTATGTAGGTATGTAGATGGTCGTGAATACACATATTTACATATGCAAAAATATTCAACTTTTAAACTCGGGTTCGATTGTTTGGATCAGGACAAGTGAGTTGGCAAAACCAGTTTGTTTGTTTTGTTTTTTTTTAATCGCTACTATTATATATAAGTCATTTTTTATGTGGGTTTGTGTTCCTTATTCATAGGTTCCGAAACAGCTGAGCCTCTCTCTTGCAAATTTCACACAAAGCTGATTTATATGTCTGGCAGTGTTCTTAGATATGTTTTGTACAGAAAATTCACCCGATAAGTATCGAAAATCAAAAAAATCCGATCTGATAAATAGTCTTTTCTTATAGATAAAAAAAGAATTTCTGCAGGGGAATATTTTACGTCACACAGGCCAAGGTTACAACGGTGATAGGTAAAATATTCCCCTGTAAAAATTCTTTTTTTATCTATGAGGAGAAAGACTATTTTTAAGATCGTCAAACACAAATATCAGCTGACGTGATACTGTAAACAAACACAGACGGAATTTGATGAACAACATTATCATTATTTTAAAACAATTTTTTTTTTTTTTTTTTTTTTTTGCGAATTAGTCCACTGAGCAAATTATTCCTCGTATTATATAATAATCAATAGAGGATCGATTCTATAATAATACATACGCAATCTGCATAAATTAACATGTTTAAGTGTATTGTACAACTGGGCGTCCAGCTGGTAAAGAGATAAAAGTCATTTTATGTGTGCGAGTTCCTTCCTCATAGATTCCGAAACAGGACAAATGAGTTTGCAAAACCATTTTTTTTTTGTTGTTTTTTTTTTTTTTTAATCGCTACTATTATTAAAAAAAGTCATTTTTTATGTGTGTGTGTGTGTGTTCCTTATTCATAGGTCCCGAAACGATTGAGCCTCTCTTTTGCAAATTCCACACAAAGCTAATTTACATGTCTGGCAGTGTTCTTAGATATGTTTTGTACAGAAATTTATCCAATAAGTATCGAAAATCGAAAAAAACCCGATCTGAAAAATAGTCTTTCTTTCTCATAGATAAAAAAGAAGAATCTTTACAGGGGGAATATTTTACGTTACACCGGTCAAGGTTACACCAGTGTAACTAAAATATTCCCGTGTAAAAATTCTTTTTTTTATCTTCAGCATGTCCAAAAAAGTCCCTCCAAAATCAAAAATCTATTTAAGTTCAAAACCCTTCAGTAACTTTTTGAACACCTTGTATCAGAGAAGAAAGACTATTTTCAAGGTCATCGAGTTCAAATATCAGCTGACGTGATATTATAAACAAACACAGACGTAATTTGATGAATTCTATTATCATTATTATCTAAAAAAATTAGTCCACCAGACCAATTATTCCTCGTAATAATTAATATTCAATAGAGGATTGATTTTATAATGATACGTAGGCAATCTGCATAAATTAAAATAACTTGTTTAAGCGTATTGTACAAGCGGGCAACACTAGTAAAGAGTAAACTACTGAGCATATCTTTTGCAAATTTCACACAAAGTTAATTTTTACAGGGGAACACCGGTATAACCTTGCCCGGTGTAACGTAAAATATTCCCCTGTAAAAATTCTTTTTTTTTTTAACTATAAGAGAAGAAATGTTTATATAAGCCACTTCTGCATAGTTTTAGCGAGCTGGATTTACCCCCATTAAAAACCGACCTCCTCATGTCCTCTTGGGGGAGAGAAATGAATAAAGGCTTACAATGATTGTTAAAAAGATAAGATATTGAAATAGTGCTACACATACGCGGGGCGTGCAATAAGTAATGCTCCTGACCTACTTCCCATAGCAGGTCATATGATGGGGCATTATCACCATAAGTTTCTTTCATTTCATCAAAAGTCTCCTGTGATGTGCGTCCTTTCAAATACAAAAACTGGATTACTGCTCGACATTCAACAGGCTCCATTTCACACCTGACTCAGTTCAAACATCTGTAAAACAGAAACCACAATTAGTTCAGAGCTGTAATTTGCCACATAACCCGTAGAGATATAAATCATTGCACATGCAAAATTTCAGCTAGATCAGACAACTGGAAGTAGGCCAGAGGCATTACTTATTGCACGCCCCTCGTAATAAACAACATGGAGCCAGCCGTTTATGTGAAGAGCCGCCATCCAGAAGATCAGCTGCAGTAAAAAAAAAAAATTTAAAAAAATGGTCTGTGGGAGTTGAAACTCACAGGCTAACTCAATTATCGTCACTTAACTCTTGGCCACCAGAGGGCAAGATATACGTCACTTCCTGTTTCTTATATTTCTCTTTCACGCTGGACCCTCAAGCAGTCAACATGTAATCAAGAATCGTTCTGGTGGCATCGGCTACCAACCAGCTTACCTGAGGAATCTGTCAGCCTCTCATCAATTATAAATAACGTTACTCATCTCTCAACGAACTCTTATTCTTTCTATCTCTTAATATTTCTCATGTAAACTTATGTAAATAAATTGCATTCCTTCACTGATATATACCGGTGCGTTTTCGTCGTCATTATGCAAACTTTTGCTTTTCAATTCTTCTACCATCCAATACATTCACCATACACATGGGGACGGGATCGTCTATCACACAAGCAGACCATCCTGTCCTCTCAACAGGTCAACTATTATGCTATACAATACAACGATCATAAACTGAAACTCCTAGCCAATCAAATCATTGCAGATTGCGAGTGCATAACTCTCTACGTGTACCTAACATACGGTTTGTTGAAAAACTAATTCAGAATCAAGAAACAAATTTTTAATGAAAACTACTTGCAACAAACAATTGATTTGCTTTCATCATCATTGACAAAACAGGAAGTTAGTTAAATTGAATAACTATTATCCATAATGGGTATTAGACTGAGTTGATTTGCATATTTCTTTAATGTGTATTAAATACGCAACACGCGCACATCATATATACAACTCATATATATATATGAGAGAGAGAAAATACACAACACATACATTATATATACATTAAATACACAACGCACGCATCATATGTATCTTATTTGAAATATTCCGAATTTTATTATGTTTATATAACTAAGAATTCGGTAATCATTCACATCCCAATAAATTTTAAGTCAAGGTAACTTAATTTGCAAGCTTCAAAATTATCAGTTTTTGTAATCGAGCATTCATATCGTATTTTCACAAAATCAAGACAATAAAGATTGGATTGATAGCAACAAATTATGTATTTTCATTGTTCGTTACAAACGTTTCGCGACCATTCGGATGATTTCAAACCTTATATCGTTAGAAAATATTCACAAGAACGGCCTCTCTTCAGACGTTAAAAAACACTATTTTTTAATAAAAAAATATGGAATTCATTTCCGTTTTAAGGAAAACTATGATATGAAAAATTTACCTACATTTCTTCCTTCCGAGGTTTTTTCATTTTCTGTTTAAGAATTTTTTTTTTATATCGGTTTCCCGTTTTATAATTGTTAAGGATCTTATATATATGTATATATATATATATATATATATATATATATAATATAAAGCTAAATGTGTGTGTGGTCACGAATAGGCTCCTATATGGTTGACTATTTTAAAAAACTGATCACATATGATAAAAGATGTATCGAGACACAGGAATGAGTATTTTTGATCTGGCATAATGATGATTCATTAAAATTGTGGGGTCTGCGTTCGCGCCTGGTCCACAAAGTATGGAAATAAAATTTTTAAAATTAAAAAAAAAAACGTTTACAAGTGTTTCTGATATAGATGTACATAAGAATACTTTGATAAGTATGTTTTAACTTAAATAGGGATGGTATAATAAAATTGTGGGGGTCTGCGTTCGCGCCTGGCCCCCATAGTATGTAAATAGGCACAAACTTTAATAAAGACTTTTCATATCTATCTGCGTAAGTATACTTTGATAATTATGTTTCAGTTTGAAGAAATATGGTATAATAAAATTATGGGGTGTTCGTTCGCACCTCACCTCCATAGAATGGAAATATGTCACAAAGTTTAACAAGGTTTTTTAATATAGATCCACAGAATATTGTGATAAGTGTTTCAGTGTGAACAGGTATGGTATAATAAATTATGGGGTTTATCTATTTTATTTTTACTTTCATCATATTTTGCTTTAGTTTTGATACCCCCAAATTCAACCCAAATTTACAACCCTTCCTTTTCATAAATCAGAGTCCATTTTCTGTAGGCTGTTTTTGAACCCAGTCAACGACGGGTACTTTTGCTAGTATATATATAAAAGTGAACGTGCCTGTGTGTGTGTGTGTGTGTGTGTGTGTGTGTACATTTTCCTTCGCAATAACTCTTGATTTTCAGTCTACAGACTCGAAATTTAATATACAGGGTACTGAGATTTGGGAAAATCTATGTGATCGGTTTTCGGCCAGAAATTTGGCTGTTAAGGGGTCAAAGTTCAACGATTTGACCTTTGAGAACTCTACCAAACTCCTCCGACAATTTTGGGTCTAAACACTTGAAATTTTGGATACAGGTTCCTTGGACATGGATCTAACTCAATAAATCGATTTGAGGCCAAAACAATAAATCTTAAGGGGTCATAATATAAAACAATTGACCTTTTTTTGCTTTTGTTTTTTTTTTTGCTCAGCATACACCGCCAAACACCCGGGTAACGCCGGGCTCAAATGCTAGTATATATATATATATATATATATATATATATACGTTAAATACACAACGCACACATCATATAAAGTGCGTCGAGAAATTATATGCAAATAACAAATCATATTATTTTGCAAATAATTGTATTTGTCATGTTTTGTTTATTGTTTTTTTTTGTTTTTTTACATGGTAGTCACCATTTATCAAGGCCCGTTAGCCACTCGGGGATAAGGGTTATTGCATGTACAGTAATCAATGCAATAATCGTTAGTATTGGAAATGTGATAAAGTAACTTAAGGTGGTTCATCAGGAATTTGTTTATGTTGGACTTGAAGACATCCAAGTTGTAGTCAGATGGGAAACGGGCAAACGGAAAAGAGTTCCACAGGTGTGTCCTTCTAAGAAAGAAGCTTAGTTCATGGGATCTAGGTTTTGGTTTTGGCACAGATAAAGAGTGGGGAAAATTATTGACAGTAGTTTTAGCTAGACGGGTGTTTATCGTGAAAGATTGGCGAAGGGGGACCAGAGATTGAAGCTCAGACGAGCACTTGCCATGAAAGTAATGATAAAACAAAGACAGGCTCGCAACATCTCTTCTGTGGGAGAGAGGCTGCAGGGGAGAGAAATGTTTTGAATGTTATGAATTCTTTAGGATATTGTATACCTAGATTTGTCCTCACCGAAAAAAAAAAAAAAAGAAAAAAAAAAAAGAAAAAAAAAAGAAAAAAAAAAGAAGAAAAAAAAAGAAAGAAAAAAGAAAAAAAAAGAAAGAAAAAAGAAAGAAAAAAGAAAGAAAAAAGAAAAAAGAAAAAAAAAGAAAAAAAAAGAAAAAAAAAGAAGAAAAAAAGAAAAAAAAGAAAAAAAAAAGAAAAAAAAAAGAAAAAAAAAAAAGAAAAACACAATTTTTAGCCTTGAAAATAATTCTTATAATTTACAAAACAGACTAATCCGACTGTCAATAGTTTATTTACAGCTATAATTTTTTAACGTTTATTATATTTTTTCCATAGTCTCAAAAGGATAGAATTTTCTGTAAAGTTTTTAGCAGAGAGTTTTTTTGTTTTTGTTTTTTTATTACATTTTCACCTCAAACAAGGCACATTGCCACTATGGTGTAGGGGGCTACTATCAGGGGTAGCAACTACTGGGGCACTATGTTGGGATTTGGGCAGTAAGATGTCAGTTCACGTTGCACTTGAACTTCTGCATGTCAGTACAGTTGGGGAAGCAGGGACCTGGAATGGAATTCCAGAGTCTAGCGGTTCTGGGGAAGAAACTACTGGAGTAGAAAGATCTTTTACATCTAGGGATCTCTACTGTGTGGGGGTGGGATTTAGCTGCCTGTCGGGTTTGTCAAGGGTGTCTACGTCGTGGGGGCACAAGTGTCTGCAGTTCGTCAGAGCATTCACCATTAAAATACTTGTAGAACAGGCAGAGGGATGCAATGTTTCGTCGATGGGACAGAGGCTGAAGCTTAGATGCCAGTTCAGGGCCTATTAGATTGGCGACTCTCTTTTGAACCTTGAAATATTTTAAATCAATTCATAGAGATGCTTTAGATATATCATAACATATGATTTTTACAAAAAATAAAACATTTCTTGCACAGATGCACTCTTCCTTTTCAAGGGCTCTAACCAACCTGTTATCAAAATCTGATACTAAATTTGCAATTGCAAAGGCTGATATATTATTTGCAGCAAAATTAACTGCTTATCAAAAGGTCTCGTTTGCTGTTTAATTGCCTCCAATTCTGAAAAATTTCCCTTTTGAGAATGATCCACAGGTTTTCTATTGGATTTAAATCACAACCATTTGCGAGCCAGTCCATATACGTATCTCAAAAATAGTCTTTTCCTTTAACCATCTATAAATATAAAAGCGAAAATGTATGTATGTATGTGTGTTCGCTTTTTCTGTGTGTCTACAAAAGGCTTCTTTCAGAGAAGCGGTCGGTCGCTTCACAACTTTTTATAAGTTTTTATATCACATATAAATCGTAATATCTCACAGTTAACAACGAAGCTCGCCTGTCTATTTGATTTGCTCGATTTCAGGAAGATAAATATTCAATATTTGTCGCTCGCTGCACGTGGATTAGTCTTTTTCCTATAAAATCTTGGGGGGGGGGGGGGAAGAAAAAAAAAAGCGTTCAGCAGTAAATGAAATCCCACAGTCAAACTTGACCTCATTAACTCATTAAAACGAGCACCTGCTAAATCCAAGTAATTAAATAAATTCAAACGTGTTTCCGTAAGCATCTCACGGTTGGGCAATGGTTAACATCGCACTTTTTTTTCTTTTTTTTTCACAACTTTGCCTCAACGGTTCGGGTTCGATCCTCATACTTTCTTTTAACCCCCCCCACACACACACACACATCCAAACACCCGGACAACGCCGAGTACCCCTCGCTAGTGATTTTATAAACGTTGATGAGGGACTTGATGCGTGACTTGGTGCATAAAAATCATAGATCTCCTCTGGCCAATAGGTTGTTTTATCCAGCCATTCAAAGAAATGTTGATCTAAAAACGCACAGTAACTTTTGGAGTTTATTTTAACGCCATCTTCAACTTTAAATGGACCCACGATCTCATTGCTAATAATCCCAGCCTAAATCAGATTGATTCGCCACTTTGTTGACGTTTACCAAAATGTTTCGAGTCACGTCTGTTACAGATCTGTCCTCGCGCACGTCCAGTGTGATTTTTTTACTCATCAGTGAAAAAAACTTTATTAAAATCTGTTTTCATGTATTTCTTTGCCCACAATAACCTGTTATTTTAATATTTCTTTGTTAAAATATGTGTAGGGGACTAAAAATTAGAGGACACCGGGGAGGAGTAATCTGCCCCTGCTCTTACGCTTGCTGTCTTTTCCCTTTGGTCACGGGCAGACGGTTGCCTTTCCCTCTCAAGAAGAGGAGAACCTTTGTTCCACCACGAGGTGAGCTGTGAGAACTTTTTCCACCAGTCGGTGAGTCTTATCGAACTGTTGCTATCGTATTGTGTTTTATTGTTGTTTAAATGTTTGTCAGTGTATAATAAATGTGTAAACGTAATTGGGCAATTGTGTTTATTCATATATTTTTTGTTTAGTTAAAACTAACATATGCTTTTTTGGTTGGATTTCTCACATTAGCAAACTTAATACTTTACATCTTGTTTCTCTTGACCATTTAGAATCTCCATTTCCCTCAGATATGAAAGCACTTGATGCATTTGGGTTTCTAATTACTTCTCCACAGATACGACGAGACAGACCACGCTTAGTTAATTTCCTAAATCCAGCTTACTCTTTTTTCCTTCCTTGGTTTAATTCCTAATAGACAAATTTTATTTTATCTAGAAGAGAAAGACTCTTTTTATGATGGGAGTTTTTCGATTTTCGATACTTATCAGATGAATTTCTGTAAAAAAAAAAAACATATCTAAGAACACTGCCAGACATATAAATCAGCTTTGTATGGAATTTGCAAAAGATATGCTCAGCCGTTTCGGAACCTATGAGGAACGAACTCGCACACATAAAATGACTTTTATCTCTTTACCAGATCTCTTTATGCAGATTGTGTATGTATTATTATAGAATCGATCCTCTATTGATTATTATATCTTACGAGGATTAATTTGCTCGGTGGACTAATTCACAAAAAAAAAAAAAAATTTAAATAATAATGATAATGTTGTTCAAATTCCGTCTGTGTTTGTTTACAGCATAACGTCAGCTGATATTTGTGTTTGACGATCTTAAAAATAGTCTTTCTCCTCATAAATAAAAAAGAATTTTTACAGGGGAATATTTTACCTATCACCGTTGTAACCTTGGCCGGTGTGACGTAAAATATTCCCCTGTAGAAATTCTTTTTTTTATCTATAAGATAAGAAAGACTATTTATCAGATGGGATTTTTTCGATTTTCGATACTTATCAGGTGAATTTTCTGTACAAAGCATATCTAAGAACACTGCCAGACATATAAATCAGCTTTGTGTGAAATTTGCAAAAGATAGGCTCAGCCGTTTCGGAACCTATGGGGAAGGAACTCACACATAAAAAATGACTTATATATAATAGTAGCGATTAAAAAGAAAAAAAAAACTGGTTTTGCAAACTCACTTGTTTTGATCCAAACAATCGAACCCGAGTTTAAAAGTTGAATATTTTTGCATATGTAAATATGTGTATTCACGACCATCTACATACCTATTATGTTCAATACTTATCTTTTTGGTGAGTAAGTCACCAAAAAGTTCTCGTGCTTAGCACATTGAGTAGCAGTCATACATTCAAACACGCAAAGAGAGGGGGGGTAGAGAGAGAGGAGGGGGGGTAGAGAGAGAGAGAGATCACAAATAATTGTTTGTTCTGAAAATGCTTTCTTCATCCATCTTTGGTATTTAGAATGCTGCAAATGTCACGTATTCCAAGATAGGCAACACTTTACACCTACCATCCACGCCGTCCGGTGCAAAATGATAATATCAGTCGTCGTATCGCTTCTTGCATTCAAACCACGCCTTCCTTGATCTGCCACGCTCTCTAGTGTCCGAGATATGTAAAGAAGTTATGAAACGGATGCAAGAGGCGAAACACAGTACACGTCAAAGACGTTGAGTGCATAAGACATCCGTAATCTCACGAAACACAGCACATAAAACATTAAGGATCAACGCTCTAAGGTAATTACATTGTTCAATGACACATGCAACCCTCATCTCTGATTCAAATACATTGAATACGACTAATAGTTTATAGTGTTTGGCTAAATAACAAGTAAACATATCTCACAGCTGCAGATCATATATATATATATATATATATGATTTTCAGAATGTGAGAGATTGTATATAATAAATTCCACAGCCAAACAACGTCGCAGCCCACAAGAGCCATGACAGTCAAAGAACCGGAAGTCCAAGACTCGAGTTTCGCCCTCATTTGGGCTCATCAGTTAGACACATCCAAACTCAGGATTCGAAACCCGAGCCTCTTGCATACAAGGCAAGCACTCTACCAACTGAGCAAACGCCATGCACACGAGAATTTCTATTAACCAACACAGATCAAGCAAACCGCGCCGAAATCCGACTGTGAAATGAACCTACATCGTCTCAACAAGGGACGCGGTCATCCAACCAGCTTGATCTGTGTTGGTTAATAGAATTTCTTGTGTGTAGGGCGTTTGCTCAGTTGGTAGAGTGCTTGCCTTGCATGCAAGTGGTTCGGGTTTCGAATCCTGAATTTGGATGTGTCTAACTGATGAGCCCAAATGAGGGCGAAACTCGAGTCTTGGACTTCCGGTTCTTTGACTGTCATGGCTCTTGTGGGCTACGACATTGTTTGGCTGTGGAATTTATTATATATATATATATATATATATATATATATATATATATATATATATATATTAAAAAGTTTGACTCATGTCCAAAAATTGGTTGAGCAATTTAGTAGAGACCGCAGAGGTCAAATTTTTCTTAACTTTGACCCCAATTTTGACTCCTTAACATTTATTCTTTTGGACTCAAATCGAATTAAAACGTTTGTATCCATGCCTAAGGAACCTACATCTAAAATCTCAAGTGTTTAGACCAAAAATTGGCGGAGGAGTTTGGTAGATTTTTCAAAGGTCAAATCGTTGAACTTTGACCCCTTGACAGCCAAATTTCTGGCCGAAAACCGATTAAAAAGATTTTTTTCAAATCTCAATACCCCTTATGTAAAATTTCGAATCTATAGACTGGAAGTTGACAGCAGTTTGATAGGGAAATGTAAACACACAAACAAACAGACAATTTCACTTTTATAGATATATTTCCCTGTGTATGTGTGTATATATTTAAAGAACTGAATGATATCACCATCAAGTAGTCAATTCAAAGCAAAATCAATAACGCGAATAGTTAAGTACATTTAAAATGTCAAGAAATATATAAGATAGAAAGTCTTCTTTGCAATAATTTCTCATTCATTTTTTTTTTTTTCTCTCAAAGACAAAACTGTCAAGTGGCCTATCCTCTTTATACTAAATCAATTTATCTAAAGAGGTTTTGGTTAAAAAAAAAAATTGTTTTTCCTTCTTTTTTTTCTTTTAGAAATACTTAATTTTGTTTTTTATTATATTATACAGGTGAGAGATTAGTGTATACGAGGTGGAACGATAGAATTCTCACCCTTGCATAGACGACATGATTCCATTTCCGTTTGATGTAACCCGGTTTTCTGTTTTTGTTGCAGACTATCTACTAGTTGGCCAGTTTACAAATCCTAAGAACGACAGGAGTCTTCTATCATGTCTGAAAGTGACACAATGTTCAACGACCGAGATCAGAGGTGCGCCGCTGTACAACTCATGCTGTCTACCGATCCACGTTATGACAACAGGACCATTGCCAGCATCCTCAAAATGTAAATCCAGACGGTTCAAAACTTAAGGGCACTGCTCAACGAAGTTTCCAGCCACAATTATTGTCTTTTTTTTTTTTTTTTTTTTTTATTACATTTTCACCCCAAACAAGGCAAATTGCCACTTTGGTGTAGGGGGCTACTATCAGGGGCAACAACTACTGGGGTACTATGTAGGGATTTGGGCAGCAAGATGTCGGTTCACGTTACACTTGAACTTCTGCACGTCAGTACTGTTGGGGAAGCAGGGACCTGGAATGGAATTCCAGAGTCTAGCGGTTCTGGGGAAGAAACTATTGGAGTAAAAAGATCTTTTACATCTAGGGATCTCTACAGTGTGGGGGTGGGATTTAGCAGCCTGTTGGGTTTGTCGAGGGTGCTCACGTCGTGGGGGCACAAGTGCTTGCAGTTCGTCAGAGCATTCACCACTAAAATACTTGTAGAAAAGGCAGATGGATGCAACATTTCGTCGATGGGACAGAGGCTGAAGCTTAGATGCCAGTTCAGGGCCTATCAGGTTTGCGACTCTCTTTTGAACCTTGTCAAGGAGCGAGAGACTAGTAGCAGATGCACCAGCCCAGATGTGGCAGCAATACTCCATACATGGGCGAATGGTGGCCTTATAGAGGTACAGGATACTTTCGGGTGTTAGTAGTTTTCTAGCACGGTAGAGAGAGCCCACCTTTCTTGCAGCGGCCCTGGCAATGCCTTCAATGTAATTGTTCCAACTTTGGTGTGATTTCAAGTGAGGGCCACATCATGCCACCTCACATTTTCGAAGTCAGCTTGAAAGACAACACCAAAGTGTACCTGGATTTGCTGAAGAGTGTGGTGATCCCCTGGTGCAATCATGTGGCCACTGCCAGACCCTAAGTGTGGCAGGAGGACTCGGCACCAGCCAACAAATCCAAAGGGACCCAGGCTAGGCTTCAAAAGGAGTGCTGCGACGTTGTACCCTTCTCTCACTGGCCCTCCTCCACCTCAGACCTGAACTCGCTGGACTATTTCGTTTGGTCATCCGTCGAGAACTTATCAACATGACCCCCCCCCCATAATACCAAAACCAACCTGATTGCTGCCATCCACAGAGTATTTGCGTAGCTCCCACCGACACTTGTGGAAAAGGCATGCTCCTAGTTCTGGACCCATATCAAGATGGTGATTGAGACTGAAGGTGCCTATGGAATTGTCTTCCGTTTTTCTGCTTTCCAGCTGACTACGTTATGGTTGTCTTCAAGTCTAACGTAAACAAGTTTTTGATGAGCCGTTCCATATAAGTTAACAAATTTACCGAATCTCCATTACTAACGGTTACTATAGTGTCCCATTGACTACTGTACACTCTTTAACCCTGATCCTCGAGTGGCCTCTTGGCCTTGATAAGTGGTGCCGCCTATGTAAAAAAAAAAAAAAAAAAAAAAAAAAAAAACATAGAATAGATGTCAGCTCTACTACATAATCAAATTACCGGAATTGATTTTTTGTTTCAATAAAAGTTTCAAAATGAAGCTGCAGTGTTGTTTTTCATGGCTTGAAGGCAAATGTGCAAATGTTTTACCGCATTAACAATTCTTTGCAAAAAAAAAAAAAAAAAAAAAAAAAAACTATGCTACTCTCCTCTTCATTTATGTCATCTTCTTACATTCTTTCCAATGCTAGTATTACTTTAAAACATTCAATGTGCACACAACCAAGTAAACAAGAGTTTCGGTATACTTACTTACCTCGCTGATGACCACCACTTCAGAAGAAATGCTTGCCATCATCCAGTGTGCACAATAACAAGCAAGCCACGTTAGCAGCCAAATATTGTAATGGTTAGAAACGTCGACTGTCGCCTAGGTTTAATCTTGGCTTGTAGTAATTGCTAGTCCAGCCATACTGAAACGCTGTGATATAGTGATGACTGTGGATGACTATAAATGCTCCCTATCTTGGGTTGAGCATATCTGGGAGTGAAATAACAAACTGCCACTAACGACTACAATACGGTCGTCTTCAAGTCCAACATAAACAAGTTCTTGATGAGCCATTCCACTTAAGTTAACAAATTTACCGAATTTCCACAACTAACAATTACTATAATATTGTCCCATTGACTACTGTACACTCTTTAACCCTTATCCTCGAGTGGCCTCTAGGCCTTGGTAAGTGGTGCCGCCTATGTAAAAAAAAAAAAAAAAAAGTGTATAATACAATGTTCTTTAAGTAAACAAATGAAGCTCAGGCGTTTGGACAATGATTGATCACTGTAATTTCACATACCCATCTTAGCAGCAGCCAAATAGCATCACAGTTAGAAGTCCCGACTGTCGTCTAGGCGGTCGAGTTTCAATCCTGGTTTAAGGTAGTTGTTAGTCTAGACACATTGAAGAGCTGTGAATGATATATATATATATATATATATATATATAATCATCCACATACAGTACTGTTTTGCTGTATCACAGCTCATCAGTGTGGCTAGACAGAATGGCAACTAGCTCAAGCCAGGATCGAAAACCGACCGCCCGTACGACAGTCAAGGCTTTGAACCATTACGCTAATCAGCAGCTGCTGTGTGGGTACTGAATTAACAATGTTTTGACATGGTCCGAATACCTAAGCTCAATTTGTTTACACAAAGATCACTTAATACGCTAATGGTATATCGCGTATCACTTCCCAATATGCTCAACTCAAGATAAGGAGCAGTATATATATATTTAACTGTGGACACAGGTTAACTTTCTCACACCATTCAAACACCCCCTGTAATAATGAACACATAATCTCAATCAATAAATTACATAAAAAACACTCATTTCATTTCTGTTACAAACTTATATTTGAATTTCAACAGATATATCTTTTTTCCCAATAGAATATAAACTTGCGTTCATAGTTTTAAATTAAATTAACGACTATATGACGTCACTAAAATTTCCTTCTCTTTAACAGCGCCAGCCCCCCCCCCTCCTTTTTGAATTTCCAACATCAATTTTCCGTTTCTTTGAAATAGAACTGCGTCACACTGTGCACGTGAAACATTTTCAAATATTTTGTACTGGTATATTTTTTGGTTTCTTAATCTCATTCATCCAGAGGAAGTCTCGAAATAAAGACGAAACGTTGATGAACACATAATACGGTTTGTTCCTTTTTATTTTCTCTCTATATATATATGTGCGTGGCATAATCACATTCACTCAATGGTGACCATAATACATCTATCTTGAGAGACGATAGATACCCCTGTACAGGTAGCTGTGTGTGTAATTGAGAAACAAAAGTAACACAATACCCGACCACACTTTTCATACAACCTCATATCATGAATGACTGGACTAATTTTATTGGGAAGTCATTTTTAAGTATTGTAACAGAGCGCGTATGCGTGCGTCGGAAAATAGCAACAGCAGCCGTAAGATAGCTGGCTTGTGAGGATATTAGCAGCAGGAGCTGAAAAAAAAAAGCACTAGAAAAAGAAAAACGGACCACGTGGTCAGAAGAAAAAGTGTGGTTGGAAAAAAAATGGACGTGTAAAGTCGAAGATGAGAAATAGCGCATAGTGGGGCAGAAAAAAAAAACAATGCCAGAATAGATGCACATGTGTCCCCGCAGTGGCAGAGAGAAACTCTTTAAGCTGGTGTCGAGTCTGACCAAAACAAGTAACTCTTTAAGCTGGTGTCAAGACAGGGAGAAAGAAAACGGTAATAAACGACTTGTGTAAAAGAAGGAAGAAAAGCCGAGTCGGATTTATTTATTTTTGTTTTTTTTATTTGTTTGTTCCTTTTCAACAGTGCCGGATGGCATTGGGGTACGAAAGAGGTCTGACCTGTAACGAACACGGTTCAAGCGTTACAGCCACGTTACAGTATGTTACATGTTTTGTTTTGTATTTTTTAAATGAGATAGAAGTTTCTACATCATCATCATCATCATTTTTGCCAATGCAGATTTCTGATTTGTCGATAAATATAGCTTTCATCCAATAATCATCACATCCCACGATTTCTTCTCTTTTGCTAACTGCACTCATGTGGAACTCTCCAAACTGACTTTTCCTTAAATTGTGTATTTCTTTATACAAAATGTGTACTTCTCAATAGATTTTAACTCGAAAAGATTCTTCATATAATATTTAACAAAATAAAATTAAAATTTGGCACTTGTGCACTCGTGCAAAGGTCCAATTTTTTTTTTGGGGGGGGGGCTTTAGTTGGGACATTTGGAGAGTGCATAGCAGGGTCAGACAAGTGTAAATTAGGAGCAGATAACTATTTTTGTTTATAAGTTTATTATATTTGTCTCTTTTCATTAAGTCTCCCTTCTAACAAGTCTATCATGCACATTAACTTTTTTTTCCACTCATATATTTTTCCATTTGCTTGGTTGCCCATTTTCTATTTGTAAGATATGTCCCTTTAAGCATTTCATCCTTATATTTTCCTCGCCCTACCAAAATGCCTTCTTTTCATGATCTTAATCTTTCAAAACTTTCAACAAATACTACTTCACAAAACAACCGATATGTTTGACCACAATCTGTGTTGATTATCCTTGAATAAGTTTAATCATTCTTCTGACTATTTCAACCAAAATTGGACTAATTTTGTAGAATAGCAGAAACTAAGCAAGCAAAACCTTTATCAGCCAATATATACAAGGTGGAACGTTAAAATTTTAAACCTAGAAAAGACGATAGGATTTCATTCCCGTTTAATAAAAAATCGGTTTCCTTCTTGTGTTGCAGGCCATCTACTAGTTGTCTGAAATTGACACTGTTCAACAAGCGAGATCGGAGATGCGCCACTGTACAACTCATGCTCTCTACCGATCCAAGTTATGACAACAGGACCATTTCCAACGCTCTCCAAATTTAAATCTGGACAGTTCAACAAGAGTTTCCAGCTATGGAAGTCAACTTGAAAATCAACACCAAAGCGTATCTGGATGTGCTGAAGAGTGTGGTGACCCTCTGGTACAAGCAGGTGGCCGCTGGTAGACCCTGGGTGTGGCAGCAGGACTCGGTGCCGACCCACAAGTCTAAAGAGACGCAGGCTTGGCTTCAGATGAAGTGATATGACTTTTTTTTACAAGGAAGTCACCACTGATCAAGGCCTGGAGGCCACTCAAGAATGTATCCTTCTCTCACTGTACCAACCCCTTCCTCCCCGACCTGAACCCGCTGGACTACTACTAGCATTGTTTTCTTCAGGGTAACAAATTTATCATTCTACCCTGTATTTTACGGATTGTCAGTCAGACCTAAATAGCAGTTTGCCTGACATATCAATACTTGATATGAAAAAGGCTAATTTTTTTCTTCTATCTATCATGTTATTAGCATGGATATATTTTATTTAATGTCAGTTTATTTCTGAAAATGCTTATTCTAACTAAAATTATTTATTATTTATTTTTACTTATATTCATCCTTACCATGGAGAGTAGATAATGCAGTGGATGTGTTATCGGCAGCTCCAGTAACTCTCGCTTCTCCTTTTTTGTCCCTCAGTCCTCATTTCTAATGGGTGATGTTTCTGACAAAGGGTGAAGAAAAAGCTGCTTCCCAGGTCGGTAGTACTTCGTGAACAGTAGTCTGAGATGTCGGAAGTTTTCTTTCTCTATGTCTATCCTTGCGGCCATGTCACTAGTAAGGGTGCTGGAGCTAAACGTTTTCATCTGGGCTGACGTTAACCGCCTGATAGTCAGGGACCCGAACCTTAGAATAACCACTAAGGAGGCTGTTCTATCAGCAGGTGCAAAGTACTGGAGCTGCTGTATTGCCATTTGGTGAATGGATTCTGGACCATGCAGTAGTCTCTGGTGGGGCCTCTCGATGCCATACTAGTGGGTAATTGTTACGGCTTTACCTTAATATGTGCTATAAAAAAATTTTTAAAATTTCCCGTCTTTCCTCTCTTACTTTCCCTCTCTGTTCTGCTCTAACCAAGTATGCTGACCTGTTCCACAAATCCCAAAATCCTCAACATGAAATATCTAAAAAAAAAAAGAAAACACAAATAAACATAGAACTCTTACCAAGGCATATCGCCATTTGGACGTAAGAAGAAACATATTTTCTATATTTTTTTGCGGCTCAACATATTTATGATTCTAATAGGAACAATTGTATTCTTTGTAAAATACTCATCTAATTTCCATATTTACTGTTTATTGCGTATCTTCGAATGTAACATGGTCGTTAATTTCCTTCCGGAAACCCATTTTTCTGTTAATTTACAATAAACTGTGAATAAATTAAACTTTATTGCATCCAACACTTTCTTCTCTCCTACTTTCTCTTTGGACAACCATCTCTCTTACCAGCGATAACAGCCACAAAGGGTGGCAACTACATGTTTGGAGAATGATATATTCCTAACACGTGGTCAACTAAAATGATAAAGTTGGATCATCGTATATTCTGTCTTTATGGCATCTTTAATTTGAATCAAAATTTATTCACAACAAACTTTGTCATCCACACATATTCAAACATGTTATTAACATAATATAAAACAGGCTATTCATTTTAGATTTGTCTGTTTTAATGTTAATTCATTTTATAGGAAATTTATTTAAAATTCAAGTGATTACTCTATCGGATCATGTTTGGCCTTAAAATTGGAATCACCATAACAGAATCAATCTCAGTACAAAACGTGAATCTATGATTTTATTTTTTTCTTTTTTTTTAAGACAAATGTTAAAACAGCAATTTTTATTATTTATTTCTTTTTGTATTATTTGAATTTTTTGGACTATTGTTCACATCTTCGTTGTTTTTTTTTTGTTTTTTTCACAACATTTTGACCGATGTAACCTCCGACTGTCTTCACACTGGGTGTTGTTGCTGAATGGTAAAAAATAGTGCCAAGTCTATTTCATTTTTTAATAAATCCGGGCCCATTCCGTTGTTTTGTTTATTTGTTTTTTATATATATTTTTTAGATGAGGCTTGATAATTTTTTTGTATTTTTTTTTTTGTAGTATTTAATTTTTAAAAATCTCCAAACATATATTTTTTTGTTTTTTTTTATAAAAAAAACAGAATGAATCCGGATTTATGAAAAAAAAAAAAGGATCAAGTAAAGAATAGATACCCTGTAGCAGACGACGCCGCCTGGCGGTGACAAGCGCACATTTCAACTAACACCGGTGATTCGACCTTGACATTGGCACAAGCACATGACGTCGGTTGTTTGTAAACACGTCAAATGGCAAACATACTCGAATATTCGCCAACATTTTTTTTTTAAATATATTTACAAAACTTTTGAAGATTTAAAAGGAAAAAAAAAAATATTTACAAACATTTTTTTTTTAAGTAAGTAACAAAACGAACGTATTTAAATAAAAGATATTTAAATAAATGGGTGTCTTTCTGTTTCGGATTTTTTCGATTAAGATTGATATTTATGTACCGTGTTTTCAAAAAATTGTTGCCGAATATTCGAGCATGTTTGCTATTTGACGTGTTTACAAACAACCGACGCCATGTGCTTGTGCCAATGTCAAGGTTGAATCATCGGTGTTAGTTGAAATGTGCGCTTGTCACCGCCAGGCGGCGTCGTCTGCTACAGGGTATCTATTCTTTACTTGATCCCCCCCCCAAAAAAAAGAAGAAACTAGGCGCTATTTTTCACCATTCAGCAATAACATCCAGTATGGATGCACCTGAGGACAGTCGGAGGTTACATCATTATTATCAAGGATTCATCTAAAAAATATACAAACATCACAATAATTTTTATATTGACAAAAGAATCGTTTGGCAAATATGTTAAATATCTCTCAGTGTTTTCGTTTGTTATGGATTGATATGATTAACCAAATACACAAATTACTTGTGTATAATAGAGTTTGATCACATATACGTGAGGTAATCGGTTGAGTGAATGGACGGAAACAAATTGAAAAACAAAGAACTGCAGATCAGAACTTGGTGAAGAAACGGCTTTATTCAAGTAAAATCCCCGACGGTTGCTGCGGGCCTGTTCCGAATTTGTGGTCGTAGGACGTCATTGGAAAGCTGTTTCTCACCTATATAAATTTTGCACACTAAAAAGAATTAAATCTTTTAAAAAATCAGATTTATCTCATGTAAAGCCCACCAACGGTTGCTACGGATTTTTCAGACTAAGCGGTAAAAGCCTTGTATAATGAAAACATGTTTATGAAACAAGTTCAAATAAAAACTATTTTTTATATATTTATTTTCTTTAATTTCAATAAATAGCTTTTTAATCGGTCGGTCGATCTGACTTCGAAGATGTGAGGTGGCATAATGTGGCCCTCACTTGAAACCACACCAAAGATCATAATCGTGGCCAGAAACTTTGCTTTGATCACCCTGGGCATGTCCCTGTTAGTTGTGGCAATCCAGTAATGCATTTTGAGGGTGCTGGAAATGGTCCTGTTGTCATAACTTAGATTGGTAGAGAGCATGAGTTGCACAGCGGCACATCTCCGATCTCGTTTGTTGAACATTGTGTCACTTTTAGACATGATAGAAGGCTCCTATTGCTCTTGGGATTCGTACACATTTGGCCCACTAGTAGATGGTCTGCAACAAAAAAAAACAACAGAAAACCGGTTTTCATCAAATGGAAATGGAATCATGTCGTCAACAATTTTATCGTTCCACCCTTGTTAAAGAATTTCCAAAAGAAATTGTGAGAAGCTGAAAAACGTGTCAAAATGTCAAAACTTGGTGACCATAACAAATAGCACGAACAAAATTATTCGCAGCACATTTCTGTGGAACTCTTATTTCGTCAATGGCTGAGATAAGAAAATAGAAATAACCAAGAATAGAAAAACAGTTTGAAACGTGTTAATAACGCAATTTTTGCCACATGTTTAGTCTCTCACTCCTAGACAGTGCTCGAAAGAGAATCGCCAACCTAATCAGTCACCAACGGCTAGGTTTCAACCTCTGTCCCATTGACCAAATATTGCACCCCCTTACCTGTTTTACAAGTATTTTAATGTTAGATGCTATGACGAATTACAAGAAATTGTACCCGATTGACATAAAAACCCAGACAAACCCGACAAGCAGCAAAATCCCACCCCAATACAGATCCCGAGATGCCAGAAAGCCTTCTGCTCTAATAGTTTCTTCTCTAAGACTACTAAACTTTGGAATTCCCTTCCGGGTTCCTGCTTCCCTGATTGTACTGACATGCAGAAGTTCAAGTATAATGTGAACAAACATTTTGCTTCTCAACTCCCTACATAGTATCCATGTAAATTATGTTCCAGATAGTAGCCCTCTCCATCAAAGTGACACTGTGCCTTGCTTGGGGTGAAAATGCAATAAAAAAAGATGTTAATGTTTCGCATGTAATTTGGCACTTTTTCGCACTCGTCGACCGGATTATACTCTGAATCTATTTGTTTTAATAGAGAAAAATTTATTCAACCAATTAAACTTTCGATTAGAGTTAAAATCATAAAATTCAAAAGTAAACAAAAAAGGGCGACAAAATCAAAACGCGAAAATATCCAACGTTCTTTTATGCGTCTTTAGCCAGTTCAAATAGTTCTTAAAGGATCAAAAATAGTTTTTAAAAGAATCAAAAATGGGTCAAAATTAAAAATATCTTTGTACATTTATCTTAGTTTATTTTTAATTTTTAATTAATTCATGTCACGTTGGTACAGTGGTAACCAGCTATTATTTTTTTTTTTTGTGGGGGGGGGGCTCAACCAAGACCTTTACACACATCTTCACTTTCCTTCCACCTTCACGTCACGGGTTTGATCCTGCCTATTAAAACTTTTTTTTTGTTCAACACACACCTCCAAACATCCGGGCAACCAGGCTAGTCTAATATATGAAAGACTATGTGTGTGCGCGCCATAACTTTCGACAGATGCGACGGATTCTCACGAGATTGATATTGTTTTGAAGCTAGACGTCTCGGACGACAAATATCGAAAAATTAGACTAGAACATTAATTCCTTCACCCTCAACTCGCCCGTTTTATACAAGGGGGGTCGTTTTTTTTCGTTGACATTTTCGCAAGTCATCGTCTCCTTTTGATTGACTACGCATAAATTCAACGCTCACCACTTGCATTTGCAAGTTGCATGATGGAGGCATCAGCTAAGACGTTACGTTTTTTTTCTTCTTCATGTTACGGGTTCGAGCCTGCCTTTCTACTACCATTTTTTTTTTTTTACCCCACCTCTCTCCACCCAGGCTGCCTACTATTTTTTTAACCCCTACTCCCCACACTTCCACTTTTTTTTCTGGGTCCTTGCTACACCACCTCGACACACACAGGCAAAGCCGGGTACCTCTGCTAGGTGTTGATAAAAGAAATCATTTTTAAAATCCGTTTTTAATTAATTTTTTTTAAATAAACTTCTGAAATTGTTGCATTTTCCTACCCTCTTATTTTTTTTAACATATCATATTATTTGGAAAACATCATCAGAAGTCGATTGTTCTAAAGATATACAGAACATTAATAAGACTTCATAGAAAATATTGCACACAGATTAAGTGTCTAGACAAAGGAATTGGAACGCAAGATTGAAATTTAAAAATAAGTATAAAGACGAGAGAGAGAGACAGAGAGAGAGACCGACAGGCAGATAGAGAGAGAGAGAGAGAGAGAGAGAGAGAGAGACAGACAGACAGACAGACAGACAGACAGGGAGAGAAATTCAAACTACTCGAGTCCAAAGAAGAATAAGAGATGATTTAATTGAAACTTTCAAAATAATTAATGGCATTGGAACGTAAGATTGAAATTTAAAAATAAGCATAAAGACGAGACAGAGACAAAGAGAGAGACAAAGAGAGAGACAGAGAGAGAGAGACAGAGAGAGAGAGACAGAGAGAGAGAGACAGAGAGAGAGAGACAAAGAGAGAGAGAGACAAAGAGAGAGAGAGAGACAAAGAGAGAGAGAGACAAAGAGAGAGAGAGAGAGACAAAGAGAGAGAGAGAGACAAAGAGACAGACAGAGAGAGACAAAGAGACAGACAGAGAGAGACAAAGAGACAGACAGAGAGAGACAAAGAGACAGACAGAGAGAGACAAAGAGACAGACAGAGAGAGACAAAGAGAGAGACAGAGAGACAGAGAGACAAATAGACAGAGAGAGAGAGAGACAAATAGACAGAGAGAGAGAGAGAGACAAAGAGACAGACAGAGAGAGAGACAAAGAGACACAGAGAGAGAGAGAGAGAGACAAAGAGACAGACAGACAGAGAGACAAAGAGACAGACAGAGAGAGAGACAGAGAGAGAAATTCAAACTACTCGAGTCCAAAGAAGAATAAGAGATAAACTTTCAAAATAATTAATGGCATTTCTCACGAAATGTGCAGATAAAGAAATTAAAGAAATATGTTATGCATTAACTAATCATGAAACCAAGAACTGAGAAAAAATAATTTTGGATTCTTTTAAATGTTTTAAATACTATATTAATTAAGATAATCACGTTGATACACCAGTTCCTTCCAGATCACTGAAGTTAAGCAACGATGAGCCTAGCTAATACCAGATGGGTGAATATTTCAGAATACTTGGTGTTGTATAGGGTGGCAGGACAACACTACTGTCAAAGGAAAAGTCAGGCACCTCCTGTCCTCCACTAGTCTATGGAAGACCTCTGATCTTGCTGAACGAAATCCATATTACTTGTCGTTTGGTAAGTAGATTGTTTTGCCTGATGTGGTTCGCAATTTCATGCATAATCACAGATTCAAAACAGATTACTAATAACAAACAAAAGAAGGAAATTCTGCCCCCCCCCCCCCACAAAAAAAAAAATCATACCATCTTACATCAAATGAAAAACCTACATATTTTTTTTTAATCTCTTCTGGTATTGAATGTGCGAATTAGATCTTATCCTTGACTTGCAAATTTAAGACCTTCCGAAATCATCTTATTATGTATACTAATGTGATTATTTGTACTGACTATCACAATGACAGAGGAGCTGGTTTTATTATGAAAGTGGGCTATTCAAATATAGGGTAGAGACTGGAATGCAAATCTCGGTCACTTTTGAAATTCAAAGCCAAGTTTGTTTTGTCATGCTGTGAAGTTATCAAATTGGAGCTAAATTGTAAAAAAAAAAAAAAAAAGCAAAGAAAAAAAAGAAACAATGTCCTTTGTTTGTTTAAAGAATTGGAAGCAGTCTTTTTTTTTTTCTTTTTTGGTAAATCTGATTTGGAATCAGAGGACAAAGATTGGCACCGAATTGCAAGGACATCCTACGTTTTGTTCCACTAGTGAGGAAAGTGGAAAACCGATGCTACATAAAAAAATAAGTGTGAGACTATAATAATCTTGTTAGGCATCCGCAATAAAAGTAAGCAACGTAAAACCTTTGTTGTTGCTTATGATGATGATGATGATGATGATGATGATGATGATGATGATGATGAGAGTTCATCCGTGATCAAATCTGCAGAAGAAAATATTTCTCTAAATGTAAGAAGGCTTTAGTGGATGAAGAACACACGTGTTGTTTTTCAGTTTTATGTAACAAGGCTTTTTTTCTCTTTTTACTAATGGGTCACCACTGCGCAAGGCATAAGAACCACGCGAGGATAAGGATTAAAGTGAGATTGTTACTTGGATGATGGCCGTAACCGTGAAAGAATTGAAAAAAATGGGTGCAATTGGCAGTTGATTATTTCAGAGAAATTGATTATCCAAGAGGGCAGCTCAATGTAGATGCTAAGACATATAAACAAATGAACATTTGATGAACACTCATATTATTTGGATTCACGGACTACTGTTCTCATCTTGAGTGTTATTTTCACAATGTTTCGGCCGATGTAACCTCTGTTGGTTGATTAATTAGTTAATTATTAACCTTTGATAGTTAATTATGAATTAAATAAAAAAACATACCTCGTTTGTTTCAGATAAGATTCATATTGGAAGTCATATCATGACGGCTGAGAACAGGATAAATTAACATGTAGCATGTTTTAGTTTTCACACAGACACGGAGAGAACCGTCTGTTTTTGTTTACATGTTGACAGGAAAAGAGCGAGTAACGTGATGACTCATTTATCCACACAACGACAAGTAACTACTCAGAAAAGCTTAAATAGCATATCATAAAACCCAGAAAGGGGAGGCAACTTTTCACATGGTTCAAAGGAGATAACTGCTGCCGTTTTCACAGTATTGAAACCTATACGCACAGCGATAATTTCAATAGCCTCCAACCTTTTTCACGTGAATCTTTCTGCAAAGATCCGTGGCACAGTGGATAGAATCCTTGGTAACATTCATTACACTTTTCTGGAGGTTGAGAGGGTCAATCCTCAGTGTGTGCCTCACCCAAAATACAATTGCAAATTACCTGGGACTTCCTACCCAGTCATCTTTTGATGTATCTTGTCAAACTCTGAAATCTGCACAGAATTCCAAATAGAAACCCTTTATTAAATCCATGGGAGTAGAATGCTCTCATTCCATTAGGTTTAAGGCGCCTACAATTCACACTTAAATTGTCTACAGGGACCCATGGCATACTGGATAAAGTCCTTGGTGAAATTCAGATGTAAAGCCACATTCTTCTGGAGGTTTATGGTTCAATCCTCAGTGCGGGCGACACTGAAAATACAGTTAAGAATTACTTAGAACTTCTACCCAGTCATGGCTGACGGTATGAGAACATGCTACCCTCATAGATTAAATAAAAGGGTTCTGCTTGAAATTCTGTGCAAGTTCGAGTAGATACACCTGAAGAAGCTCGGCTCGGACCTGTTAGTACACAGCCATGTTTTTTTTTTTTTTTTTTTTTTGTTTTTTAATTTTTGGAGAAACAATGACTTTTGACTGAAGTTTTGTGAAAATAGCACTCAAAATGGACCTGAATAATATAAAATACAAATCCTCATCTCATAAAAATTCAGGACCATAATTTGAGGGATGTTACACTTCCGTATTTGGTGTCCATAAAAAAGAAAACATTGCAAAAACAAATACATATTTTTTTCCTTAATTTTGTAAGGATAGAATACAGATTTAATGTGGGATATATAAATAAGTGGGCAAAAAAAAAAAAAAAAAAATACCGATGTACAAAAATACTTCCGACAATCTACCAGAGAAAGAGATGATTAATTTGTCCAATATTAATGCGCTTGGTTCTCCATGCACTCACATACGTATAAAACGAAATTTCCTATTGATATTCAACTCGTGCATAATCAAAAGAGTGCAATTCTCTTAATTGTAATTAATACTTGGATTGATGCTACTTTATAGTCAAACAAAGCGACCGAAACCAATAATATACCGGCAACCAACAGATGCACGAACAGAGTGCATAAATTGAGAATTGTACTAAATAACACCATCATAGACAAACGTCCTCTTTTTTTTTTCTGCATTATAATAAACCTATGAATGGTAGACATTCCTATTGTCAAATATACATTAATAACATTTTTATGCAACAAATTTATGAGATCTCAATCAGACGTTATTGCAATGAATAAAGGCAACTTAGATTTACATTTTCACACAAATAAAGATATTCAAATTTGGTCATTTATAATTTTAAATATAAAATCCTCCCCCCTTTCCTAACCATTGTAAAATTCAATAAATGATTCTATCTTAATGAACTCGCAAATATATGCTTCCCCCGGGTGTATATTTTTGTTAGGCTGGTAGCATTATATAAATATGCTAAAGAATTATCATTTAACAGAACTCGTGGAAATTCCACGGTAGTTGAAAAATTTTTAAAACGTTATAAATAAAATGAATAAAAAGATGAAATAACACAAATAACGACGAATTTAAAACAATATTTTAGCAAATTCTTCTTTTTAACATCTTAACACTGTTTTTATTTGTTTTTGTTTTCCTGGATGATTTTTTTTATAAAAATTATAAAGGAACAGATGTTAGTTCACTTGCACATATTTTAAAATTAAAAAAAAAAAAAATAAAAAAAAACTATAATAATAAAAAGTTTCGTCTCCTCTCAACATGACATTTTTGTTAAATTATAAAATAAAATAATTATAAAATAAAATAATTATAAAATAAAATAATTATAAAATAAAATAGCACATTTGGACCTGTTAGTACACAGCCATGTTTTTTTTTTTTAATTTTTGGAGAAACAATGGTTTTAACGATTTTTAACTGATAAAGAATGACTTTAAAGGGGAGGTAATTCGTTCCTCGTTAACATTTGCAATGATAGTTTTTTTTTGTGACACTGGACGGGTGAACAAGTAAATTAATATTTAGATACATAGTTAAAGCAAACTAAATTGTTTGTGGCTATTATAATAATCAATTCAATTACACATGGAGATGAATTATCCCGACTGCGATTATACAAGGAATCCAAAGATACAATAGAATTTGAAGATACATTAGGTGGAGACTGATATTTTGTCTTTACATAAAATGTACAGAAATTCGACAGGATCTGGCGCTAAATAAGATAACATTCACAATAACGTTGGAAGAACCTCGTTTATGAGTGGACTCGTTACCGAGATAGATCTATAGAGATGGGAGTTTTATGTACAATGGCTGCTTTTAAGCGAGCACACAATATTGCATGTACGAAAACTAGAAAGCTCATCAGGTTTATTGGGAAGGTAAATTAAAACTGCAGACGATATCAATTTCCACAATTGAAAAAAAAAAAAATGTGATGTAATGGAATAACTTAACATCCCTCCATAGATAAAATGAACTATGGATATATTGACCCCCTCACGTGACTGAGAGAGAAGGAAAAAAGACAGGAAGAGAATAAGACAAGATGTCGAGTAACTTTTATGTCACATGGATTCCCTTGTAAATAAACCCCTTTGTCTTTCACCCTGAAGTGAGCTGCTCGCCGGGCAAAACGACGAACAGCTCCTTTAAAGTAATTTTTCATAAACACTAATAAAAAACAAATATTCAGAAAAATTAATGAAAATAAATAGTCAGACTTGGCTTGTTAAAAGAAGTGTAATTTTATTTACCCTTTTGTGTATCACACTCACGTGGTTTCTTTTGTGTCCGTAGAAAAGAAAGAAATCTTTACTGACTGGGTAAATGTTCTCTTTTTTGGCGTAAAGTCGAAAAGAAAAGATAAATTAAATATTTTTCTTTGGGATAGCCGTTCGAGTGAAAAGTGGCGTGGAAAGGTAAGAAGAATGTTTTTTTTTGGTTTCATTATGAAAACTGGCATAGCGCGTGTCGCGCACATGTGACAGACACAGCAGTAGCGCGTGTTAACTCCTCAAGGGGCAGCGAGCGAAAAAGGGAAGAGAGGGCACTCCGAATTTGGCGCCATGGTTTTTTTGTCCTCTTTTTTAGAGCTCTCCGGAAACGGTGATAATTCAAAAGTCTCTGTCAAATTTTAGTTCCGGGGTAGACGCTACAACCCATAACCCCGGGTTTCTTGCTGTATTCTTATTTAAAGTAAGGATATAACAAAATGTTAGAAAAAAAATATCAAATCTAGAAAGAATGGAAATTATTATGTCAAAAGGCCACAATACAACCGTATTAAAGAAAAGGGAGATAATTCAAATAAGACCCAACGGTGAACATGAAGAGCAAATTAATGAAGAATCTCTCCGATTCCTTTCGTTAAAGATTTACAGAATGAAATGTCAGAAGACGAAATAATAAATTATCAAGCGGGCCAGAATGAATTCGAACAAGCCGAGCATGGGGGGGTCCCACTCTATGAGTGAAAAATTTACTTTCACTATGACTAATGTTTGCGCAAAATTTCCAAAAAGAAATACAAGTAGTAGCGGATAGACAATTTAATCCCGATCCTGCCCCCTACAGAGCAACCATAGTTATCCTGGAAAATGCAATCTGGCAAAAATTTACTTTCACCATGACTAATGTTTGTGTAAAAATTAAAAAAAAAAAATTTTCAAGGCGTGGTTATTGAAAAAAGTGCGAACAAACGAACGGAAGTGAATTACTAGGTCCAATCCCTTCTTTGTCGGCGGGGGGGGGGGGCAAAAAATCGGATGAAGACGACCCTGGTTATAGCATTAGATAAATGAAAATGTACACATGAACGAATGCAGGAAATATAAAGCAAAGTCATTAATTATTACAGGTGTTTGTTGATTAATTGAATGTCACAAGACTCATAAGTAGTTTCTTTATGCTGTGGTTGGTTGTTTTTGTTTTACGACATATCAACTCTTTTCGGGTTATTTAATGCCGAATCCAAAGATTTTGAAGAAAAATTTTTTTTATTAGAATATATTTGTTGTTTTCATGTCAGTTTCTATTCAACCCATAGTTGGGACCCTAACAGGTACTACCACTCCGGGTCAGAGTGGATCTGGGAGCAATTGTAATTAAAAGGTGGCTCCACACTCCCCAAAGCCCACAAGCTGGGGCCTCACCACTGGATATAGTTTAAGGTCATATCCAGGACCCCCATTGAGGGACTTTTACCCTCTGCAGGGGGGCAGTCGGCGTATTCTAATGCCCCACCGACAGGGCCGTGTGTGTGTGTGTGTGTACATTTCCCTACGCAATAACTGTCAGTTTTAAGTCTACAAACTCGAAATTTGATATACAAGGTACTGAGATTTGGGAAAATCTTTGTAATCTGCTTTCGGCCAGAAATTTGGCTGTAAGGGGGCAAAGTTCAACGATTTGACCTTTGAGAACTCTACCAAACTCCTCCGACAATTTTGGGTCTAAACACTTGAAATTTTATATATAGATTCCTTGGACATGGATCTAACTTAATAACTTGATTTGAGTCAAAAACAATAAATGTTAAGGGGTCATAATAGGGATCAAAGTTTAAAAAATTAACCGGTTTTTTGGGGTTTTTTGCTCAACATACACCTCCAAACACCCGGGCAACGCCAGGCTGAAATGCTAGTAAATAGTATATTAAAACAGAAAATACAGAAATGATGTTAGTTGAGTGGGAACTGAACTCAAATAAAGGACAAAGTAAAGTTACGAACATCTCTCTCTCTCTCTGTGTAGGAGTGCTACTCCAACCGCCCCTCTCAAGTGTTTTCTTCTTAAAAGTTGTTAATATTTCTTTCGTTTAAGATCGATTATTAGTGGATCGGTGACTTTCTTTTTCCGAATCGACTGTCATTGTTCGGGTGTTGATTGGGGAGCATCAAGATCAAATGTCTCGAAAACGGAATCGATCGGTTCTTCTCTGAATGGTTGTGTGTCGCTGGTTCTGGTGGCGTTTATGGGTTTGTTTAGGACCTTGCACGATATGTCCCTGACTCTCTTACTGATCGTACTCACATCCCAGAATAAGGTGTTGTTTTTGTAACTCTTAAACAAAACTCTTTGCAGGGGTGAATCGCTTAATAGGGTATTTTAAAATTCGGTTTTCCCTTATGAGTTTTCGAAACATCGTCAGTTGTTATAGTGTAAATGTGGGAAAGCATAACTAGAAGACCCAGAAACGGTGAAATAAATAAATATATTAAAACAGACAATACAGAAACAATATTAGTTGAGTGAGAACTCTGCTCAAATAAAGGACAAAGTTACGACTGAGTCTTGGGTTCAGACTGGTGAAAAACAGAACCTGATGACCGGAAGTGACGTCAGGAATAGTCACTTGTCAGAACCTGTAGCGGTGCAACCCCAACAGTTAACCAAACTAATCATTTGTATAAAATTATGAGGCGGATCACTTAAATTATAACGTTCTGTCAAATTGATACCCCACTTTTCGGTCAATCAGCAAAACTTCCCTTATTAAGCTATTTTTGTGGTGTAAATAAAAAAAAATAATAGAACGTTATAATTTAAAAGTGAGCCCCTACGTTAAGTCATCAAATAAACAAACTCTAACCCTTATTAAGTTTGAGACAGGCTCGAAGGTGTAGTAAACTGCAAGCTAAATGCACTCAACAAAATAGACACTGACAGAGGGAACATGCGACCGAGAAAGAGGTGGCGGGGGGGGGGGGAGGACAACAGGCGTAGAACAAAAAAAAAACCCAGTTGTAAACGAGCAAAAAAAAAAAAAAAAAAAAAAAGGAAAAAAAACAGGGAGATAAGGCCATAATAAAGAGAGCAGTAGATGCTAATCGACCATGACAGCCAGGCGCCGATCACCAAAGACGTGAGTGGCGGAAGGGTACCAATGAAATTCCAATTTACAAAGCGACCATTGTTGGCTGCTCCCTGATGGGTAAGTGGCCTCTATTGAAAAGACGCGTGGCCTTTGTGGAGTTGGATTTGGTTCATTTTTATGATCCCTCAAAGTTAATTGAACGAGACCATTCTGGTTTTAATGGCCCGTCAAATTCCATTAGGCACACGCCGGCCGAGATTGGGGGTCTGCCTATTCTACTCAATTGCCAACAGAAGAAAAACAGCCCCTTTTTTGGGTATAGGCCGCCTGGTGAAGATTTGAGTGATAGCGGTTCCGGCATCCTGATTGGCTAAAGGGCCAAATCAGAGAAAAAAAGAAGATGATCAGGAAGAAGGCATAGTTCCCGCCCCCACAATATAAGCAGCGAGTTTTGAGCACAAGACACACAGAGACAGACAGAGGAAGAGAGATCTGCTCCCCTGGGCTCGAATGAGCGAAAAAACCGACTGCCTCATCGATTGACCCTGTCACGTAGTTATTTAGTTTTTTATCGAAAAAGAAAGAACTTTGCAGTTAACAAACGGCCAGTCCCTAACTTAATAGCGAATTACGAAACGACGATTGTAACCTTTATGAATAACAAGGAATTTTGCATAAGAAAAAAAAAACAAATATCGACTTGTCTTTTTAATTTGTTTTGCATGATTGCAGAAGCGCTCGACAAATCTATTTCAGGTTACTGGCCGCTGACATTCTCATCAAGGAGACACAGAGACCAACAATCGGTGAGCGTTCTACCACTAGACGACACGCGGGTGACGTAAGTGTCAGTTATTTTTGTGGTGTAAATAAAAAAATATTAATAGAACGTTATAATTTAAAAGTGGTTCCCCACATTAAAAGTGATGAAATAACATTTAAAAAAATTTTTTTCCTGCTAATATGAAAATTAATAAATTTACGGCAGAGGAGAAAGCTCATTCAAGTCCGCAACTGTATTTACTGTGAACAGGTTGATAGAAAAAATTTGTTACATAAAGTATCTTCAGTCTTTTCCAGGCAAAGTTCAAAAACTAGGATATTCATCTAGAAAAACGGAAAATGATTTGCAACAAACGGAAGACAACAATGGAAACTGGTTGCCTTCTTCCATTGCCAAACGAGGAAAACCTTTAACATTTCGGAATATTTTTTTTAGATGAAGACTGTTATATTTTATATTATTTAGATCATCATTCTCATCTCTGTCATATTCATGACAATGAAATTTCCTCTTTGTTCAAATTGAATATAACCAAAATGAGAATCGGAGTTTAAATAATACAAATACAAAACCTTTCATATTTCTCCTTCTCACCGAAAGAGTTCCCTACCTAAAGGGAGATAACTTAAAATAAAAAGGTAGCTGGAAAAATGGCGGGATCCTTCTACCACTCCAGTAGATATCTCACAGCTGATGCAATTCTCTACCTATATAAAAGTTAGGTACATCCAAGGATAGAGTACTGTTGTCACATCTGGGCAGAACCTGCTTATCCTGCCTTGACAGAGTTTAAAATAGACTTTGTAGCCTAGTAGGGTATGGTCTTTTCTCTTCCCTGCAACCTTCTTCCCACAGAAGAGACTGCTTTATCGTTATTTTCATGGCAAGTGCTCGTCTGAGCTCCAGTCTATGGTCCCCCTTTGCCAAACTTTCACAAAATACACTCGTCTGTTTGAAACCATTATCAATAATTTCCCACACTCTTTATCTGTGCCTAAACCTAAACGTAGATTCCATAAAAAAAGCTTCTTTCTTAGAACTGCACGCCTGTGGAACTCTTCCATTTTCCTGCTTTCCAGCTGACTACAATATGGTCGTCTTCAAGTCCAACGTAAACAAATTCTTGTTGGACCATCCCCTTAAGTAATCCAATTTACCAAATTTCCACTACTAACAATTAATATGATGTTATCCCATTGACTACCGCACACTCATTAACCCTTATCCTTGAGTGGCTTCCGAACCTTCATAAGTAGTGAGTCCTTTTTTTTTTTTTTTTTTAAAGTAACTACTTCATTTATTGGTCTCCCGACGTTCGTTTGCCTGTTTGCACTGCTTGAATTTTTTTGAAATTTTGCACAAACATTAGTCATGGTGAAAGTAAATTTTTGCCAGAACGGATTTTTTTGGATAACTCTGGTTCCCGCCCTCTGCCTAGAGGCCATTATAGGGATAAAATTGCCCCCAAATTGTTCATCTGTCAAGTTACTTCACTTTTCTCATGAACTGCGCCTTGGATTTTTTAAAAATTTTGCACAAACATTAGTCATGGTGAAAGTTTCAGAAAAAACCTAACAGCCAGCCATGGTTCTCTCCAGAATGTGCTGCTGCCATTGCGCACAGAAATCACTTTTTCCACTGCTTCAAACGTAATAGATGTATGGAAACTAAAGCCCTTTTCAGGACTGCCAGCAACCATTGTAAGAAAGTAATAAGGAACGCAAGAGAGTTGTATGCTCAATCTGTTAAGTCCAAAGTAGCTGAGCAGCGGCTTGGTTCCCACCAGTTTTGGCAAATAGCAAACAGAATCCTGAACAGAAGCGTGTGCTCCATCCCAACTATTATCAATGGACCTGAGGTAATCTCGTCAGCATCAGACAAAGCCAAACTCTTTGTCAAGAACTTTGCAGCAAATTCTACCCTTTGCGACCAAGACCGCCAACCCCCAATATTTCCTCCTGTATCAGAAAACACGCTATGTGATATATGTATATCTGTACGTGATGTTGCGAAGCTAATCAAAAACCTTGATTCGAGTAAAGCAACTGGCCCTGATGGTATTCCAATTATAGTACTCAAAAAACTTCAACCTGAATTAGCGCCCATACTTACAAAACTGTTTAAACGTTGTCTTAAGGAGAATAGTTTCCCATCTCCCTGGAAAACCTCATCAGTATGCCCTGTATTTAAGAATTCAGGTGATCGCTCATCCCCCTCTCAGTACAGGCCAATAAGTCTCCTGTGCGTCATGAGTAAGTTGCTAGAATCTGTGTTAAATACAGAAGTAATCAAACATCTCAACAAAAATAACCTTCTTAGTGACACTCAATATGGTTTCCGTTCTGCTAGATCTACAGCAGATGTCATTACAGTTATATCGCATAGGATTAGCAAATCTCTCGACGGTGGCAATCTTTCTAGAGCAATTGCTCTTGACATATCTAAAGCCTTTGATAGGGTATGGCATAAAGGTTTACTTCATAAGATCGCTAGCTATGGTATAGCTGGAAAAGTCTTCTCAATTATTAAATCATTTCTTTCTGATAGGTTCATAAGAGTAGTAGTTGAGGGGCAAAAATCAGAAGCTCACAGTATTAATGCCGGTGTCCCTCAGGGATCCATCCTGGGCCCAACTCTTTTCCTGATCTACATTAATGATCTTCCAAATCATATCCTTACATCATTTGTAGACATTTATGCTGACGACACTACCATTTATGGTAGCACATCTAAGACAGTAAACGACCAAGTTCTCTCCAATTCTCTCTCCTCTGATCTTGAGCACGTAGTACAATGGGGAAAGGAGTGGCTGGTTACTTTTAATGCATCTAAAACCAAGCTTCTCTCTTTACATCATCAACATTCTAATCCACATTTGTCATCAATTGAAATGAATGGCTCTCGTCTTCAGGAGGCCTCAAGTTTTGACAAGCTTCTGGGCTTGACCATTACTCCTGATCTTAAATGGAACACGTATATCAAATCTGTTGCCAAGGCCGCTGGAAAAATGGTGGGATCTTTCTATCGATCCAGTAGATATCTCACTGCTGATGCTATTCTCTACCTATATAAGAGCCAGGTACGTCCAAGGATGGAATACTGTTGCCACATCTGGGCAGGAGCTGCTAGAAAGGACTTGTCCTGCCTTGATAGAGTTCAAAATAGACTTCGTAGCCTCGTAGGAGATGTCCTTTTCTCCTCCTTGCAACCGCTATCTCACAGAAGAGATGTTGCGAGTTTGTCTCTGATGTATCGTTATTTTCATGGAAAGTGTTCAACTGAGCTTCAATCTTTGGTCCCCCCTCGCCAAACTTTCACAAGAAACACTCGTCTAGCTGTAAACACTATCAATAATTTCCCCCACTCTTTATCTGTGCCTAAACCTAAACGTAGATTCCATGAACAAAGCTTCTTTCTTAGAACTGCACGCCTGTGGAATTGTCTTCCGTTTTCCTGCTTTCCGGCTGACTACAATATGGTTGTGTTCAAGTCTAAAGTAAATAAGTTCTTGATGAGCCGTTCCATATAAGTTATTAAATTTACCAAATTTTCATTACTAATGATTACTATATTGACCAATTTCTACTGTACACTCTTTAACCCTTATCCTTGAGTGGCCTCTGGGCCTTGATAATGTGGTGATGCCTTTGTAAAAAAAAAAAAAAAAAAAAAAAAAAAAAGTAAATTTCTCACTCTGTGGAGTCCCCTCCACACATGCTCGACTTGTTTAATACACTAGCTGTTCAGCCCGGCTTTGCTGAGGTCCTATATACTGTTTATAGCTTGCCCTCTGTGTGAATGCCCTTTATGCAAGATTTCAAATGATTAGATTAAAAATTGTCTGAGTATTTTCGTAGAGACCGCAGAGGTAAATTTTTAAAAACTTTAACCCTTAACATTTACTGGTTCAGTCTCAAATCAAAATAAAAAGTTTGACCCATGTCCAAGTTACCTCCATCTAAAATTTCAAGTGTTTAGACCAAAAGTCGACAGAGGAGTTTGGTAGAATTTCCAAAGGTCAACTCCTTCAATTTTGACCTTTTGGCAGCCAAATTTTCGCCCCAAAACTGATTAAATGATTGCCACATGTCTGAATACCCGTTATGTAAAATTTCAAACGTTTAAACCCAAGATTCGCTGAGTAGTTTGTTAGAGACCACAAAGGTCAAATCTTTTGAACTTTAACCCCTTGGCAGCTCCAATTTTCGACCCAAACCAATTGAAAAGTTTGCTATATCTCTGAATACCCTTTATGTAAAATTTCAAATGTTTAGATCAAAAATTGGCTGAGTAATTTGATAGAGACCGCAGAGGTCAAGTTGTTTAAAATTTGACCCCAATTTTGTCCCCTTAACATTTGTTTTGGGCTCAAATCAAATTAAAAAGTTTGATCCATGTCCAAGTAACCTACATCTAAAATTTCAAGTGTTTAGAATCAAAATTGGCAGAGGAGTTTGGTAGAGTTTTCAAAGGTCAAATTGTTGAACATTGACCCCTTGACAGCTAAATTTCGGGCCGAAAACCGATTTAAAAGATTTTTCCCAAATCACAATACCCCTTATGTCAAATCTCGAATCTGTACACTGGAAATTGAGTAGTTTGGTAGAGAAATGTACACACACACACACACGGAAATTTTCACTTTTATAGATATATAGATTACAATCATATTCGTTATATTTTCCTTTCCATGTTTTTTTTTAAAGCAGCATTACTTTTTAATTTTCATTGTTTACTAGAACAGCCACCCGTTATATATAAAATTATGTAGGTTAACTCATACTCAGATATAACAAATTGTTTTGAAAAAGGCTAAAGAAACTATGATCTTTATTCATTCATTTGAGGACTGTTATCCTCATAGTAATTATCTGTATTTTTTAGATGAGGCGTTTTCATTGATTGAGATTGTCGGACTGACTTCCTCATCTTGGTTGTTGTAGTCACAACGTTTCGGCCGTTTTACCCCCCCCCGGCCTTCATCAGGTGTTTTGTATCGAACTGTCATCCTCATCTTCATAGTTGTTTCACCACGTTTCGGCCGACTACTCCTCTGACCTTCTTCAAGTGGTTAACCGTGACGCCCATGGCACATTGGATAGAGGTTTCTGTGAGGTTTCAATCCTACTCAAAGCAGGCCAGAGCATTAGTTGTCCAAAACGTGGTCAGACAACAACAACTATGGAAGGCAGTAATTATTGAGAATACAGGTAAGAGACTCAGCATCCCTATCCCGTCACTATTAACCACCTGAAGAAGGCCAGAGGAATAGTTCGCCGAAACATGTTAAAAGAACAACTACTATGAAGATGAGGATAACAGTCTGCAAATAAATCAATAAATATACAAATTATTCATCTCAAAAGATTCCAATAAAAAAAAATATATAAAACGATGATCTTCACAAATGTTGGCAATGTTCCCATAGAAAAGGTTTGATATTTTTAATCTTTTATTGATAAAAAAAAATGTTAAAGATCGAAAACTTTTTTTTACATTATCATCTTTTAAAATTCAAGTGATTTTTATTCATAATTTATCAAAATTTAAAAACTTTCAGCGAATTTCATTCAAAATCTAATGATACCCATTTGCATTCAGAAGAATGTCTGCTACGATTAAAAAAATAAAAATTTCAGGAAAATTTTTCACTGATTTTTTTTTTTTATTACTTTCTAACTATATTTTAGCCTCTAATATATGTACATCAGCATAGTCATTTAATGTTTTTCTTTCAAATTTCATCCTCCATTTAATTTAACCAGCATTACTGTCTATGCTCGCCACTACTCGCCTCTAACTGCTCTCAAATTTAATTTAAACATATTTGCTGTATCCAGCCCCCTTAGGGATTATTATTAGTTTTCATTTTCTTTATCCTTTTTGTCCTCCGTCAAGTAAAGTACAGGGTAGAACGATAAAATTGTTGCCATAGAAAAGACGATATGATTCCATTTCCGTTTGATGAAAACTGGTTTGCTTTTATTTTTTTTTTTTTTTTGCAGAGCATCTACTAGTTGGCCAGCTGTGTACAAGTCCCAAGAGTGATAGGAACCTTCTATCATGTCTGAAAGTGACACAATGTTCAACGAGTGATATCAGAAATGTGCCACTATACAATTCATGCTCTCTACTGATCCAAGTTATGACAACAGGACCATTGCCAGCACCCTCAAAATGCATCGCTGGATTACCACGAATAACAGGGACATGCCCAGAGTGATGAAACCAAAGTTTCCGGCTATGGTTATGGTCTTTGGTGTGGTTTCAAGTGAAGGCCATATCATATCACTTCACATCTTCGAAGCTGGCCTGAAAGTCAACATCAACGTGTACCTCGATGTACTAAAAAGCGTGGTGATCCCCTGGTGCAATCAGGTAGCCGTTGGCAGACCATGAGTATGGCAGCAGGACTCTGCGCCAGACTACAAGTCCAAAGAGACCAAGGCTTGGCTTCAGAAGGAGTGCTACGACTTTGTACCCTTCTCTAACTGACCCCCTCCTCCTCCAACCTGACTCCGCTGGACTATTTGGTTTGGTCATACATCCAAAACATCCCCAACATGACTTCCCACAACACCAAAGCCAGCCTGATCGATACCATTTGCCAAGTATTCACCAAACTCGCACCGGCACTTGTGAAAAAAGCATGCTCCCAGTTCCAGACCCCTATCAAGGCGGTGATTGAATAGATGTCAGCTCTACTACATAATCAATTTACCTGAATTGATTTTCTTCAATGAAAGTTTTAAAATAAATCTGTAGTGTTGTTTTTTTTTTTTTTAGCGGGACAATTTTATCGTTCGACCGTGTAAAATAGAAATACAATAAGAGAACACGTTTAAATAATTATATTAATTTTTTTTTTTTTTTTTTTTTCAAAATTGTTTTTCGTCTTTTTTAAATACCACTTCTTTGCTAATTGCCTCAGTCTAAAACGATTTCTGTATCACAACAGAGAACAAATAAGTCACAATTCAGTTGTTTATCTTTATTTCCTAATTAGCATGTCTATACGCAAGTGTCTATATTCAAATGTCTATATACTTTTCTTTGTTTTTTTTTTTTTACTTTGGTGGTTAGTTTTAAGAGATCAAGGGAGCTAACTCCGTCCTGGAGCTAACACTTGATTCTGTTATGATTTAAATTTATATCTGAAGGCTCTTTTAAGAATAGACACTGTTCCCTTTATGGCTGCTATTTGTATTTCGTTACAGCTTGGTCTTCCAGGGATTGCTTCTAAGTATTTATGAAGGTTCTTTTTTATTAATCCAGTCGCTCCTATCACAACCGGTATAACGTTTATTTCTTTCGGAGACCATGTCGTTTTCAGATCATTTTTTAGGTCCTGGTATTTTGTTATCTTTTCCCGTTCAGCTCTGTTAAGGCCGAAATCATTTGGGACTGTGACATCGATAATGAGCACAGTTCTTTCGGGCTTGTTCCATATTACAATATCTGGTTTGATGGCCTTGTCTTTTATGTATCTGCCTGTTTTTATTTTTTATTTATTTATTTTTTTTTTTTTTACACAGTGATCACCACTTATCAAGGCCCGGAAGCCACGCAGGGATAAGGGTTATTGCAAGTACATTACGTTAGTGAGGAGATTTAATGAAGTGTTTAATTAGGGGGGCGGTTCATTAGGAATTTGTTAACATTAGACTTGAAGACATCCAAGTTGTAGTCCGGAGGGAAGCAGGCAGACGAAACAGAGTTCCACAAGCGTCCAGTTCTAAGAAAGAAGCTTTGTTCATGAAATCCGCGTTTTGATTTAGGCACAGATATAGAGTGGGGGAAATTTTTCACAGTGGATTCAGCTAGACGGGTGTTTTTCGTGAAAGATTGGCGAGGGGGGACCAGGGATTGGAGTTCAGACGAGCACCTGCCATGAAAATAATGATAAAACAAGGATAGGCTCGCAACGTCTCTTCTGTGGGAGAGGGGTTGCAGGGTAGAGAAAAGGGCATCCCCCACTAAACCACGAAGTCTTTGTCATAGAACACGACCACTTTTCCGTTTGATATTATTGGTGTTGGTTCATGTTCCCAGATGTTCGACAATCTGTGAGTATGCGAGTGATTTTTTTTTTTACTTGATAAGGAAAAGTGTCCTCATGCCAAGTCATCCTATCAAACCTCTGTATAACAAAGACCACCCTCATTAATAGCCTTGTATTTTATGTATCTGCCCACCTGTGTGTCTTTGTCATAGAACAACGTCACTTTTTTTTTATTATTATTTTATTTTGGTAAGTTTTAAGAGATCAAGGGAGCTAACTCCGTCCTGGAGCTAACACTTGATTCTGTTATGATTTAACTTTATATCCGAGGACTCTTTTAAGAATAGATACTGTTCCCTTTATCCCAGCCATAATACATAACCTCATTCTTGAACATGCTCAGATCACTGATGCCCCAAATCAGAGAAAGGTGAAAGGTCAAAGGTAGAAAGTCCTTTTTAGTCACCAGACGATATTATCAAAAATCAAGAAACCTTGAAAATGCTTATTCTCTATCAAATCTAGAGAGGTGGCATATGTAGTCATCTAAAAAAGTTTTCAGTAAGTTCTTCCCTAAAGTTGTCATGAAATGTCATAATTTGTAAAGAATTTAATTAAGTCATTCATGTTGCAGTGGTTCAGGAAGAAGGGATGGAAGGGATTTGTTTTTCTTAGTTTTATTACATATTTTCAGTATGGTTTGGCTGTTTTTGTTTTACGACATATTAACCCTTTTCAGGTCATTTAATGCTGAATCCAGCTATTTTGAAGAAAAATGTTTTAATAGAATATTTTTTTTTCGAGTTGGTTTCTGTTTAACCCATAGGTACGAGTCCAGTTATTTTGAAGAAAATTTTTTTTTAATAGAATACGTTTTTTTTTTTTCCAAGCCATTTTCTATTTAACCCATAGTTGGGACCCTAATAGGTACTACCACTCCGGGTCAGATTGGACCTGGGAGCAATTAAAGGGTGGCTCCACACTCCCCAAAGCCTGCAAGCCGGGCCTCACCATCGGATACAGTTTAAGGTCATATCCAGGACTCATATTTTCAGTAAGAGGACAGTATGATTTAATGTATTATTCTTTATATTTCAAGTATTATAAATATGCATTTCAAATGCAGCCAGTTTCGACATGTTCATTAAAAAAATAAAATAAAATAAAAAAATAATTTCAGAGACCCCTACTATTTTCTATTGTGTTAAAATCTATTTTACAACAGGTGACATTAAAGTTAAGACCTGATATTCTTCTTTTTTCTTTTTTTTTTACAAAAGAATCAGCACTTATCAAGGCCCAGAGGCCACTCGAGCATATGAGTTAAAGAGTGTACAGTGGTCAAAAGGACAATATCATAGTAATCGTTAAAAGTGTAAATTTGGTAAATTGGATTACTTAAGTGGAACGGCTCATCAAGAACTTGTTTACATTGGACTTGAAGACGGCCATATTGTAGTCAGCTTGAAAGCAAGCAAATGGAAGACATTTCCACAGGTGTGCAGTTCTAAGAAAGAAGCTTTGTTCATGGAATCTACGTTTAGGTTTAGGCACAGATAAAGAGTAGGGGAAATTATTGATAGTGTTTACAGCCAAACAAGTTTTTCTCGTGAATGTTTGGCCAGGGGGAGGGGTATAGATTGGAGCTCAGACGAGCACTTGCCATGAAAATAACGATAAAACAGAGACAGGCTTGCAACATCTCTTCTGTGGGAAAGAGGTTGCAGGGAAGAGAAAAGGGCATCCCCCACTAGACTACAAAGTTTATTTTGTACTCTGTCAAGGCAGGATAAGATCTTCCTAGCAGGTCTCCTTCAAATATATTCATTCAATTCGCATGTTTCATCATGAAAATGTTGCTTCATCATGAAAATGTTGCTTCATCATGAAAATGTTGCTTCATCATGAAAATGTTGCTTCATCATGAAAATATTGCTTCATCATGAAAATGTTGCTTCATCATGAAAATGTTGCTTCATCATGAAAATGTTGCTTCATCATAAAAATGTTGCTTCATCATAAAAATGTTGCTTCATCATGAAAATGTTGCTTCATCATAAAAATGTTGTTTCATCATGAAAATGTTGCTTCATCATGAAAATGTTGCTTCATCATGAAAATGTTGCTTCATCATGAAAATATTGTTTCATCATGAAAATGTTGCTTCATCATGAAAATGTTTCATCATGAAAATGTTGCTTCATCATGAAAATGTTGCTTCATCATGAAAATGTTGCTTCATCATGAAAATGTTGCTTCATCATGAAAATGTTGTTTCATCATGAAAATGTTGCTTCATCATGAAAATGTTGTTTCATCATGAAAATGTTGTTTCACCATGAAAATGTTGTTTCATCATGAAAATGTTGTGCCTTGGAATCCACACACGATAATTTGAATAAGTTATTATGAATATCAATGTTATCCAACTAAAATTTCCTAATGACTGTCAGTGTAAGGTTAAACTGCAGACTAAGTTTCCTGTCTCTTTTTAATAAAATAATTTTGTCAGCAATTAGTTGAATAAGCATAAAAATGTGATGTATAGAGATAACCTTTGAAAAGTTTATCTGACGATTTTTTTTTTTTTTTTAGATATCAAAGAAAAAGCAATTATTTAAAAAAATCCTTCATTAATGTTAGATTTGAGAAAAGACTGAATCATTACTAGGCTTATGACAAGACAATATTCTTTTCATTATTTTGACTGGCAAGTATATGTCAGTTAATATCTTATATGTTTTTAGATAGAGTGATGTGGTTCTCGATTGATTGACTGTGTCGGATATATACTAGAGAGCCAAAACAATAAGAATATTCTCTTGTCACGGCCCTAATTATTGCATAGTCTACAATAATATCAAGGCGTCTCCATTTACGCTGAACGTCTACAGAATGCAAACATCAATATATTACATATGAATGAGTCCGCTGTGGAATTTCCACAGGTCCTGCTAGTCCTGTATTAAAATGCGCATGTTCATAGTTTGGCTTATGATTGTTTGCAATTTCATGATTAAGATATTTTAGTGTATGAATACTTACTGCTTATCAAATAAAAAGTTTGTCAGCTAAAAACTAGTTGAAACAATTATGTCGATGTCATTTTTCTTTCTATGTTCTGGATCAGTTGATAATTTGAAAGAAAACGCATCAAGTCAGATGAAGTATTTCAGAGCTTCATGTAAATGTACACTTTGTGAATAACCTTGTTCAACTTGTTAATTTGGGACAAGATCAAAGTGTTGTATCTGTTCAACTTGTTAATTTATTTTATTGCGAACTATTATCTTCATCTTTTTTTTTTTTTTTAATTGTTGTTGTTTCATGACGTTTCGACCAACTATTCCCATGGGCTTTGTCAGGTGGTAACAGGATATGAACTCCGAATTTCCCAACTGCATTCTCAGCAATTACTGCCTTCCATAGTTGTTGCCGTCTCACCACGTTTTGGCCAACTAATCCTCTGGCCTGCTTTGGGTAGGATTGAAGCCACTATTTTCAGACAATGCTCACCTGTACGGACCCGATCATGGAAGATCAGATAATAAATAAACATGGATTTATAAGACCAAAAAATTCAACCTTGATCGCTCTTGGGGCTTGTGGCGCAGTGGATAGAGATGTTGAATCTCTACGGTTCCAGGTGAGCATTGTCCAAAGATAGCGGTTTCAATCCTACCCAAAGCTGGCCAGAGGCTTACTTGGCCAAAACGTGGTGAGACAACAACAACAACTATGGAAAGGCAGTAATTGCTGAGAATGCAGTTAGGAGATTCGGAGTTCCTATGCCGTCACAGTTACCACCTAATGAAGGACAGAGGAATAGTTAGGCGAAACGTTGTGGAAAAAAAAAAAAAAGATGGGATAGTCCGCAATAAAAATAAATTAATAAATAATACTTATCTCAATGAATTCTTCCAATTAGAATAATATATATACTTGTTCGACTTGTATTCAACCATGTACGAAAAAGCATTTTTAAATGCTTATTTTCGGAAATAATCACCAAGCATTTTTGCAAACCATCGTGCACAAAGTCAACAGACTGAAGACCAATAAAAAATTTTTTTAAAAACTCGTAAGAAATTAATTTCGCCTTTCAAATTGATAACTCTAAAAATTTCACTAAACGTCCATAAAAAAAAAAATAAAGAAAGCGAAAATGGCTTCGTTCAAAAAAGAAAGTTTCTTTTTAGAAACGTTATTTTAAGGGCATTTTATTATTCGCAAATTCAAATCATAAATCTTGTCTGGCAATTGAGTTATCATAAGTGCCATACTGTAATTCATCACGAAAAATATTTGTTTTGCAGAAAAACAAGTGATGAATGAACATCGGAATGTTTTGATGTAATATATGATTAATAAAAACATTTGTTTTTATTAATCATTATAAAATAAAGTGAAATGGCACTTTATTTTATAATGATTATTTATTTTTTTAAATCTCATTCAAATACAATTCTACATCATATGACTGTTTATTGTGTGGTCTTAATAAAGATATTTAATACATACTTATGTAGAGGTAGGAATTGTTTGTTTTTTAGAATGAGTGATATGTAATTATGCATATACACAAACACCAGAAGGAAGGTAATATTTGATACACTTTTACATCAAATGTTTTTCTTTTTTGCGTGGCCTTAATAAAAACTTGTAATAAATTCTTCTAATATTTTCTTTTAAGTTTAACGGTTTTCAAACTAATAAATTATTACACAGTAAATAAAATTAAATTAAAAGAAATTGGGTTACAAGTTTTATGCATGTGCTAACGTTTATTTATATAAAATTTATTTTTAGCTTTAAATTTTTATGTAAAATTGAACAAATTCCTTTATACACCTTCGGAATATAAATGGATTACTCCCGCTGATTAAGATTTAACTTGTTTGTCTGTTTTATTTTATATATTATAATAAAATGAAGAAAAACAACAATTTTAATTTTTGTTCTTATCCAGAGTGCCCCTTTTTGAAGAGCTGAATTTTCCCTACATTTAAAACCGCCCAAATAGTTACCAAATAAAGTGACTTTCAATACAGATGTAACCTTGTTCGTTAACTACAGATGAAGGAAGACACGTCAAAGCATTAAAACAAACAACAACAAAAAAAAAGACAACTCGCATTGCTTGTTAAAATTTTACACCGAACATGCTGTCATAATTTTACAAACTGCCATCCACTCTGGAGAGCGATATCAATCATAATTAAAAAAATATTACAAATTTAAATGAATCTCAGGTTTAAAAATTTTTTAGAAAAAATGAAAACAGATCAAGTTTGCAATGAGGCAGGAAAGAGTTATCCTCACCTCCTGCGTTATTGCCATTCGAAAACATGTTTGTTTTTTTTTAATGTTTTCTCATTAAAAAAGAATTTAACCCCATTTTTCCCCACAAAATAAAATTAATTATTAAGTTGCTGATTTTCAAGTACCGCAGTTGGGCAGATTGCAAAAGCTGAGCACTACCTTACAGGCCATCTTCAAAAGATTGAGAACCATCTCCAACAAATGAACTGCCCTTTGCCCCGATGCTAATAAGCTCATGGTGCATTAATCTAACTCCTCCACAAGCTCACATTTCCAATTTCACAATTTCTATCAGCCGCTTAACACATGCCAATATGTAAAACAGACGTTAAACCGAATATAATGATAGTCGAACAGTTTATTGAATGAATTATTTTTGTGTCATGAACATCATTTTATGTAGAATTATTCAATGAAACACCAATTGGCAAATGACTAAGTTCTCTCTGATTCCCAAGTAATCTCCTCCGGCTGCAATGCTCTCTCTGATTCTCTCTTTCTAACCTTGAGCATGTGGTAAAAATGGGGACAAAAATGGCTGGTTACGTTTAATGCATCTAAAACCAAGCTTCTATCTTTACATCATCACTGCTCTGCTCCCCATTTGGCATCAATTGAAATGAATGGCTCTCGTCTTGGGGAAGCTCCATGTAGTGGGGCAGGTTATCTCAATATTCTATAAAAATCTTTCACTTAGTGATACAAGCACCAAAATTGGCAAAAATAACGTTCAGAACATACATTTTAAGCAAAGGACGTTAGCCATCATAAAATTCAAGATGGCTGCAAAAGCAAAGCTGACAAATTCCGATTTTTGAAGAGGAACTCCGATTAACACAATTTCTTTATGGTTCAAAAAGAAAATAGATGCATTCTCATATAATTAAGTCAATTATGCCTTAAAAATTTAAATATGGCCGCATTTTTCAAAATGGCGGCTCATAGATGGGTAACAAGCTTCTGGACTTGATCTTTACTCCTGATCTAAAATGGAACACGTTCATCAAATCCATTGCCAAGGTCACTGGAAAAATGGTGGGATCATTCTATTGATTCAGAAGGTATCTATCTGCTAATGCAATTCTCTATCTATATAAGAGCCAGGTACGTCCAAGGATGGAGTACTGTTGCCAAACCTGGGCAGCAGCTGCGAGAAAGACTTTATCCTGCCTTGACAAGAGTTCAGAATAGACTTCATAGCCTAATCGAGGATGTCCTTTTCTCTTCCCTGCAACCTCTTTCTCACAGAAGAGACGTTGCGAGCCTATCTCTGCTTTATCATTATTTTCATGTCAATTTCTCGTCTGAGCTCCAATCTATGGTGCATCCTCATCAAACATTCATGAGAAACACTATCAATGATTTCTCCCACTCTTTATCTGTGCCTAAACCTAAATGTAGATTCCATGAACAAAGCTTCTTTCTTAGAACTGCACACCTGTGGAACTCTCCTTCATTTGCCTACTTTCCAGCTGGCTACAATGTGGACGTCTTCAAGTCCAATGTAAACAAGTTCTTGATAAGCCGTTCCTCTTAAGTAATCCAATTTACCAAATTTACACTTCTAACGATTACTATGATATTATCCCTTTGACCACTATACACTGTGACCCTTATCCTCGAGTCGCCTCTGGGTCTTGATGAGTGGTGATCCCCCTTGTAAAAAAAAAAAAAAAAAAAAAGAAAACAGTGAAAATGATTATAATTTTGTAAACTACACCATTACGTTGAAAATCCCCACGAGCATTCTCAGCCAACACTCAGAAATGTATTACAACACCTTTAACTTTTTTTTTTAATTGCATTTTCATCCCAAACAAGGCAAAGTGCCACTTTGGTATAGGGGGCTACTATCTGGGAAATAATTTGCAGGAGTACTATGCAGGGAGTTAGGCAGCAAGATGCCTGTTTACATTAGACTTGAACTTCTGCATGTCAGTACAGTCGGGAAGCTTCTTTTCTTCTTTTTTGAAAACTTCAAAAATTAAATCAACTTACCTCATCTACAAACATCTTAATGCTTTTATTTTGGAAGGGGAAGAAGCACTAAAAAGAGAACTGGTAATTGTACAATGTAACCAGCAGCAGCAGCCATGGATAGATTAGCCATTAAGCAAAATAAACGCTTATTTAGGTATATGAGAAGCAAGCGTGGGATTGGGGTGGACAACAAAGCAAACTGGTTGGTTGTTTTTGTTTTACGGCATATCAACCCTTTTCGGGTTATTTAATGCCCAATCCAAAGATTTTGAAGAAAAAATTTTTTTTAATAGAGTATATTTGTTGTTTTCAAGTCGGTTTCTATTTAACCCATAGTTGGGACCCTAACAGGTACTACCACTCCGGGTCAGAGTGGACCTGGGAGCAATGGTAATTAAAGGGTGGCTCCACACTCCCCAAAGCCCACAAGCTGGGGCCTCACCACTGGATATAGTTTAAGGTTATATTCAGGACCCCCATTGAGGGACTTTTACCTTCTGCAGGGGGGGGGGGCAGTCGGCGTATTCTAATGCCCCACCGACAGGGCCACAAAGCAAACTGGGTGCATAATTTGCCACATACATAGAAGCAGTTGTGTTACAGCTAAAATGATCTAAGAATTTGCAATTGCAAAAATTTTCGAGTACAAAGCTTTTCGGGGTTTACTTTGCTTTACACACAGATTCGAAAAAGTTGTCAACAACAAATATATAACAAAATGTTAGCAAGGGCAAGATATGTTACTTTTCTACCTAACTGGATAATCTTTTTAGTGTTTTTATTGAATGTAATATGTTTATTCAGCCCGAAAAAACAGTGTTTACCGATGTATTGGAAAATTTAAAATGGCGCCCGGCTCTCTGTTGAACATGGTAAGTTTGGGAAAATGAGTTAAAAATAAAACAAAAACTATACAAAATACTTTTAAAAACCTACCGAATATATGTCAGTCTATGTCACGGTAACATATATTGAGAAAGTTTCTAACAGTACTTTGTATAGTTTTTTTTATTTTTAACTCATTTTCCCAAATTTACTGTGTTCAGCGGAGAGTCCGGTGCCATTTTAAATTTTCCAAGACATCGGTAAACACTGTTTTTCAAGCTGAATAAACACGTTACAGTTAAAAAAAAAAAAAAACACTAAAAAAATTATCAAGTTAGGTAGAAAAGTAACTTATCTTGCCTTTGATAATGTTTATTTATTATATATTTGTTTTTTGACAACATTTTCGAATCTATGTGTACAGGAATACAAACACAACTTTTCAAATATAAAGAGCAAAAACTAGTGATGAGACGATTCCAATATTTTTTCCGATTCCGATACAATTTCCGATTCCATACTAAATTCCCGATTCCTATACATTTACTGATTCCAATTCTTTATAAATTTCTAAATATTTAACTATAAAGTTGTATTTTTTCTCCGATTACCATAAAAACACACACGTTATATGTGCAGAATGTAAAAATATACTCGTGGGGGACAATCTATTGATTTTAGCTTCAATTGTGGTTTAAAATCGATAAATATTTATTATTTTATCATTATTACCAGCAATGGAAGATTTTACTTTAAATAAAATCAAATAAAAAAAATAATTAAAAGAATCGTTTTGACATCGGAAAATCGGTACAAATTTTTCCGATACCGATTCCAATACCTATAAATATTCCGATTTTCGATTTATCGTCCCAACACTAGTAAAAACTTAAAATCAAACACTGTAACTTGAAATTATCAGACCAATATTTTAAGGGAAGGAATGATTTAATCTGCGCTATACAATAAATGCTATTCACATTAAATGTTTGTCGTCCAAAATCACAATAATTACAGACTGCTCATAATTGTCGAATTGTTTAGAGTCTCTACACGAGTTAAACTAGCTCAACCAATCGTAATTGTGGCTAAGTTTTAATTTCATTCCTTATTTCTGTCATTTTTCAGAAAGATTAATGAGCCCTTGCAACGAGGTGTTAAGATTTAAGCAAATAACATTGCGCTGTGAAGAAACAGTGCGACAGTGAGTCATAACAATATTTGAAAATTTGCTGACACTAACAGTACAATAAATATACTTTTATTTAGTTGAATGTGTCGCTTACGGGTACTCCAATAAGATATATATTTTTAGTGTTGGGCCAATTAATCGGAATCAGAAAAATCAGAACTTTTGGTTTTTTTTTTTTTTTTTTTTACACAGTGGTCACCACTTATCAAGGCCCGGAAGCCACTCAGGGATAAGGGTTATTGCAAGTACAGTACGTTAGTGTGGAGATTTAATGAAGTGTTTACTTAAGAGGGCGGTTCATTAGGAATTTGTTAACGTTGGACTTAAAGACATCCAAGTTGTAGTCAGGTGGGAAGCAGGCAGACGGAACAGAGTTCCACAGGCGTGCAGTTCTAAGAAAGAAACTTTGTTCATGGAATCCACGTTTTGATTTAGGCACAGATAAAGAGTGGGGGAAATTTTTCACAGTGGATTCAGCTAGACGGGTGTTTATCGTGAAAGATTGGCGAGGGGGGACCAGAGATTGGAGTTCAGACGAGCACCTGCCATGGAAATAACGATAAAACAAGGATAGGCTCGCAACGTCTCTTCTGTGGGAGAGAGGTTGTAGGGTAGAGAAAAGGGCATCCCCCACTAAGCCGCAAAGTCTATTTTGTACTCTGTCAAGGCAGGATAGGCTGTTTTTAGCAGCTCCTGCCCAGATTTGGTATCAAAATCGAAAAAATTTATGCCTATTTCCAATGCCAAAAACGATTCTAATTGTTTTTTATATTTTTTGTTTAAAGCAAAAAATTTTTGTTTAAAGCAAAATCTTCTACTGCTGATAGTAATAGTAAAATAATGAAAATTGATCGATTTTAAACAATTAGTAAAACTAAAATCAATAGATCATCCCTCACAAGTGTATCTTCACATTTGAGAAAACATCTACACATTTAACAGGTGTTTTTACAGTAATCGTGACAGTACAGGAGCCCTAACTCTTTAGTAATATTTAAAGCAGCTGTTCTATCATCAGTTGTATAATATCGAGATAGTTGTTGTGCCATGTTGTGCACGAAAAGGGACTCTGCAGCTATCTTTGGTGGGCTTTTACAAGGCCATAACTTTCTGGGACAAAGTGGGCCAGCTTTGATGCCAAGTATAAACACACAATGGTCCATTTAGCTGAGTCCTGCCCAGAAAGAAGTGAATGTTTGGTGGTTTAAAGTGAGTCAGCTTGTTCTGATTCTGTGATCGGCTTTTCCACTTTCTCTTGTGCCGATTTATATAAACATTCTTTTCCCATTGTCTATTGTCTCAAATTCTTTGACCGATATCCTATCGCATATCTCTGGTCAAATTATGCCTTCCAATAGACAATGATGCAAAGTCCCGCATTCCTCTAATGGATCAATCTGCATGCTTGCAACCCATCAAATGCCTCTTCTTCCCAGGCGTCACCTGATAAATATCCAACATGGTGTCCTATGTGTATGCCTGTAAGCTTTACATGAAAATGGCAGTGGAACAATAAAAGTAATTTACTAATTTATTGCCCCTAATTTTAATCATCTATATATCTATAAAAGTGCAATTGTCTGTCTGTGTACATTTCCCTACCAAACTACTCTGTCAATTTTCAGTTTACAGATTCGAGAATTGACATAAGAGGTACTGAGATTTGAGGAAATCTTTAATCTGTTTTCGGCCAGAAAATTTGGCTGTCAAGGGGTTAAATTCAACGATGTGACCTTTCAAAACCCTGCAAAACTCCTCCGACAATTTTTGATCTACCTGGACAGGAGTCAAACTTTTTAATATATATATATATATATATATATATGCACATAAAGTTATGAACACTAAATAAGGTCCGAGCAAAGCCGGGCTGAACTGTTAGATCGCTACAAAATGGTTTTCAGTATTACTCAATAAAGTTGGTTTTATAAATTTTTTTGTTTACATAATATTATGTTTTGGGGGAAAATAATGCTAAATTAATTATTAAGTTGACTGATACATGCGAAATGATTAAAAACTGTACTTAAGCAAAACATCTGATATGAATTTGATTTTTTTTTTTTAAAGATCACAATGAATTTAAGTATAAAATTATATGTAATCAAGGGAAATACCCCCCCTACCCCACACACGCTTTAATTAAAAAATTAAAAAAAAAAAACACTTCATGCCATCTGGTAATTTTAAATTATCATGCTAGTTTTTGAGAGACTGATTGTGACATTTAATTCATTCGAATTCTTATTGAGATGAGTAAATTTTTATTTATTTATCTATCTATTCATCTATTTATTTATTATTTATCTATCTATTCATCTATTTATTTATTATTTATCTATCTATCTATCGATCTATTTATCTATCTATCTACCTATTCATATATCTATTTATCTAATAATCTATTTATCTGTCTATCTATCTATATTTCTATCTATATATATATCTATCTATCTATTTATCTATTCATATATCTATTTATCTATCTATTCATCTATTTATTTATTATTTATTTATCTATCGATCTATTTATCTATATATCGATCTATATATCCATTCATCTATCTATTTATCTACCTATTCATATATCTATTTATCTAATCATCTATTTATCTGTCTATATTTCTATCTATCTATTCATCTATCTATTCATCTATCTATCCATCTATTCATATATCTATATATCTATCTATCTATTTATCTATTCATCTATCTTTCTATTTATCTATTCATCTATCCATCTATTTATCTATTTATTTATTTCGGACTATTATCCTCATCTTCTAGTTGTTGTTTTCACGACGTTTCGGTCAACTATTCCTCTGGCCTTCGTCAGGTGGTTAACTGCGACAGGAAAGAAACGCTGCATCTCCTTACAGCATCCTCATCAATTACTGCCTTCCATAGTTGTTGTTGTCTAACAAATAAACGTGGATTTTAAGACCAAAAAAAATCCAACCTGGGTCGCCCTTCGGGGCTCGTGGCGCAGTGGATAGAGGCGTTGAGTCTCTACGGTTCCAGGTGAGCATTTTCTGAAGATAGCAGTTTCAATCCGACAATGACTACGGAAGCAATAATTGCTGAGGATGCAGTTAGGAGATTCAGCGCTCCTATCCCGCCGCGGTTATTAACCACCTGATGAAGGCCAGAGGAATAGTCGGCCAAAACGTCGTAACACAATAACTAAGGAAGATAAGGATAATAGTCCGCAAGAAATCAATTAATAAACGAATGCTAAGATAAAATTACAAAAAGTTTAATTTGTCTCTTTACCTTCTCAGAGTATTTTAGATATCTTAGGTCGTTTTTCAACGGCTTTCACCTGCTGCTATCCACTCAGCTGATGGGGGGGGGGAACGGCACTTATACTATGTGGGTTTAACCAGCTTACTCCAGAGGAGGAAGTTCCATGGGAGTGTGAAATTCACGAGCGGTCTCCAGTCGCCTGTTAATCTCCACTGTCTATCATGAATACAAATGTAGTACATGTTCTAATGCTGCATCGTATCTTTCAGTAAAGGAGAAATCTTTCTAGACTGGGGCAATTTAAATTTTTGTTTCAATCCATAGTACCCTTTTGTGGATCTCGATTTTCTCTGCATTATAAACTCATCTTGAGTGTAACTGACCCATTCTGTGAAATGGATTGCGTTTGAATGGAAACCGCACTTACCCTATTCGGGTTGAACCGGCTTCCTCCAAAGGAGGAAGTTCAATGGGTGTATGAAATTCACAAGCGGTCCCAAGTCGCATGTGTATCCTCATTAGGAGAGATGACGATGTTTGTTTTTTGCAACTCTTGCAGGAAGGTGTCAATGCTTTTCTAAATACAGCGCCTAGTATTCCCAAATGGTTACTCATCTGATACTGGCCAAGCTCAGAGTCGCTTAACTTCAGTGATTATGCCGTATATACCTGCTATTATCCACCCAGCTGATTGCTAATTTGAGTCTTGATCGAAATAGTAAATCTACGTTTCACGATGCAAAATCTTTTTGCACTGAAGCAGTTCAAACAACACTGAGTTATCAACGCATTGTTATTATGGATTGTAAAAAAACATGGTGTAACAGAGTGCAGAAGGAGAAACGCCGTCAAGTGAGATGGACGTGTAACAGAACGCGTATGAGCACGTGGGAAAGTACCAGCAGGAGCTGTAAGTTAGCTGGCTTGCGAGGACATTGGCATCAGCAACCAAAAAGTGCACATATGCAAATTAGCAAGTGTGTGCTAGCTAGCGCGACACGGCGTAGTCGGAAAAAGAAAAAGTGCGATTGAAAAAAAGATGGATTAAAAGAATCGTTTTTGGCATCAGGAAATTGGCATAAAACTTTTCCATTTTTATAACCCCGAAAATTCCGATTTTTCTGATTCCGATTAATCGCCCTACCACTAATACATACATACATATATATATATATATATATATATATATATATATGAAACATGTTAAAAGACATCTTGAAAAAGAGTTAAAAACATATTTAATTTTAAAATATTCGCGCTCTTTGTCTGGGTCAGTTTGACCTTGCTTTTCAAAATTTAAACTGTCACCGTTTTTCGAGTTTTTTTCAAGCCTTAATTTTTTTGATTCATCCAGCCTTGACAGACGTGTTTTAAATATTATCTCTAGTGCTTTTCTTTTAATGATTTGAAATTCATTCCATTTGCGATTTTTTCCAAGGAACTCTGCATTTTGGATGATTTTGGACCATTTGGAATTTACCCATTGGATTGAAATTTTAAATTCGACCGTTTTGGATTTTACCATTTTTGGATTTTTACCCTTCACCGGACTATCCATTCTTGTGAAATCTTTTTATTATTTTTCTTTTGCCTCCTGTTCCCCTTACCTCACCCTTTTTTTTTTAACCAAGTAAGATCTTTGACTTACTTGTAGTTTTATTAAATACTTTTATATGCAAAATTCGATCCTGCATTTTGCTAATTCCTGCCCTCTGATGAGAAGGAGAGTATTTCTTCGAAACTCCGCGGATTAAGGACTATCCACTTATCTTGTGCTTCCTTTTTTAAAATTAAATATGTTTTTAACTCTTTTTCAAGATGTCTTTTAACATGTTTTATTAATCATTTGTTCATATTATAAGCTCTATTTCCTTTTCGGTTTTATTGAGCTTTTTACATCTGGCTGAGTTTATTTTACTTGTAAATATTAACTCTTTAATATTTATAATATATTTTAAGTTTACCATTTTGATTACCTTAGTAAACTTATTGTAACTTTTATTATATATATATATATATATACATATACATATATATATATATATATATATATATATATATATAGAGAGAGAGAGAGAGAGAGAGAGAGAGAGAGAGAGAGAAATGAAAGAATATAGAATGAAATAAGTATAAAGTAATGTTAAACTTTATTTCCTTATTAAATAAGTTTTAAACTAAAATGTTTCTTAAATTATATAAATAAGGTAGCCAATACTTTGTAAATAAACAAAGCATATTCCCGGATACGAAACTAACATAGAATCGTAACGATTTAACTTAGTTGATTAGTCCGGATTAAAAAAAAAATCAAAAAAATTTTTAAAATAAGTTAAATTAAATAAAGAAATTTAGAAATCTAATTTAAGAAATCAACGAATAGTATTAATAAAACATTAGATTAATGTTAATCTTTATTAAATAAGCTATAAACCAAAACTTTTCTTAAATCACATAAATAAGGTAGCCGATATTTTTGTAAATAAACAAAGCAGATTCCCGGATACGAAACTAACATAGAATCGAAACGATTTAACTTAGCTGATGTGGCCAGATTCTAAACATAAAATAAAAAATAAAATAAAAATAAGTTAAATTAGATAAAGAAATAGAAATCTAATTTAAGAAATCAACGAATAGTATTAATAAAACATTAAATGGTTATAGGCAATTAGTGGTAATATCGTATGATTTTTTTTTAAATAGAGATACGAGAATAGGTAAATATATAAATCTTTAAAAAAAAATACTTTGCAAGGATGCAATATAGGTAAAATAGTTTCGCTTGTTTTCTTTTCCTTATAAGGAAAATGGTTTCCATAATGTTTTATTGTTAAAGTGTTTTTTATTCAACAAGTCTGAAGAAAGGCTGTTCTTGTAAAAATTTTCAAACGACATAATGTTTGAATTTGTCCAAATGTTCTTGAGACAATTGTAACTAACAATAAAATACAATTTTTGTTGCTATCAACCCATTTTTCGAAGTCTTGGTTTTTGTTAAAACAATATGAGAGCTCAATTATGAAATATGGTAATTTTGTAGCTTACAGTTTAAGTCATCTCTTTTTGGCTATAAATTTATTGGTATATGAACGATTACTGAATTATATAAACCCAGTAAAATTCGGAATACTACAAATAAGACATATATATATATATATATATATATATATATATATATATATATATATATATATTAATCTTATAGGAGTACCCTTAAGTGATGCATTCAACTAAAAGAAGTATATTTATAGTACTGTTAATGTCAGCAAATTTGGAAATTTTGTATCGACTCAAACTGTCGCACTGTTTCTATGTAAAGTTAAAGACAAAAAATGGCTGTCTACCGCTAACGTGCAGTGCAGAAGAAAGAGAAACGCCAGCCAAGTGAGATAGACATGTGGCCCCGCAGTGACAGGTGTCGAGACAGGGAGGAAGAAAAACGACTTGTGTTAAAAAAGAAAGAAAAGCCGAGTCGGATTTATTTTTGTTTATTTGTCTGATCCTTTCCAACGGAGCCGAACGGCGTCGGATGGGGAGGGGGGGGGGGGCACCGAGAGAGGTTAGAACTGTAACGAACACGAATCAAGTGTAACAGCTACGTTACAACAGCACTCAGTTTAAACAGGTTTTTCGTTGACAAATTGTTCGCATAAAAATAGCGAATAGATTGCTTTCTGATATCTTAAACGAGTCCTGCTATCTCACGCGACTTCAATTTAAGATTGGCCAAAATAAATTTGTGAGCTGCTTTGCTGTTTTTTGGGACAAATACCGAATTTGGGCGATTTGTATTATTTGTGTCTGTATAATCACGTTTACAATCAGCATAGCACTTAGTAATCGTTTGTTATTCTGCTTGAATAGTATTTTTTTCTATCAGAATGCTCAATTTACGAAATTCAGATTTTTAGATTATAGCTTCACTTAAATAATTTGTACACTAATAATCCTATCGCGCTAAAATTTTGACACATTTAAAGGCTAGTACTTCATCAAAATCAATTCTATATTAATACAATAACGTGTGTTATTGTGTGTCACGCTTACACCTTTTTCTTCCGAGTGACTGTCGTTTAATTGTTATGACCTTTAATTTCTTGTAATAAATAATTTTACCAAGAATTTTCATAAGTTTTAGTTTCGATTATAGCTGAAGGAACTCAAGTTATATGAATATATTTTAGATTTTTGAAATCGCAACTCTATAATACATAAGAATCGATAGAAAATGGACTATAATAATACATACGAAATCTGCAAAAATTAAAATACCATATTTAACCGTATTTTACGACCGGGCTGCGCCAGGCGCCCCTGCTAGCTTAGATAAATACTTTTGCGGTTTTAATAAAAGAGCTACAACATCAGGGCGTTTTGGCGAAGATCAAAGTGTAGTATCTGTTCTTCAGATGCGGCACTTCCATTTCTCGTTCTCTTCCAGTGGAGGAGAAATCCTTCACGACTGAGACAATTTTTATTTTTGTACCTTTTCTCCACGTTAAAAAAAACAACCCTGGTGTTTAACTCTGTCTCGTCGGGAGGCATTGTAAATTGCTACAATAATATCAAGACATCTCCATTTACATTGAACATCCACAGAATGCCAACATCAATATACCACATATGAATGAGCCCTCTGTGGAATTTCCACAGGTCCCACTAATGTGGATTTATTTTAATTAGTGGTGTCATCTATATGTCAAGTGTTGGAAATTGTACATGGAAGGGCGAGCCTTATTGGTTGTGGCACTGAAGCCATGGTTTCTCTTTCAGGGACTTTCATTGGACCGCTAAAGACTTCCTGCGCGCGCAGTTTTAAAACAAAAAAACATTTTCGCTCTCTTTGCAAAAAAAAAACTCTACTCGAGTGTAGGCGTTAAATAAAGTGTCTCCCTAAAAGGCACAGCCTCGAGGTCAACTGTGCTTGGAGCATCATCCCCCTTTTTCCTTTAACCAAGTATTTACTCCTATTGTGATAGGAATTTTTTTAGACAATTATCGTCTTTACTAGAACTAAAATAGTTCAGCTCCGTTTATGGAGTTTTATTCTTCCACCAGATACCATAATTAAATGGTTTCTGTTCCCTTTTACTAGCTTCTCCGAAGAGAAGCAATTTAACTCTGCAAAACTACCAGACTCTCAGAGACGCGAGAAATTGGGCATATTTTTCGCAAACCTACCAAGAAGGCTGAAATTCGTCATCGCAGGTAAGACTTGCTTTTATCCATTGTCCTTTTTCTGCACTCTGCCGAGTTCTAAAGCGTGCGAGACAATTAATTCTCACACAAGTTAGTGAGTAATGTTTTAAACTTTATTTATATAGACTAGCGGGGGTACCCGGCGTTGCCCAAGTGTTTGTTTCCGGGACGGGGGGGGAGGGGAGTTTTAAAAAATGTTATGGTAGGTAAGTAGGAAGGATCAAACCCGGAGTCATGAGTAAAAGTAGGAAAATAAAGTGTGAAAAAAAAAACAAAAAAAAAAAAAAAACATCTGCAACGTTAACAGTTCGGCCACCAAGAAAAGTCCATTCCAGTTGTTTAGGAAAAAAAAAAAAAAAAAAAACGACTACGGTAGGTCGGTGCGAACGTGAAAATATAACGTGAATTGTCCAGCACGCTAACCACTACGCCACAGAGCACTGCAGTTTAGTTTAGTGATTTTAAATAACTTCACATGAAAGAACTACGAAGCCAAACCGGTGTTCTCTTCTCAACTGTTCCTTGTGAACGATCCCCAAACGGTGTTAAGTGGTGGCAGGGGGAGGAGGAATTTATTAGAGAGAAAATATTTTACCACTTCCATTGATCTTAACCGATTTTGGCCGTGACTTCTCAGCAGAAAAAGTATAGAAATCTAAGATTATCGAGGAATTTGAGAAATAATAAGCCTATAACACACCTCAGATATTGTTCTGCCGTTTGTGCATATTATATTTGCATGAAATATCTTGATTTTTAATCCTATTAATGTCAAAATCCGACGGGAAAAAATGAGTTCATTTTATTTATATAGAAGAATAGATAGAAGAAGATAGGGGTTTGTATTACTGTACACATAGATTCGAAAAAGTTGTCAAAAAAACAAATATAGAACAAATAAATGTTATCAAAGGCAAGATAAGTTACTTTTCTACCTAACTGGATATATTTTTTGTGTTTTTATTCAGTGTAACTTGTTTATTCAGCTCGAAAAACATGCAATGTTTACCGATGTATTGGAAAATTCAAAATGGCAGCCGACTGTCTCTCGGAGAGGGTACGTTTGGGAAAAGGTATTATAAATAATAAACTAGACAAAATACTGTTAGAAAACAACCGAATACATGTCAAGTTATGTCACGGTAACATATATTGAGCGAATTTCTAACAGTATTTTGTCTAGTTTATTATTTATAATACCTTTTCCCAAACGTACCCTCTCCGAGAGAGAGTCGGCTGCCATTTTGAATTTTCCAATACATCGGTAAACATTGCATGTTTTTCGAGCTGAATAAACATGTTACACTGAATAAAAACACGTGAATTATATCCAGTTAGGTAGAAAAGTAACTTATCTTGCCTTTGATAACATTTATTTGTTCTATATTTGTTTTTTGACAACTTTTTCGAATCTATGTGTACAGTAATACAAACCCGAAGGTAGATAGAAGAAGAGAAGAGATGAAGGTTTAGTTAGATGCGTGGGTGGATATCACGGAAAATATGTCATACAGTAAGTCTCCTCACTGACAAACCTATTGATTAATTTCTGTCTGGAATTAAAATTTAAATGACAAAAAAATGTTTCATTTGTTTTCTTAGCGGGAGAGAATTACTTTTCTCATCCGACCGTCTTACCAAAGAAATTAATCTTAGAATTAACAAAAAACACGTTGCTTCCCTTTTAAAAGGAATCACCATAAAGCTGTTTTTTTTTCTTCAAAAATAAAAGTCTAAACCTTTAGTTTAATACCTCAAAAATACACACATTATATAAATATCTATCTATCTATATATATATATATATATATATATATATAGATAGATATTTATACACACATTATATAAATATCTATCTATCTATATATATATATATATATATATATATATATATATATATATAGAGATAGATAGATAGATAGATATTTATATAATGTGTGTATTTTTGAGGTATTAAACTAAAGGTTTAGACTTTATATATATAGATATATCATATATATATATATATATATATATATATGCTTACTGTATTTTTGGGAAAGAGTTCCGACAAAGTGCTCGATTACAAAGAAAAACTTTTTCGATATAAGAGCTAAATATTTGTTTATTAATTATACAGAAGTTCAGAAAAACATTGGTACCGTCGGTTTCAAGCCCAACACAACGGGAAACCGTTAATGGTAAGACGTAAATGATGTTCAGCTCTCGTCAGCCATCTTGTTTTCTCCACAGTAATATAGTGATGTTGGCATTCTGTGGATGTTCAACGCAAATGGAGATGCCCTGATATTGTAGCTATTTACAATGCCTCCCAACGGGACAGAGTTAAACACCAGGGTTGGTTTTTTAACGTGGAGAAAAGGTACAAAAATAAAAATTGTCTCAGTCGTGAAGGATTTCTCCTCCACTAGAAATGGAAGTGCCGCAAAACAAGATGGCTGACGAGAGCTGAATATCATTTACGTGTTACCATTAACGGTTTCCCGTTGTGTTGGGCTTGAAACCGACGGTACCAATGTTTTCTGAACTTCTGTATAATTAATATATATATATATATATATACTAGCAGACCGCCCGGCGTTTCTCGGTCGTAAAAAAACACATAAATATATTTCAATTCATACAGAAAGAGAGACATGTGCATGCGAGTATTATGTTTTTTTTTTTTTTTTTTTTTTTTTTGCTGTTGTTTTTTTTTTTTTTTTAAACAGTTCACTTCTTGTAAGGGGAAAAAAGCAATACTCCGGCTGAGATCGAAACTAAAACCTTAAGACATTGAGTCAAGTATGATAACCATTAGCCCGGCTTGACACGTTCTTTAATTAGTGCTTTTTCACCCCCACTTATTTTAACAAAATGGATCTCGCATGTGAACTATTCATGCGCATTCGTGGAATAGCTAGCAAATAGATAAAAATCCGACGACTTCCACATACCAATTTTTCAATTTCGACCCCTTACCAACCCATTCTTCCGGATGAAAACCGATTACAAAGTTTATCACAGGGCTGAATATCTTATATACCAAATTTCAAGTCTGCAGATCAAAACTCCGTAGAGTATATAGGTTGAGAAGTGTCCTTACACACACACACATTATCACTTTTATGGATATACTAGAAGACATACCTGGCGTTGCCCGGTATTTAACATAACATTAAATTCCTTTAAAAAAAATGGAGTAAAACAAAAACGGTAAGAAACTTAGACATGTGCATGCGATTATTATGTTTTTTCTAAACAATTCACTTTTTGTAAGTAAAAAAGAAAAATACATGAGCTGAGATCGAAACCAAAACCTAAAGAGAGTACGTCAAATACGATAACCATTAGACCAGCTTGACACGTTCTTTTAAGTAGTGTTTTCAAACCACGTGAAACAGGTGACAAACAGAAATCTGATGACCGTCAAGTTTGATCCCTTAGCAGTCTGTTCTTCCGGATGAAACCTATTAAAAAGTTGTCTACATATCTGAATATCCTATATACCAAATTCCAACTACGAAGATCGAAAATCCGTTGAGTATATAGGTGGGGAAGTGTCCTCACACACACATTCTCACTTTTATAGGTATATAGATTAACGATTTTCATAAAAGACGCAAAATAAAACAGATAGAAATTAGACACAAGAGGTTTAGCTGATCGATATGATTATCCAAACTGGTTTTGTTTATACTCGTGTTGATAATCAGTTCAACAGGGTCTGGACCATTTTTTAGTTTGTGGTTTTGCTTCTTTCAAGCTGAGGTATGATTATGTGCAGTTCTAGGAGGCTCACATTCTTCTTCTTACATATATTAAAAAGTTTGACTCGCGTCCAGGTAACCTACATCTAAAATTTCACGTGTTTAGACCCAAAATTGGATGAGGAGTTTGGTAGAGTCTGCAAAAGTCAACTCTTTCAACTTTGACTCCTTGGTAGCCAAATTTTCGGCCAAAAAACGATTAAAAAGCTTGCCCTGTGCTTTAATGCACTTTATGTAAAATTTCAAATCTTTAGACCAAAAATTGGCTGAGAGGTCAAAGTTTTTTTTTAACTTTGACCCCTTTACATTTATTGTTTTGGGCTCAAACCGAATTAAAGAAGTTTGATCCATGTTCCAGGAACCTGCATCTAAAATTTCAAGTGTTTAGACCCAAAATTGGCGGAGGAGTTTGGTAGAGTTCTCAAAGGTCAAATCGTTGAACTTTGACCCCTTGACAACCAAATTCCTGGCCGAAAACCGACCAAAAAGATTTTCCCAAAACTCAAGTCTGTAGACTGACAGAGTAGTTTGGTAGGGAAATGTACACACAGACACACACACACACACACACACACAATTTCACTTTTATAGATATATAAATTTATTTGCAGACTGTTATCCTCATTTTTATATTTTTATTTATAAGACCAAACGATCGAACTTTGATTGCCCGTGGCACAGTGGATAGGGACGTTCAATCTCTACAGTTCCAGGTGAGCATTGTCTGAAGATAGCAGTATCAATCCTACCTAAAGCAGGCCAGAGGATTAGTTGAACAAAACACCAACTATGGAAGGCAGTAATTACTGGAGATGCAGTTAAGAGACTCAGCATTCCTATCCTGTCGCGGTTAACCACCTGAAGAAGGCCAGAGGAATAGTTGGCCGAAATGTTGTGAAACAATAGCAACTATGAAGATGAGGATAACAGTCCTCAAATAAATAAATAAATAAACAAATTACTCATCTCAAAGGATTCCAATAAGTAAAGAATCAAACTTTTGTTTCTTGAATTTTGTTTATTTCGTTTGATAGTTGAACCGATTTTTTTGGGGGGTGGGGGGGTTACATTTTCACCCCAAACAAGGCACATTGCCACTGTGGTGTAGGGGGCTACTATCAGGGGCAGCAACTACTGAGGCACTATGTTGGGATTTGGGCAGCAAGATGTTGGTTCACGTTAAACTTGAACTTCTGCATGTCAGTACAGTTGGGGAAGCAGGGACCTGGAATGGAATTCCAGAGTCTAGCGGTTCTGGGGAAGAAACTACTGGAGTAGAAAGATCTTCTACATCTAGGGATCTCAACTGTGAAGGGGTGGGATTTTGCTGCCTGTCGTTTCGTTTTATGGCGTATCAGACCCTTGTCGAGTTACTAATGCTGAATCTGTAACAGAAGCCTGACGAGAATGAAACGCGGAATATTCTGCGTAGCTTAATTGGCATATATATTTTCATAATTTACTATATATATATATATATATATCTATAAAAGTGAAAGTGTCTGTGTGTGTGTGTGTCTGTGTACATTTCCATACGCAATAACTCTGTCAATGTTAAGTCTACAGACTCGAAATTTGATATACAGGGTACTGAGATTTGGGAAAATCGATGTGACCAGATTTCGGCCAGAAATTTGGCGATTAAGGGGTCAATGTTCAACGATTTGACTTTTGAGAACTCTACCAAATTCCTCCGACAATTTTTGGTCTAAACACTTGAAATTTTAGATATAGGTTCCCTGGACATGGATCTAACTTAATAACTCGATTTAAGCCCAAAACAATAAATGTTAAGGGGTCATAATAGGGGTCAAAGTTTAAAAAATTGACCGCTTTTTTTTTTTTTTTTTTTTTACTCAACATACCCCGCCAAATACCCAGTCACCGCCGGGCTGAAATGCTAGTCGCTAGTATATATATATATATATATATATATATAGATAGATAGATAGATAGAGAGAGAGAGAGAGAGACAGAGAGACAGACAGAGAGAAATATATATATATAGAGAGAGATGTGTGTGTGTGTGTGTGTAACAGTGCGTGTGAGCGCATGGAAAATATAAGCAGCAGCAGTGAAGGATGGCCGGCAAAGAGATTAGTAGCAGCAGCAGAAGCAAAAAAACGCAGATGCAAATTAGGAAGTGTTTGCGAGAAGAGGAAAGGAAAAAGGGAGAAAAATGCAACAAGTGTTCGAGAAAGAAAGTCGAGGCCAAGGAAAATGAACATGTAAAAAGTGAGGACGAGAATGGGCCAGGAGGAATGAGAAACGCGGGCCTGGTAAAATTGACATGTGGCAGCGAGAGACTTTTTTTTAAGTGGTGCCGAAAGTAACGATAATCAAAATATTTGTTAAAAAGAAAAAAAAAAATGCGTTGCCCAGGAACCAACGCGTTGTGACCTCAGTCGCAAAGTAATAAAAAAAATAGTAAAGAACTTCAACTCGTTTTTTTGTTGTTGTTGTACACAAATATCTATTTCCTCACACTATCCTTATCAATGTGACGTCCTCATGTGATCGTCTTCTCAAACGTCAGCCACACCTCTAACGTGATCTCGAACGTTATTCCTATCTCTAACGTGATTTTCCCCCTCCTAGTGACATCATTTTACACACGTTATGTTACGTGAACGTTTATGCTTCTAACTCGTTATATCTTCAAACATCACATGTGTTTTCTACAGCGGAAGTACCCATCAATGTGGAGTTTCTCAAACCTTTCTCTTCTGTAACTCAGTTCAAGTAAAAAAAAAAAAATGTTTTGATTGAAATTGCAATAAAACTAATTTCTAAAAGAGCAGTATCCAGATTTATAGTGCTGATCGGTATTGGCTAAAAAATAAACGGAACGCTATGGTAAAGAAATCGAAGAATAAAAATGGGTTAGTGCGAAATTTGAACCCTGACCGATGGCATAAAATATTGGAAGTGAAAGCGAATACGTCATCTACATGGTTAAACGAAGATATTTCATCTTTTAAATCTTCTTCCTCAAATTAATTTTTTTATTTTTTTTTGGGGGGGGGGGTATTGATATTCATATTAAAATCCCTTTTTCTGTTTATTTAAAAAGAAAATACAACTTTCTTATATATGGGTTGTGGAATTGGATTCACCTTCAAAAGGTCTAGCTAATTTGCATATTCTTTTAAACATTCATTTTAATTAATTCCCTATTAGTATTTTCGGTTTTCTTATGGGATGATCATCTTTAGTTAACTATTACGTGTAATTATATTCAAGAAGATATTCGACATGATTTATACTTACGTAATATTTGCGTAGAAAGCTTATAGTACCTATTTACTATGCCTCCCCACGGGACAGAGTTAGACACCAGGGTCGTTTTTTAGTAAACACAAATATCTTTCTATATATATTTATGTATGCATATATATATTTGTTTCAAAAAATGTTACCTACCAAACTCCTCGGTCAGTTTTTGGTCTACAGACAAGAAACTTAATATATTGGGTATTCAAACCCATGCGAAATTTATACTTGGGTTTTAGAAGGGGAAAATCGGTGCGAATATGTGAAAATTAAAAAAATGAAATTTGGCAGGTGAAGGTCGAACGTAATAGCTATTGGTTCATGTTTTAATTATTAGCCTTGCAGCAAACATGTCTTCATAGTTTAGGCATTAACGCCAAAGGAAAAAGTAAATCGTAAGTTAAACGTTTTGGTTTCGATTGTCAATGGTGGTGCACAAGTATTTTTTTTTTTAACTTTTTAAATCATTACTATATATTGGGTCCAATATAATCTATATATCTATAAAACTGAAAGTGTCTGTGTACATTTTCCTACGCAATAACTCTGTCAATTTTCAGTCTACAGACTCAAAATTTGATATACAGGGTACTGAGATTTGGGAAAATATTTGTAATCCGTTTTCGGCCAGAAATTTGGTTGTTAAGGGGTCAAAGTTCAACGATTTAACTTTTGAGAACTCTACCAAACTCCTCCGCCAATTTTGGGTCTAAACACTTGAAATTTTAGATATAGGTTGTTTGGACATGGATCTAAGTTAATAACTTGATTTGAGCCCAAAACAATAAATTTGAAATGGACACTTTCAAAAATTGTTCCTTTCAATGCTTTGTAAAATGTCAATTTCTCTTTTTTTTCAGTAAGATCGTAACAGACTGACTTAAAAAAAAATGTATAACTTACTTTTTGTTTGTCTTAGCGTTTTTTTTTTTTTTTTTTTTTTTTTTTTGCAGTGGTTGAATTTATCCGTGCCGTATTTTCTTCTCTTCGTTTTCCAATATTTTTGGCTTAAAGTTCCGTTTTTGTGAGTTCGAATCCTGTAGCCATTTGTTATATCCTTACTTTAAATAAGAATACAGCAAGAAACGCGGGGTTATGGGTGAAAGACAAAGGGGTTTATTTACAAGGGAATACATGTGACATAAGAGTTACTCGACATCTTTTCTTATTCCCTTCCAGTCTTTTTTCCTTCTCTCTCAGTCACGTGAGAGGGTATAGTTCATTTTATCTATGAAGGGATGTTAGGTCATTCCATTACACCACTAACTTAATAACTTGATTTGAGCCCAAAACAATAAATGTTAAGGGATCATAATAGGGGTCAAAGTTTAAAAAATTGACCACTTTTTTTTTTTTTTGGTTCAACATACACCTCCAAACACCCGGGCAACGCCAGGCTGAAATACTAGTTTAATAATAAATACGAAATATGTATTAATCAAAATATCAGATTCAAGTGTATTTTACGACTGGGTTATGCCGGGCGGCCTGCTAGTAAAAATATTTACCTGGAAAGAAAATTAAAAAATGCCAGATCATTTTGTTTTTAATACTATTCATATCATTTAGATTCTTTGGACTACTGCTCTCATCTTGAGTGTTATTTTAACAAACGATGTAACCTCCGACCTTCTTCAAGTGTGTCTTGTTGAACTTGGGAATCTGCATGGAATTTCGAATGGAACCTGTCGCAATAATTTTTTGATGTATAATGGGTGTATGGTCCCTCAAAGTTGGGCGATTCTATTCATAAAAGCTGCTGAGAGGAACTGACCAATCAAATTAATTCACGTTCTGCTATCAGCCAATCAAAAACCAGAATTGCTACATAAAAATTAAACCTTTTCAGCATTGGAGCACACAATTTTTTCGTGTCAACACGAGAAGTATCTTTTGCACTTTGACTGAAAAATTATAAAGTTCAGAACTTGTACAGTGTTCTGCTGCTACCGACAACTCTTCATCGCCGAAATATAACCACCAATCGGAAACTCCTCTAAAATTAAACATGGTTTTTAATTAAAGAGAACCCTTTATTAAATCCAAGGAGGGATGGGGTAACATGCTTGACCAAAACGTTATGAAAGATGAGAACAATAGTCCGAAGAATTCAAATACAAATAAACCCTCATCTAAAAAAAAAAAAAAGATAAAATAAATAAGAATATGTTATTGTTACATAATTCTAATTTGGAATAAGGAATTTTTGGAAAAAAAAAATCAGAACATTCTCATATTGATAAAGATATCAGATGGAAGGCGCCGATTTGCTCTTAGTTTGACTCTAAAACCAACCGTTTAACTGATATCGCGACACAGTTTTGTTTTATACATATAGAAAGTTGGTATTTGTTTACACGTCACAGATACTGTCTATCTCGTCTATTTCAATCAATGCGTTATCGAAATAGATGAAAAGTAACGCTAACTTCAGGCAGGACAAAAAAAGACGCGGCATGCTATGGTTGCTTTTCTGCGCATGTACATAACTCGCCATGGGACTGAGAATAAGTGCAATGCAAATGTTGCTCGAAAATATTAAAGGCTTCTTCGTTTGTCCTGCGTAAACACATTTGACTTTAAAGATTGAATTTGATCAAATCCAAAAATCAACTAAGAAGTAAAATGACAAATTTTAGTGCAAGTTCGAACAAATAAATCAGTTGAACATTAATCATTCAATATACGACAAGATAAGTCCTTCACGGTCTACAAAGTGTACAAGAGTACGGACGCGTGTATGCAAATGTGCAGACGTGTGCGAAGAAAAAAAAATATAAAGAGAGCGTGTGCATTCGCTGGCGATCACGTTCGAGACCACGTTCAGCACCTTTTATTCTGGAAAGTACTTAGAAATAAATGTTGTTATAAAAACAAAGGAGTTGAGTTATTACGTGTTTTATATTCCTTGCGACATACTCTGCTAGAACGTGTTGGGTCTACGTGTGTAAACGTGTATAATGGTACAAAAGCTCCAGCTTCTATCCCATCGCCGTAATGTTGCATCCCAGTACTTGTTTTACAAATACTTCCACGGAATTTGCTCAGACGAACTTGCTGCGTGTGGACCCTTTCCTTCAACTTGAATATTAGTGATGGGACGATTCTGATATTTTCCCCGGTTCCGTTAGAATTGTAATGTTATATGTAGGCATTTTCATTTCATTCTTCCTCTCGTCTGTTGACCCCGACAAAGTGGCAAACAAGTAAAAGAATTACTTTGAACTCACTTTTTTTTTAAGAGACACTTTTTTTCCTGCTATCTCTGTGTGACGTCACCAGTCCTGCTAACCCCTACTGCTCCTCTCTCTATTTCACTCTTCTTACTGCTCTCTATGCAACGTCACCGCACATTATGGTACACAATTACTGAATCTGATTCCTTATAAATGTCTAAATATTTAACTAAAAAGTTGCTATATCCCCCCCCCGATTACCCTAAAAACACATGTTAAATGTGCACATATTTTCTCAAACGTAAAAACACAATTGCGTGTGGAGGTGGTCTATAGATTTTAGTTTTACTGATCATTTAAAATAAATAAAGATTTATGTAGTAGAGATTTAGAAGGCTATCACAATGCGAGGAATGAAGTATAGTTGCTGTTGGTGAAAGGAGACGAAAACAAGTGACGATTTACAAATCAATAAGTACATACATATATGCCTATATATACATATATTTATTCAGTTGTATTAGATACAAATATCTTACTTGTTATGTCTGCGACAATATCCATTATTAATAACAAATATTTTGTCATTTCTTTATTACTACAAGCAGTGGGAGATTTTGGTTTCAAACAAAATCAAATAAAAAAGACAAAGGAATCGTTTTTGGAATCGGAAAATAAGCACAAATTTTTACAATCCCATTACCACCAAATGTCTCGATTGGAAATTTTACGACTCGGCGAAATCATACTTCATTGCGACAAAAAGTCCCTATTTACTTGTCTCCCCCACGAAGACAAAAAGTCGATATGTGATTACAATTCAACTCCTCTAAAAGGGGTAATTTGAACTTGGACAAAAAAAGTAAAAATTGTTTCAGTCTAGAAAGATTTCTCCTCTCAGAGAACAGAAAAGATTAAGTGTGGTATGCTATTCCGACAGAGAGTCTCGTGCTGTCGAGTCGAGATCTAGGTGAGAGGAATGATTGCAGAGGCGAGCCTCGCCTGATGTAAGAACAGGAGTGTGGAACATCTTCGTTGCGGACGATGTCGTTGCCGCGGGAGGAAGGGGGAGTAACCTGGTTTATCACTTCCACCTCCTGAAAGAAATGTTTCGTCACGTCAGGATTGTAATTTTCTCTCATTCCTCAGAGAAGACCAGTTGTCGAGATCTACGGATACTTTGTTTTTTTTTTTTCTTTTCACGAAAATAAAAAGGGCAAGTAGGGGGGGGGTAAACACGTGGTTTGTGGAAACAGATTTGTTTTTGTTGGGTAATGTTTATTTCGCAACTGCTTCCGCATGCCACACTCGCCGAATTTCGTAGAAAATTAGGAACAGAATAATTATAAGAGAAATAGCATAGATAGAAAGGATCTCTTGTAGCAGATGTCTCCCTGGTTTTTACTTTCGCTTTTCTCGCTCACGTGCCCCTATTCCAAATTCGTAACAACGACATTCAGTGGACTTTTTTTTTTCCTACCAAAACGGTCATTAACAGTGTTGTTTTTTTTTTTGTTTTGTTTTTTAATGTTTAACATATTTCAAACTGATAGAAATTATTGTCCAATAGAAATAAAAGAATGAAGACAAAAATCGCTTTTCTTATTTCGAATTTTTTAAATAAAGCAAAATTTCGTTTCCGATTTTTGTTTGAATTTCATCATTTTTATTGTGCAATAATTTCTATCAGTTTGAAATACGGTAAACAGTTAAGAAAAACATTGTTAATGACAGTTTTGGTAGAAAAAAAAATCCACTAAATGTCGGTTCTCTGCTACGAATTCAGAATAGGGGCACGTGGGTGAGAAAAACGAAAGTAAAAACCAGGGAGACATCTGCTATAGGAGACCCGATATAAAGACTGTTGTGGTGGCACCCACTCATTTACATATGTGGATAATATTACACATAAATAACAAGACTCGGTTAGTCTGTGGGTGCGTTAACCAGAAGCCACTGAAGGCCGAGCCGAGAGCAGATATGTTCTCCAGCCAAGACTCTCTTACTTGACAACCATTATGTAAATATACTGTGAATATACTTTTCCTAATACACTTCTTATTGATCTACCTTTGTTTGTTGAGTCTTCAATTGTATTGCCTTATACGTTAGTTGGTTCAACCTGCAAACATAACAAAGACCATTGTGAGAAATTCCAGTTACAATGCCATTTTCATGTTTTAAGCCGCATACGCATATTTCTTGTAGGCAGCCTGTGATTGGTTAATTTGTATGAGCCAAGATAATTACTTGGCGCCTTTTTTGTAAACCTCCATTTGTTTTTCAGTCTGCAAAAACCGCCAGCAAGAGCGAGACTCACCAAAAGTCGGCTTATCGAGAATGGAGCTGCAACAACTTCTTCATATTTATATCATCTAACTGTTTGGTGAAAGAAGGACTTGAAATTTCTACAAGCAGAGACCTTTATATTGTGCCGAAGATATTCCAATTAGAGGATGGCATAATTTGAACATTTTCATCATGTTTATATCACCTAAATGTTTGAACTTTTCTCAATCCAATTAGGATCCCAAGGGACTCGATTTATGCCTAATTAAAGGCACCAGAACTCTTGCCGAGAACACCATGAATTATCATGGACCTTTTCAGAGGAAAACCACACTATCACTCCAACAAAAGGCTCCAAACTTGCTTGCGCAGTTTAGGTGCAGTATCTGTTGCGCATCAGATAGACTCTCTGAACCTCCAATGCTCATGTCCAGTGGAGTGATCCCGCGACGACTGGAAGCAGAGGAGGCTGCAGCTTCTGGCCAAAAGTTATCTCAATGAGGTTGACAGTCGCCCTACCGTGTCTGCTACTACGCCTTTTCTTTCTGGATAAGGTTCCATAGCCTTTTAATGAAAACTGCAAGGCAGCAGTAGGATTTGAAATCAGAGTTCCTATGTCTTAGCCTTTTGCTGTGATAAGACCCACAGTACATAGTCTCTTCATCATCAAGACTGCTACAGTGCCTCCACGTTGGCCACACATGGTAACTGGGTGCCTTGTGGCCCTAGGCTAAACTTGTAGGAGATCTCAGAGTAGTAAGGGACCCCAGAGGTAATGCGTTATGGCCCACCGATGTGTGGACATACCCTGGCACACTACCAACCCCTACCCCACTGTCTTGTGGGTGCCCTTGGTTGGGCGAAGACTAGGGGAAGCAACCCCAAAATCAAACACCAACAAAAAGAGGTAACTACTGGTTCCAATTTGGAACGCAAAACCGACCCACTGTTTTGTAAATACTGTACCCAGACCAATAACCTTTCTTTGATGTTATAACTGAATAACATTTGAGTATAAAGGTATGGTTTTGTAATTGTGGAATTATTTTTCCTCAGCCATGGAGTATTGAGTTTATGAGATTAATTTCTCACACCATCACTAGCAGTGTCAGAAGTCGCCATTAAAAATGCGTGATAAAATCTTGAATAATTAGACTTACAATCTTTCGAAGCTTATAACTACTTGAAAAATGCAATGTAAACCCTCATTTTTTTTTCAATAAAAGGAGCAAAGATCAAATTAAAAAATAATAACAGGTTTACTAGCAAAATATGCAATATTTGTTTTTTTTTAAATCGGTTTTCTTTAAAAAAAGATTTCAAGAAAATCAACGAATTTTAACTTACTTCAAATATAATAAATATATATAAATTTTAAAAAATCACTTACCTATAAAAAAAATACTAATCAATGGGTGCTTCCATTCTTCATTGTTAAGAATTTATCCATATTTATATTTTATATTCCATGTACTTTTTAAATAAAATAACTTTTGAAGCAAGGATTCAAAAATACCGTGACTTTAAATTGTCATATCAGATGGTCACAGAGTGGGTTTGTTTCTCTTCCTTCCAATTGAGAACTACGGTGGCCTAAAAGCGCCATAATTAAGCTCCCCTTTCAATTTCTGACATGTATTTGTTGTCAACAAAAGTTAGTCAATATGGGTCACCGTACTTGAAATTGATCACATTCACTCATAAGTAAGTTTACTTTTATAAACAAACCCCTCGACAAATTTTCCATTTTTTCTTTTTATTCTCTTAAAGAAATACATGAGTTTTTGATTTAAAATATTTTATTTCTTCTTTATGGAATGAATTCTTTTCTTTTCTTTTTTTTAATATATAAAATAAAACATTGAATAAAATAGAAAAAATTATAGTAAGTGTTCAATATTTATTGGACAATATTTTCAAAATATGAGGTTCCACTTAAAAAAAAAATCAACGTGTTTTTGTTTTTTAAGGTTTTAAATTTTGACTTTACGGTAAATTTGCACATAACTATTCCTTTGTTTTTGTTTTAAATTCGATTATTTTATTCATTGATCTTTTATCTTCAATTTGTGATATATAAACCTTAGGTGAGAAAATTAATTATTTTCATTTTAATAGACATTTCAAAATGGGGGGGGGTGAAGTAAAAAAAAAAACCGTTTGTCTAGAATATTATATTCGGTTTATTGGCAAGAGCATAAAATTTCACATTAAACCTGCAACTATCGTAAAAATTGAACTTTTTTTTTTTTTTTTTTTTTTTTTTTTTTACATTTTCACCCCAAACAAGGCACATTGCCACTTTGGTGTAGGGGGCTACTATCAGGGGTAACATCTACTGGGGTACTATGTAGGGATTAGGGCAGCGAGATGTTGGTTCACGTTGCACTTGAACTTATGCATGTCAGTACAGTTGGGGAAGCAGTGACCTGGAATGGAATTCCAAAGTCTAGCAGTTCTGGGGAAGAAACTACTGGAGTAGAAAGATCTTTTACATCTAGGGATCTCTACAGTGTGGGGGTGGGATTTTGCAGCTTGTCGGGTCTGTCGAGGGTGTTCACGTCGTGGCGGCACAAGTGCTTGCAGTTCTTCAGAGCATTCACCATTATAATACTTGTAGAACAGGCAGAGGGATGCAACGTTTCGACGATGGGACAGAGGCTGAAGTTTTGATGCCAGTTTAGGGCCTATCAGATTTGCGACTCTCTTTTGAACCCTGTCAAGGAGCGAGAGACTAGTAGCCGATGCACCGGCCCAAATATGACAGCAATACTCCATACATGGGCGAATAGTGGCCTTATAGAGGTACAGGATACTTTCGGGTGTTAAAAGTTTTCTAGCACGGTAGAGAGAGCCAACCTTCCTTGCAGCGGCCCTGGCAATGCCCTCGATGTAACTGTTCCAACTCATGTTTCCAGTGAACGTTAGGCCAAGGAGCTTGAGAGACGTACTCTCAGATAAAGAGTCGTTGGCCATTGCTATAGGTGGTAGAGAAGGTTTCTTGTAATTATTGAATGAAACCAGTTTTGTCTTGGTGGCATTGAACGTTACCATCCATTTTTGTCCCCATTCCACTACTGATTGAAGGTCATCCTCTAGTGTTTCTGCCATTACTTTAGATATATGTTCGTTTGTTTTTCTGTCGTGCCTGCTATAGAGTGTGGTGTCATCAGCATATATACCCATCTCAGAGGCAATCTTGTCGGGGAGGTCATTTATGAATATCAGGAACAGCAGAGGTCCAAGGATAGATCCTTGGGGCACTCCCGCATTTATATCATATTGTGTAGATGTACGACCGTCGAGGACAACCTGGATTTTTCTCTTATCTAAGAAGGATTTAATTATGTTAAGTATTCTACCAGTGATACCGTAAGATCTAATCTTCCTGAGGAGACCCTCATGCCATACCCTGTCAAAAGCCTTAAATATATCTAGAGCTACCGCTCTGCCCTCTCCCGCTTTGTCCAGTGAATGGTATATGCGTTCAGAGATTACAGTGAGGATGTCTGCCGTGGAGCGGGCTTGTCTAAATCCATATTGATGGTCGGTCAGAAGTTTAGCATCTGTAAGGTGCTGGACTAGAGCATGGTTAATTAAGGTCTCAAATATTTTGGCAAAAAGTGGGAGGAGGCTAATAGGGGGATAATTTAATGGGTCAGTTCTTTCGCCAGAATTCTTGAATACTGGTACTACAGAAGCAGTTTTCCAACAGCTCGGAAAGCAAGATTTATTAAGGCATTTGTTGTAGAGTTTGGAGAGAACTGGAGCTACTTCGGCTGAGCACTTTTTTAATAGCACAGCTGGGATGAGGTCGGGTCCACATGCTTTGGAAGTATCAAGGTTTTTTATGATAGCATGCACCTGAGCAGGGGTGATTTTCAGATCGTCTAGCGTGGCGTCTGTCCGCATAGGAAATTGAGGTAGGGGGTGGTTTAGAGGGTCCAGTGTGGAGTTTGAGGCAAACCGACTGGCAAGCATGTTAGCCTTCTCGGTTGCTGAGCAAAGAACCTCGTGTGAATAATTTGATAGATTTTTAAAGTGAAAAACTTGAAAAAAATTAACTCGTAAAATTTAATTAATTTCATTACGTGGAAAAAATGGCTTCAAGAGCGCGCACATGCACTTTCTAAACACCTTTTTATTTTTAAATAAAAAATCATATTTCTATTATTTTTTTTTTTTTAAACTTTAATAGTTTATTTTGGAAGTATGTTCCATAAAGAAATTAAACAACCCACTTTAAAAAGAGAAATTACGAGTTTTTTATATTTTATTTGCAGTTTTGTGTTAAGGGTGTCAAAAATTCCCAAAAAATTCTGGCACACCTACACCATCACCTCTCAAAAAAAATTAATTAATTAAAAAAATAAAATAAAATACGCGCATGCTCGTTAGGTGTAAGAAAGAATGCCTCGTTTTTCTAAATTATTTATTAATGGTGTTTTTTCGTAACATTTTATTTTGTTCCCCCCACCCTCAACTCTCTCTCTAACACAATCTCTCTCTCTCTCTCTCCCTCCCTCAATGGAAAAATGAGTGTACAACGATACGTCCACACCTTAGAAATAGATGAAAAACTCCTTTTTTGAAATTATTTTAACGTTGAATTCTATATTTCTTTTACTCTATAAATTTAACGTAAACTGAACCCTAACCCTCCTTCAGTCATTGACGCCATAGCAGAATACGGAATGAGTATTTATTTATTTTGCTCATCTTCATAAAAGCGGACATTCTAGAAATTCAAAACCATGGTTACACACACTGTCCTATGTGGGGGTCGTCAGGCCTTTTTAGGAACTAACTTCCTCCACAAATAAATAAAAATAAAAAGAAGACTTACATGCAAAACAAACGGAGGTTCATTCACAGAAACCAACCATTAACAAATAAAATATAATTCTCTTTATAATGAGTTCAGAAGTCCTTTTTAAGTGTTCGTATAAAAAAAGGAGAATGTCTTTTTTGTTGAACTGTTCATATGTTAAAACATGTTAAGAGAGGCAATAGGTAATGTTCGCCTATGAAATTGTATGAAGCGCGTGGAGCGGTGAAAATGGAAGAGTGATAGTACCTATTTACTATGCCTCCCCACGGGACAGAGTTAGACACCAGGGTCGTTTTTTAACGTGGAGAAAAGGTACAAAAATAAAAATTGTCTCAGTCGTGAAGGATTTCTCCTCCACCGAAAGAGAACAAGAAATAGAAGTGCAGCATCTGAAGAACAGATACTACACTTTGATCTTATCCCAAAGGCCAAGAATCAGGAAAAAAAAAAAAATGCGTGGAACGTCCGAATTAGAATGCAGTTGAAAAGAGAGATTTGATGTTTGTGTGTGCTTAAATACTATTTGGACCGGCTCCCAGCGAGCTTAAAAAGAAAAGTTTAGAAAAATGTCCTTGGAGAAATCCCATTGGACGGAAACATCACGTGGGGTGCTCTGTTCTACGTCCGCTCGTTTTGAGTCGATTTAATATATAAGGCCACGCCGGAATTTGCGTGGGAGTTATTTTTTATTTTTCACGCGCCAACATAATCATAATCATACTGCGCGCCTAAATTGTATTTATTTTTATAACAATTTTTAACCCGAATCTTAACCGTGTCAACTGGCACACCTATGCTATGTTGGGAGCATCACTAAATCAGTATAATATATTTTGTAGACACTTGTTTCATTTTCCTATTGTTCATTTACTTCAGGAGTGTTGACGTGACATTGCACTAAAAAAAATAGAATCACATTTCTATTTTTTTCCTTTTTTCTTTGACAGCGTGAGGGCAAAAGGTAATATTTTACCCCCCCCCCCAAAAAAAAATAATAATTTGCTGAAACCATTAAGTGCCGATTTTTTGTGCAAAACAAAAAAAAAAGGTGATTAAAAATAAAAGACTCCAGCAATAATAATCAACAAAAAAATAAATAAACAAACAAGACGAAACCATCGGAATCGCCTTATAGCAGCTGTTGTAGTATGTGTAGCTCTAACTCCCTTCCCAAAACACAATTACACACTGATGCCACTAGGTGGCAACAAACCCGATTTATCTCCCCTTGTCGGGCGCTTGATTTGCCTTATAAAAAGAAATACACAGACTCGCTCTCACGATGCGATACAGATAACACCAGCCAGACTTACTTTTTTCGTATTCAGGCTGACAACTGCCACACACACACACACACACACACACACACACACACACACAAGAACACTTTTCTCCACTCAAACACAGACGTGCCCAATATCCAAACTTTCTACCATAGATATCAATGAACAACGTGCGCGTACGCACGCACACACACACACACACAAAATTCACTATATAAACTTTTGAGTTTGTATTACTGTACCCATAGATTCGAAAAAGTTGTCAAAAACAAATATATAACAAATAAATGTTATCAAAGGCAGGATAAGTTACTTTTCTATCTAACTGGACATGTTTTTAGTGTTTTTATTCAATGTAACATGCTTATTCAGCTCGAAAAAAAAACATACTGTGTTTACCGATGTATCGGAAAATTTTAAATGGCGGCCGACTCTCTCTTTGACATGGTAAGTTTGGGAAAAGGCGTTAAAATAAAAAAATATGCAAAATACTGTTAAAAACCCACTGCATATATGTCAGTCTATGTCACCGTAACATATATTGAGCGAGTTTTTAATCGTATTTTGTCTAGTTTTTTTTTATTTATGACTCCTTTTCCCAAACTTACCGCGTCAAAGAGATACAGCAATACAAACCCAAACTTTTTTTCCTATGTTCATACACACATCTGTCCACTTTACGTACGTTTCCATGTAAATCATAGTTAATTCTGCATGCAATAAATGTTTTGTTTATTCAAATTTTCTTCTACTTATTTTGCTCCCAATAATACATATCTTTATTGTGAACACACACACACACACACACACATATATATATATGAGAGAGAGGGGGGAGTAATCCACGTACAGTACTGTTTCGCTGTATCACAGCTGGTCAGTGCGGCTAGACTAGCAACTACTTCGAGCTAGTTTTGAAACTCGACCGCCATTCGGCCACTCCTAACCGTTACACCATTCAGCTGCTAAGATGGGTATGTGAATCAACAAGGCTCAAACATTGTCCAAACGCCTAAGCTTCATTTGTTTAAACAAAGAGCATAGTTGAATAATGGCAGTTTGTTTATCACTTCACAATATGCTCAACCCAAGATAGGGATCATTATATATTACATAATCGTTACGCTGAACATGCTAATGTTTCAGATAATTAGTCAGGTGGATCAAAAGCCCTCGTCAGGTGACGTAATAAAGTTTGTGTATCACTGAAAGCGTCCGTTTCTCAAATGGGAGAATTGAGGATATATATATATATATATATATATATATATATATATATATATGTATATAAGTGAACGTGTCTGTCTGTTTGTGTGTATGTACATTTCCCTACGCAATAACTCTGTCAATTTTCAGTCTACAGACTCGAAATTTGATATACAGGGTACTGAGATTTGAGAAAATCTTTGCAATTCGTTTTCGGCCAGAAATTTGACTGTTAAGGGGTCAAAGTTCAACAATTTGACCTTTGAGAACTCTACCAAACTCCTCCGCCAATATTTTAGATATAGGTTCCTTGGACATGGATCTAACTTAATAACTTGATTTGAGCCCAAAACAATACATGTTAAGAGGTCATAATAGGGGTCAAATTTAAAAAAATTGACCCTCTCTTTTTTGGGTCAACATACACCTCCAAACACCCAGGCAACGCCGGGCTGAAATGCTAGTATATATATATATATATATATATATATATATATATATAAAGCTGAACGTCTCTGTGTCTGTCTGGTCACGAATAGGCTCCTATATGGTTGACTATTATAGAAAACTGATCACATATAATGATAGATGTATCGAGACACAGGAATGGGTATGTTTGATCTGGCATAACAATGATTCATTAAAATTGTGGGGTCTGCGTTCGCGCCTGGTCCACAAAGTATGGAAATAAAAAATAAAATAAAAAAAAAAACATTTACAAGTGTTTTTGATATAGATGTACATAATAATATACTTATCAAAGTGTTCTTAACTTAAATAGGGATGGTATAATAAAATTGTGGGGTCTGCGTTCGCGCCTGGCCTCCATAAAATGGAAATAGGCACAAACTTTAATAAAGACTTTTCATATCTATCTGCGTACGTATACTTTGATAATTATGTTTCAGTTTGAAGAAATATGGTATAATAAAATTATGGTGTGTTCGTTCGCGCCTGACCTCCATAGAATGGAAATATGTCACAAAGTTAAGGTTTTTTAATACAGATCCACAGAATATTGTGATAAGTGTTTCAGTGTGAACAGGTATGGTATAATAAATTATGGGGTTTATCTATTTTATTTTTACTTTCATCATATTTTGCTTTGGTTTTGATACCCCCAAATTCGAAGCTATCTCTTTACAACCCTTCCTTTTCATAATCTATCATACTTTCATAAATCAGAGTCCATTTTCTGTAGGCTGTTTTTGAACGCAGTCAACGACGGGTACTTTTGCTAGTATATATATATATATATATATATATATATATATTTAAAAGAGTGTAGCCATCAACAATTGTGGTTTTTTTTTAAAGGTTTTCATCATATTTTCATTTTAAAATATTTTAAAAATAAAAAAATAAAAATATGATGAAAACCTTTTAAAAAAACCCACAATTGTTGATGGCTACACTCTTTTAAATATACATTTTTTCTCTCGTTGGAACTACACAACCATCACTTTAAATATATATATATATATATATATATATATATATATATATATATATATATTATCCCCCCACAGCTTGTAATCACTTTTTCTAAGTAAAATTAATAAATAAATAAATAATAAAGCCGATGACGAAGGTTCTCATATTGGATTTCTCTCGTTTTACTATTAGGCCCTATTTGACTAGGGATGGACTTCTCTTTCGACTACTGCACTGCCCGGAAAAAAAAACCCAACAATTTTCATTATTTCAGCTGCTTTGAAAACTTTCCAATCGGATTATATGCATCGTCACGCTGGACTTATTTTGGAATACATTCTATCTAAAGAACTATTTTGGATTAACTCGAGGAGTTTAATTCAAGCAGAAATATTATTCACAGTTTGTTTTTTGATATTACTTTTTTACATATCAACAGGTTATCATTTTTTTTTATTTGGCAATTTATAACTACAATAAATTGCGGTTTCACTTAATGCCTTAACTAGCAAATTCTAGCATTGCTACAAATATAATTTGCTGATTTCTTTATGTCCTCAAATGAGAAGAATAATAAGAATAGCATTCTTTGAAACTCCGCGGAATAAGGACTTTATGAATTGTTTTTGGAGAATTCAGTCGAACAATAAATTTTGATTGTAAAGTTCAACTTACAGTTTTAATTTTCTTTCTCTTTATTTATTTATATATATATATATATATATATATATATATATATATATATATATAAGAATCCTGAGGCGAATAGGAACACAGATTATTGAATCTTGTGGTATCGGGTCTTACAAAATATTTTTAAAAGGTATTTTTATATAAGACAATCCCAGCTAACAACATCATCCCATTCTATTCAAGGATGCCACTACACATATTTCAAAGGCGTGCCAGTGATTTGAATCAACCATAAGAGGTACGACCTTGAACTATGTATATATAGTGTCGTAATAAATATTGTATCTTCAGCTCTCACATCCACGATCGAGCACTTTATTGGATTTTTTTATCGCTTCCTGACACGCTATATATATATACTTAGTTATATTTTGGTAAAAAAAAATCCCAGCAGAGTGCTCTATTATAAGAAAAATTTTCAAAAATAACAGCGTAAACTTTCTGTATATATATATATATATATATATATATATATATATATATAAGTGAAAGTATGTGTGTGTGTGTGTGTGTCTGTCTGTCTGTCTGTCTGTGTACATTTTCCTACGCAATAACTGTCAATTTTTAGTCTACAGACTCGAAATTTAATATACAGGGCACTGAGATTTGGGAAAATCTTTGTAATCCATTTTTGGCCAGAAATTTGGCTGTTAAGGGATCAAAGTTCAACGATTTGACCTTTGAGAACTCTACCAAACTCATCCGACAATTTGCGGTATAAACACTTGACATTTTAGATATAGGTTCCTTGGACATGGATCTAACTTAATAACTTGATTTGAGCCCAAAACAAATGTTAAGGGGTCATAATAGAGGTCAAAATTAAAAAAAAATTTACCTCTGCGGTCTCTACCAAATTACTCAGACAATTTCTGGTCTAAGCATTTGAAATTTTACACAAAGAGTATTCAGAGATAGGGCAAGCATTTTATCGGTTTGAGTCGAAAATTTGAGCTACCAATATATAAATCTATGTATGTATGTACGTGTGCATGTCTGCCTAAAACTTTCGACAAAGGCCACGGATTTGCACAAGATCAGTATAGTTTTGAAGTTCGACCCTTCAGACGACAAATGCCGAAAAATTGGCTAAAAACATTAATTTCTTCACCCTAAACTAAGCACATTTCTACAGGGAGGGGTCGCTTTTTTCGCCGATATTTTCGAA
>NC_136489.1:162677729-162690229 GCF_053919585.1 Euprymna scolopes | reverse complement strand
TACTATTATTATTATTACTATTATTATTATTATTATTATTACTATTATTATTGTTATTATTATTATTATTATTATTATTACTATTATTATTATTATTATTGTTATTATTATTTTTATTATTATTATTATTATTATTATTATTATTACTATTTACTACTCACTAGGAGTAGTTACACGGGCCATCATCAAAGATTTCTCTTTGAGAACAACTTGTAGTGTTCTCTGGAGTCTGAGTGACAACAAGTCTCCTCAGATTTCCTGTACTCTCCACCTCTGTCGATAACCATTGCAAATGGATTTGCGTTATCGTAGCAGTCGCTTACCGTTGATTTTCCATTGGCGACGACCATTGGTCGTCACTGGAATTTGAGTGGCAAAAAAAGCCTCGCTAGGGTCCCAGTCCTCTTTGCACTCATCCAGCGGAGGTCTGGTTAGTGCTTTCTCTCCTCATCATCATTTTACTCTCATCATGTATTTAGTGTAGTGTCAGTTTTTGGTAACGCACACAAAATATTATTATTATTATTATTATTATTATTATTATTATTATTATTATATCGGAAATGTAAAAAATCAAGCTGCTTTTTTTTTTTTTTTTCGGACAAAATGTTTGCGTGCCATGAATACAAATGTAGTACACGCTACACCTTATGTTTTGGTAAAGAAGAAATCCTTCTAGACTGGGACAATTTTAATTTTTGTTTCAATCCACAGTGCCCTTTTGTGGATCTGGATTTTCTCTGCATTAAAAACTGGTCTTGTGTGTAACTAACCTATTTTGTGTAATGGATTGCATTGGAATGGAAATGGCACTAACCCTATGTGGGTTTAACCGGCTTCCTCCAAAGGAGAAAGTTCCATGGGAGTATGAAATTTACAAGCTGTCCCCAGTCGCATGTATATCCTCGTCAGGAGAGATGACGACGTCCTTTTACATACAGTGCCTGGACTCTCCAAACTCGTCCCCCATCTGGTATTAGCCAGGCTCAACGTTGCTTAACTTCGGTGATCTGACGAGAACCGGCGTGTCAACGTGATTATGCTGATCGCCTTGGTATTTAATGTTTTTAGAGGATGCATATGTTCATAAATTTTTGTTTAAAGTGAAATTCCGCCGAACAGGAAGGCGGGGTAATGACTTAGTTTAAACCGTGATAATTTGTTAGGTGAAAGTACAATTTCAAAGTGAAGGCAACTTAGCTGAAACAAATATGCCATGTTTTGTAACAGGACATGAAAATCTAAAAATCAATGACAATTGATTTTTTTTCATGCGATTAAATATATACATCTACAAAAGTGAAAATTTGTGTGTGTGTGTGTGTGTGTGTGTGTGTGTGTGTGTGTGTGTGTGTGTGTGTGTGTGGACACTTCTCAACCTATGTACTCAACGAATTTTTTTATCTACAGACTTGAAATTTGGTATATAATATATAGCTTTTTATTCGGTTTTCATTCGAAAAAAAAAACCGGCCAGCTAAGGGGCCAAAATTGAAACCTTGCTATGTGTAGGGGGGGGGTCGTCGGATTTATATCTGTTTACTAAGTGTTTCAAAGAATGGACATGCGTGAATAGTTCACATGACATAACTTATGTTAAGAATAAGTAGGTTTGAAAACACATTCTAAAAGGCGTGTCATGCTGGTCTAATGGTTATCATACTTGACTCCCTGCCTTTAGGTTTTGGTTTCGATCTCGATCTCAGCTCGAGTATTCTTTCTTTCTTTTTATTATTTTACTTGCAAGAAGTGAGCTGGTTAGAAAAAAAACAAAACAAAACAACAAAAAAACATAATACTCGCAGGCACATGTCTTAGTTTCTGTATGAATTGAAATATAATATCTGTGCGTTTTACGACCGGACAACGCCGGGCGGCCTCCTGGTACTATTCAAAATCTGATAGACAAAAAGTTATTGTTGTTGTTGCAATGGACATAAGTTTGATACAATAAAAAAATTGCTATGAAGTGTCTAAGAGAATGGAAGGTCCCAGCATTCATATCTTTACTTTTATAGGTACATTCACTATCAGAGTTACGACGAGGACGTTTTTTCTTGTTACTCACGTTCACCCCCAAACAAGGCATATCGCCACTTGGACGTAAGAAGCTACTATTTAGGGTCATGCCTAGGAAAGATTAACAAAATGTTGGTTTCTGTTACATTTAAACTTCTGCATATCAGTACAGTCAGGAAAGCAGGTAGCAGGAAGGGAATTCCAAAGTCTAGCTGTTCGAGGGAAAAAACTATTAGAGTAGAAAGCTTTTTTGGCATTTAGGGACCTCAACAGTGAAGGGGTGTGATTTTGTTGCTAAGCGGGTTTTTCGGAGATATGTACGCCAAAGTGGTCTAGAGAAAACCATCAGAGGGAGATCGAAAAGTTAATGGAGATTTAGGAAGACTTGTTATCAATCAGATTCCGGGGAACACCACCTGTATTTACCTGCCAAAATCAATTTTACTTGAATTTTTCTTCTGGTTTTAAAAATTTAAAAAAAAAAAAAAAAAAAGTTTACCAAGACAATTTTATGTAAGAATGATTTTTGCTTTCAAGATTAAATAAATTCTAAAAAAAAAAAAATGGGTGCTTATGTATTTTTGGTACCGCGCTATTTTAAAATAGTTTTTTTTTTTGTTTTTTTTTCAGGTTAAGTTCGAGGTTCACGATATCTTTATTATTATTATTATTATTATTATTATTATTATTATTAAATTGTTAGGTGGAAGCACAGAATAGTTAAAAAAAAAAAAAAACACCCTCCCCTCATGTTAAGAATGGCTTTCGAAATAATAACGTTATTTCAGCACGGTACCAAAAATACATAATTACGAAAATTTGTTTACCGAAAATAAATTTATTCTGGCTTAGACTTGAAACTCGAGTAAAATATTGGCTTCACAATTTACGGACTGTTTCATCCAAAATATCCCCCCACCCCCACCCCATTTGAAAGATTAGTGCAATCAGAGCCGGCCTTATATATAACAAAGTAGGCAGTCGCCTACGGCCTCCGATTGGTGGGGACCTCGAACAGGAATTATAAAATAAAATTATATACATAATGCTAATTATGTATAACATAAAATATAAGCGTACTATTATAGGCGTGTGATATCAACGTATACTTGGTGACTTAGATTATAGCTATAGACATTCGTATGGAATTGACAATTCCGATTACTGAGGAAAGAAGTTTTAACAAGTTGAAATAAATAAAAATAAATAAATAAATAAATAAACTATTTGAGAACGACAATGAAACAAGAACGTCTGAACAGTCTGGCAACGAGATCTATCGAATGGGATATCGTCCAGTCTCTGGATTAGTCACAATTTATTCAAGACTTTGCTGTCATCAAAGTACGAAAAGTTGACTTTTATTTAAAATTTATGACATTTGCACGAATATGTTTGTATAAATTTCAGTCGTTTATTTATTTAGATATAAATACAGGTAGTTTTTAACAAATTGCGTAATTTTAATTTTTCGGTTTTTATTTTGATTTTTTTTTTAATCTTTTTTCTTTCATTTGAGGCTACAAAATTCACTCCATCTCCGGCCTCCAATTACCTAAGGCTAGCCCTGTTGCGACACCTGCTTCTTTTTGTATTTGCTAATATAGTACACAAGCAATAATATAGTACAGCTCATTTTAAAAAAAAAATCGATATTAAGTTTGAAAGTATTTCAGATGGACTAAAATTACAGCAATCAATGAAGGCGAGATGGGGGGGGCACTGATATGCTGTCAATTTCGCCCTTCATACTGAGGTTCATCAGCTTATATATTTACTAGCGGGACCTGCGGAAATTCCACAGTGACATCTTTCATATGTAATACATTGTTTCTGGACATTCTGTGGACGTTCAGCGTGAATGGAGACCCCACGATATTATTGTAGCCCTTTTGTTAAAACTATAAAATTATTTATCTAAATAATTTGGTTAATGTAGTGTCAGAATATATCTGGTTATAACGGTTTATCTCCAATATCCCTATAGGAGTCTGTGACATATTTCCATTGTATCGACGCCTGGCTTGAACGGAAGTCCCACGATGTCTTTAGACACAACAGATACTATGAAGTACGTTAACAGCACATGTTTCGTAGCGCAAAATCATTCATTTAATTATTATATCAATCAATTAATCTATTCTGCTTTTAACTCCTCAGAAGAAATAGCAACTATCAATCCATTAAAAGAAAATAATTTTATGAGAAGTTAAGGGCAAAATGAATTCATTCTACGAAATAGGTGCTGTCAAGAATTATGCATGTCAGAGTACTTAAAGGAATAAATTGTAAGAGGGTCAACATCTTGAAATTTGGAATATATCATCAAGAATGAAATAAATATTTTCATGATTGATTTCATTCCTGATGAATCCCACACTAGACGTTGCATCCCCATTGTGTTACCTAGCATCTTCTCTACCCCTCTGATGAGAAGCATTAGGCTTCGAAATACCTTGGTAGAAAGAGTCCCTGCTATCCCCCAACTAAATGTTTGTACACCCTTATTAAATAAATGAACCATTATATAGTTTTTGTGACTTTATTTTCCATTCTTATTGTTTTCCTAAAGGATGCGACAGAGGTAAAGTGTTCCCGCTTGTTTTTCTTTTCCTCATAAAGGAAATGTTTCTTTTCCTTATTGTTTCATTGTTAAAGTGTTTTTTTATTTAATAAGTCTGAAGAAAGGTTGTTCTTGTAAAAATTTTCAAACGACATATTGTTTGAATTTGTTGAAATGGTCTTGAAACAATTGTAACTAACAATGAAATACACTTTTTGTTGGTATCAACCCATTTCTTGAAGTCTTGGTTTTTGTTAAAACAGTATATATATATATATATATATATATATATATATATATATATATATATATGGAGAGCATAATTTTAGATTTTTTGTCCCTTCAAAGATTTGTTGCAATTACTTTCATCATATTCCTCAGTCTGGGTCTTTCTTTTTTTTTTTTTTTTTTATATGGAGTTCACCACTTATCAAGGCCTAATGGCCACTCAGAGATAAGGGTTATTGGGCGTACAGTAATCAAAGAGGTAGTGTAACAATAGTATTGGAGAATTGGTAAGGTGTCATTACTTGGGGGGGGGTCATCAGGAATTTGTTTGTGTTGGACTTGAAGACATCCAGGTTGAAGTCGGGAGGGAAACAGGCAAGCGGAACAGAGTTCCACAGGCGTGCAGTTCTAAGAAAGAAGCTTTGTTCATGGTATATATTGATTTTTACTATTTTTTCTTTTTTTTATTGCATTTTCACCCTAGACAAGGCACAGTGCCACTTTGATGCAAAAGTCTACTATTTGGGACATAGTTGCAGGGATGTAGGGAGTTGAGTAGCAAGATCTCTGTTTACACTAAACTTGAACTTCTGCATGTCAGTACAGTTATGGAAGCAGAAACCTGGAAAGGAATTCTAAAGTTCAGCAGTTCTGAGTCAAAAAACTATTAGAGGAGAAAGCTTTCTTTCATCTGGAGAACTCTACTGTATAGGGGTGGGATTTTGCTGCTTGTCGAGTTTGTCGGGAGTATTTACGTCGAAGGGGTATAATGGCTTGTAGTTCGTCAGAGCAATCTGCCATTAAAATACCTGTAAAACAGGCAGAGGGATGCAACATTTCGTCGATGGGACAGAGGCTGATGCTTAGCTGACAGTTCGGGATCTGTTAGGTTGGCGACTCTCTTTTGAACCCTGTCCAGGAGTGAGAGACTTAACAGATGCACCAGTCCAAACTTAGCTTTACTCTCAGTATTTCTTCACTACAAAAAAATCTGCAGGCATTGTTGATACTCATAATCTATATATCGCTTTCAGCTTATTTAAAAGCCATAATAAACGATGTCTTATTAATCAGTTTGCCCGTTCATTTTCAGGCAGTAAAATTTGAGATTTCAAGTGTTCTACAACTCATAAAGATTCTCAAAGCTATTTTCTTTGCCGCTCAACATGTGTACCCGATAATTGCATATCATACCCTCCGCTTATTCGGTTATGTCCAAAAAAATTCAGTACTCAAAGACGCCGGAAGTGGATTCGGTTTGCCTAACCATAGAACGGAAGTGACTAAACGTGAAACGAAATACAAAACCATATGGAAATAATGTATTTCCAAAAATTATTTTAGTTTTCACACTTCTTGTGCTATCATGAAACAATAAAAAAAAATAATAAATTTATTTTTTTACATTTATATAAATAGTTTGTTTGTTTTTAACACTTTTGTTATCACGAAAAAAAAATAATGAGAATTTTTCTTATTTACATTTGGTGTCTCTTTGAAATAATATATTTATGTCTTTTAGTTTTTTTCACAGAATTTTGTCTTAAATAATGTATGAAACTTTTTATTAACACTTATGTTATCAAAAAATAACTTACTTTAAACATTTATATAAAAAAGTTTAATGATAACAAATTCTTGTTGAGCTGTCCTCTCAAGTAATCAGATTCTGCCCAATTTCAACCATCATCTCCAGTCTTCAAAGTGTTTATCTAGCCATCCACCTGACAAATCTATTAACATCTATCCTCGAGTGGCCTCTGGGCCTTCATAAGCAGAGATTCATTATTTAAAAAAACAAATAGAAAGATTATAGGAATCCATCTTTAAATATAATTGAAATTGTATAATCATCTGGTTTTGTGGAATTTAAAATATTAAGGAATTGGTTTGCATAAAGATTGGAGGTTTAGTACCCTCTCCTCCCGTCCCCGAACCCAATTCTTTGATTACAGTAGATTATTTGAATAGTGACTGACCACATAGTTTGGAGTTTTGTTGTATTGATAACATGTAGCAGTAGATTGTTCTCTATCCTCCTCTTTAGTCCCATCTGCTACGGCACTACCCAAAATAGGAACAGGGAACACTGAAAAGACAAGCAACCTTGAAAAGGCACTGGATATTCACATGAAACTGATTTTGTGTCAGACATCCAACCTAAATAGGAAAAGGGGACATATGGTAAACACAAACAACTTCAGATATTCTGCAAGCGTCCCAAATAGTACCCCTGTAAATCTGGTCCCAAATAGTACCCCTGTAAATCTGGTCCCAAATAGTACCCCTGTAAATCTGGTCCCAAATAGTACCCCTGCAAATCTGGTCCCAAATAGTACCCCTGCAAATCTGGTCCCAAATAGTACCCCTGTAAATCTGGTCCCAAATAGTACCCCTGTAAATCTGGTCCCAAATAGTACCCCTGTAAATCTGGTCCCAAATAGTACCCCTGTAAATCTGGTCCCAAATAGTACCCCTGCAAATCTGGTCCCAAATAGTACCCCTGCAAATCTGGTCCCAAATAGTACCCCTGTAAATCTGGTCCCAAATAGTACCCCTGTAAATCTGGTCCCAAATAGTACCCCTGTAAATCTGGTCCCAAATAGTAGCCACTCACAACTAAGTGACCCTGTGCCTTGTTTGGGGTGAAACGTCAATAAAAAAATTAAAGGAGTGGGATTTTGCTGCGTGTTATGTTAGTCAAGAGTATGCACGTTAAGGTCTTGCTTTGATTGTAAACAATACACTAGCTATTATGACTTTGAAAATTTGTTACTTAGATCGGAGGAGCCAAAGTTTAAAGTAAAAAAGCCTTTCCAATTTTCCTATTTTTAGCCACATAGATGTTGTATAAAATCACCTGGTGTCGATTTGTATAAGTCAAATTTCTAGGAGACGATTTTAAGGTTATTTTTATACATAAGTAATATTTTTGGAAATGTTATTAAAGAGTGACTTTGCGCTCGATCATAACATAGAAAATGCCATTTTTTTTTTTTTTTTGTGCACTCGGTCTATACAGGTAATCCTAGTAATTAATCACACTCCACCCGAACCCTAATTCAGTGTGTTTGCCAGCATGTAAGCAAACGCAGTTTTTCAGTGGGACGCTGAATAATAATTGGAATAGCCCTCGCAATGTTCACTCTCTAGACGTGGCTATAGGCTAAGTTCGATATGATGTATTCAGTGACGATATGGCGTTTTTTTTTTTGTTGTTGGTTGGGAAATGTAGTGTTTACGAGATGTCGTTCTTTAAGTTAAACAAGTTTTAACAATTTAATAATTATTTAATGAAACCATTTAATGGCATTTAACGCATGCATTCACATTATTATGGTATAGTATGGCTCATGCAATGTATGTGTTCAAGTTATTATGGTACGTGGCATAGATTATGTCTAAACACAGTAACTGCGCCTGGAATCTACAGCATATCATTGATCAGAATGTCTGATTAGCAACATTTGCATTCGTTGCATGTAAGTGTGCAGCAGGTTGGTTCTATATATAAAAATCGAATAGGATACACTTGCATAAATGCACGTATTATCGCTTGCAGATGCCGAGAAACAATAATGTCTTACAAAAAAGAAAAACACCAAAAAGGAAATTATCTGTGCAAGAAAGAACCATGAGACGGACCATTTAACTTGTCTAGAATCTACAGTCGACTTATAATACTCAAAATAATACAAGTTTTGGTCTTAAAATATACATTGGCTTATGCACAAGTATATACGATATATCTTCTTATATATGAACTATTTAGAAATGCCAAGTGCCAGAAGTTTGAAGTCGGCTGTAAAATAATTTTCTCTCATCCTCTTGGTTAAGGCCTGAATCTGTCTTTCCCTAGCATTGATAGAAATAGGAGATATTAGAATTTGAAGCTTTTAGAAGGTAAATACTTAAGAAAAAGGAAAATTTTTAAATAACACAAGACCAGCATTACTTCCGATTGCCTTGGAGAACATTAAGTTTTTTTTGTTTTTTTAACACGGTGGTCACCAATTACAAGGCCCGGAAGCCACTCAGGGATAAGGGTTATTGCAAGTACAAGTACGTTAGTGTGGAGATTTAATGAAGTGTTTACTTAAGGGGGCGGTTCATTAGGAATTTGTTAACGTTGGACTTGAAGACATCCAGGTTGTAGTCAGGTGGGAATCAGGCACACGGAACAGAGTTCCATAGGCGTGCAGTTCTAAGAAAGAAGCTTTGTTCATGGAATCTACGTTTTGATTTAGGCACAGATAAAGAGCGGGGAAAATTTTTCACAGTGGATTCAGCTAGACGGATGTTTTTCGTGAAAGATTGGAGTTCAGACGAGCACCTGCCATAGAAATAACGATAAAACAAGGATAGGCTCGCAACGTCTCTTCTGTGGGAGAGAGGTTGTAGGGTAGAGAAAAGGGCATCTCCCACTAAGCCACGAAGTCTATTTTGTACTCTGTCAAGGCAGGATAGGCAGTTTTTAGCAGCTCCTGCCCAGATGTGGCAGCAGTATTCCATCCTTGGACGTACTTGGCTTTTATACAGATAGAGAATTGCATCAGTAGTAAGATATCTTCTGCGGTGGAAGACTGCAGTACTTGCATTACTGCAAACCCCTCAACACAAGTATCGTTTCAGAGTGTATCTATTGTTTCTTGAGATAAAAAAAGGTGAATAAATAAATATGTGGAAGCCTAAAACTTCAACTATATTTATATTTGGAAGCGCACAACAATTGCAGGCGAAAAAGACACATTTTTCCCGCCAAAACAATCAAACCGTTAAAGCAGCCAATCAAAACAAAAACAATATCTTCAGATGAACATCCTTATTTGTCTGATTGGCATCAAGATATAACACGCAGTTGCCTTTGTAGTTTTTGTCTCATTTTATAAGAAATTCTATGATTGTTCCAAGAATTATTTTAACAAGTATCCTCAGTTTTTTGTTTTGATTTTTAAACTCTTCTCCAGTGCATGCGAAATTATCACAAATGCAACATTCAAAAATTATTTTTCTTTAATGGAACTAGTTCTGGACCGTTAGAAATTTTCTTTAGTTAATTATTTCTGCTTTGTTTAAGGAAAAGAACAACTTTTTGTAGAACAACCTTCCGTTTTTTGGACGAAGGCAATTAAAAACCAACAAGTTATTGCATTCAAAAACAAATTATATTCGTAATTATAATTACGAATACAATACAGAGTAATACTTATGTCCGTTTGATAGTTTTCAGAAATTAGTTTTTTTTTGGAAATTGCCCCAGACAATTCTTCTTTCTTGGTTTTAGGTTTTAACAATATATCTTCTCGTTCAAAGAACCAACATGAAGTATCACACACAACAGTTGGTATTTTGGTAAACTATCGATTTGTTTTCGGGATTGGAAGAAAATGTAAGATTTTATCCGGGTGTGGGTGGTGGGTGTAAGCAACTTCTCCCGGAATTTAACCGATGCGAGATCCCCGACGCAAAAAGCCTTTTGTGGACATACACAAACGCTCGTGCCCATTGTACCTTTTATATATTAGATGGGATAGTTCGGCTGAAGAGAGCTTGATATTGGGACCGAAAACGGCTCCCTATTACCAGATTTGAAAACGACGGTACGATGACTTATCTAAACTTCTGAAATCATTAACAAGATTTTTATTTTATATCATATATATATATATATATATATATATATATATATATATATAGACACACACACACGCATACACCTTGAGGTAGTCGACTCCTGATCAGTCTATGACAGCCCATTTAGAAGAAAACTCTAGTGTAAAAACTGCAGCTAAAATGATTAGTGATCATTAGGGCTATGATAACAGAATATTCTTGTCATTGTTTTGACTCTCGAGTATATATCCTACACAGACACAATCAACCGAGAACCACATCACACTACATAAAAACATATAAGATATCAATGGATATATACCCGAGAATCAAAACAAGGAAAAGGATATGCTGTTGTCCTAGCCTTAGTGATCATCTGGCCGAGACATGTTATAATCTTTGAGACTCAAAAAGTCGAACTCATGTTTTACAAGCATTTGTAATTATAAACCAATAAGTGGTCTCATCTTTCACCTAAAAAAAAATTTAAAAAAAAAAAAAAGGAAATAAAACGGTGATAAAACATAAAAATGAATCGTGTATCCATCTACACCAATGGATTTTGAAAACACTGAGAAATAGATTTCTAACAATTTTTCACAATGTCTAACTTGCTGCACCAGAAATAATTTCCTAACAATTCAACGAAGATAAGCGTTTAAATAATGTAAATATGAACAAATAAAATTCATCCAGGAAATGTCTAGAAAAAAAAATAAATAAATAAAATTCATCCAAGAAATGTCTAGAAAAAATAAATAAATAAAATTCATCCAGGAAATGTCTAGAAAAAAATAAAAATAAATAAAAAAAATAAAATTCATCCAGGAAATGTCTAGAAAAAATAAATAAATAAAATTCATCCAGGAAATGTCTAGAAAAAAAAAAAAATAAATAAAATTCATCCAGGAAATTTCTAGAAAAAAATAAAAATAAAAAAACAAATAAAATTCATCCAGGAAATGTCTAGAAAAAATAAATAAATAAATAAAATTCATCCAGGAAATGTCCAGAAAAAAATAAAAATAAAAAACAAATAAAATTCATCCAGGAAATGTCTAGAAAAAAAAATAAATAAAAAAATAAAATTCATCCAGGAAATGTCTAGAAAAAAAAAAAAATAAATAAATAAATAAATAAAATTCATCCAGGAAATGTCTAGAAAAAAAAAAAAAAATTTATCCAGGAAATGTCTAGAAAAAAAAAATAAAAAAATAAAATTCATCAAGGAAATGTCTAGAAAAAAAAAAAAAAGGGCCAGGTGTAAGAAAATGGAAATTAGAAGCATTGTGCGGGTGTTTGGAATACAAAAATTGGGAGCGACATGTAGGTGTGAGGCCAGGAATCGGAATGAAATTTTGAAACCCTACAAACTTTGATTTTCACAATCGTAAACACAAAAGTATAAAAAAATTACCATTTAGCTGTACGACATCATTTTTCAAGTTGAGGCTTGTTGAGTATTGGAAAATCCAAAACAAAGCAAGCACGTTACTGAAGTCTCACTTTGAGTGAGTGTGTTCGCGTAACGGTATTTCAACCTCTAGGGGTTCATCTAATGCCAAGAAAAGTTTTATTGACATAGGAAATTTTAAACTTCTTAAAAAGTTCATTTTCAGAAGCAAGATGCTTTAGATTTTCCGAAAAGTTTGTCTTTCTAGAATAGAAAGTTACTGAATTAGTTTAAATAAATTTGTTTCTTTTATGTATTTTAAAATCTGCTGAGACGCCACTTCCTGGAACACTTTTCTAATACTTTCTGTTCTGAAATATCTCTTCTGGGTGTGTTTATATCTTCTATATTCCATCAGTAGATGTTTCATGGTTATTTGTTGCTGTATGTGCTGTATGGCGCCCCCCCCCCGCTTCGATTAAGTAAGAATGGGTTAGTTTTGTGTGTCCAATTCTTATTCGATTCAATGCAATCTCCTTCCCTTCAAGACTTTTGTTTTTGTTTTTTTTTGATTCTGATGTTCATATAGTTTGTTTTGTGTGCATCTATTCCACTCCTCATGTCACCTGTTTTCTATATGTTCGTTAATTTTTCTTTTTACATCTATTTGTGGAATTTTACTGT